>NC_054541.1:19545542-20145542 GCF_017654505.1 Polyodon spathula | reverse complement strand
GATGGACCAACTGTTGACTTTTATAAAGCTTTCTGGTCTGAATTGGGGAGTGATCTGCTGTGCGTGAAATAACGTATTGTGGAAAATTAACTGCATCTAAGCTGCAGTATTGACTTTGTTGCCTAAGAAAGGGGATTTATGTGACATCAAGAACTTGAGACCAATAAGTCTTCTCTGTTCCGACTGTAAGATTCTGTCAAAGGTGTTGGTGAATAGACTGAGCAAAGTAATGAGATGTATTGTGCACTCAGATCAAGCTTATTGTGTACCCAGCAGATCAATATTTGATAATATTTTTTTAAATTTGGGATTGAACAGCTCCTTGGTTTAAAGCTGGTCTGCTCTCCCTTGATCAAGAGAAAGCTTTTGACTGGGTAGATCATAGGTATTTACTTGATGTAAGTGAGGCATTTGGCTTTGGTACCAGTTTTTTGTGTGTCCTCAACTAGGTTAAACTGGACTAAAAGTAATGCCTTTCTGATTGCGGACTGGGAGGGTAGCTGACCACCAGATTTGCCACAAGGGCTAAAATGGAGGTACCTGGGAGTGTATTTGGGAGGACAGGGAATAGCAAGGGAGAACTGGGACTGAGTTTTAGAAGAGGTAAAAGGCCGACTAGGAAACTGGGGTTGGCTTCTAACTAAGCTCTCCTACAGAGGAGGAGTGTCAATCATTAATAACTTGGTCATGTCCATGCTTTGGCACAGACTAATATGTGGAGATCCCCCTCCATCTCTGTTGCTAGAAATTGAGAAGTTGTTACTAAGTTTGTTTGGGGATGTTCTGTATTGGATAAAGCAGGGGGTGTTGTATTTACATGTAGAGGAAGGAGGGCAGAGGTTGATGAATATAAAGAGTAGATTTGCGGCCTTTAGACTCCTGAACCATCAAAGAGTTTTAATTCACTCTTAATTTCTAGAGAGGTAGTGAAGGTTGGACACTTAATTGATTTTGATAATAGAGCGTGGAAAAGCCCTGAATCACTAGTGAGTGAGTTGGGAGTGAAGTCAGTGCATGTGGTGAAGGGGTTTCTACGGCAGCTTAGAGCTGGAGAGGGAGTACAGCAGCATAGAGCTGGAGAGGGAGTACAGCAGCATAGAGCTGGAGAGAGGGAGTACAGAATCTTAGAGCTGGAGAGAGGGAGTACAGCAGCTTAGAGCTGGAGAGAGGGAGTACAGCAGCTTAGAGCTGGAGAGAGGGAGTACAGCAGCTTAGAGCTGGAGAGAAGGAGTACAGCAGCTTAGAGCTGGAGAGAAGGAGTACAGCAGCTTAGAGCTGGAGAGGGAGTACAGCAGCTTAGAGCTGGAGAGAGGGAGTACAGCAGCTTAGAGCTGGAGAGAAGGAGTACAGCAACTTAGAGCTGGAGAGAGGGAGTACAGCAGTTAAGCCAGTTTTTTATAGGAAAAAGTACGCTGGAGTTAGAACCTCCAGAATTGGACCTGCAAATTGGACCGGCAATAGAGCAAAGCAGGGACACCCCGGGACAGATTCTGCAGGTTGGGAAATTGTACAGGGTGCAGTTTGTGTCAATGGAAAAAATGAGATATACAGGGTATGTGTGAAAGTGCTGCATTTTAAAAGTTGCACGCATGATACACCCTGGCGAGAGAGGCTGCAAGTGGAGGAATCCATCATACCTGCATGGAGGAATCTGTACAGGGCACCAACACCGAAAAGAGTGGGTGATTTACACTGGAGAGCATTGTACATCATTGTGGCCACAAACACTTTTCTCACCACCATTCAGCCAGGAGTTGATGACAACTATCTATTCTACTTGAAAACAGAGACAGTATTTCATTACTTTCGGTTTTGCCCCCAGTTACAGCCTTTGTTTAAGTTATTAAAGGAATTATTCAAGGCACCGGGTTTGAAATTTACCGAAACTACTTTTATCTTTGGGGTAAAGTACACCAAGGGAACAAAAATATAAGTCAGTTGGCTAACTTCCTACTGAGTCAGGCAAAAATGGCCATTCTGAAGAGTAGGAAGAACAAAATTAATTAGGTATTAACTGATGCAGCAGTGCCTGTTTTTAAAATGTTGGTGACAGCAAGAGTTCAAGTAGATTTTACTTTTCATAAATTGATGCATCAGCTAGAGCTATTTCAGACATTTGGGCAATTGGGGAGGTGGTGTGCTTAGTGGAATAAGATCATTTAGTAATGTGTTTGTAATTATTGTAACTGAGGGTGACGTGCTAATTTATTGGTTTGAATTATGTTTGAGGTATTGATATGTGCAGGAAGTATTCACCCCCTACCAATAATGTCACATTTTGTTGAATTACAAATAATGTATGGTTTTTCAAACAAACTTTTTTTATTCAGTGCTGTAGTGGTTAAACTGTTATATGAGGAGGAGGTTAAATGTCAGCAAAACTTGCAAAGAAAATGTACAAAAATAAAATTTACTGGTTGCATAAGTATTCAGCCCCTTAAGTCAGTGCTTGGTAGAAGCACCTTTTGCAGCAATTACTGCTATTTTTGGATAGGTCTAGTAGCTTTGCACAGTAGATGATGAAATTTTTGCCAACCCTTCATGGGAAAATTGCTTCAGTTCTGATAAGTTTATTGGGGATCATCGACGGACTGCAATCTTCAAGTTTTGCCATAAATTTTCGATTGGATTCAAGTCAAGACTTTGACTAGGCCACATAAGAACATTAACTCTTTGTGGTACTATGTTGGACCAGGTCTGACATTACAATTTTCCAATTGCCGTCCGATGTCGGACCCTGAGCAATACACATAACCCCTGCAGCACAGAGATAACACAGACTCAAATAAAGAAGATAGATGCTTCCGCATCCAGCTCTGGGCTCAGCTGTGCTTCAGGTCTCGCTGTCCACAGCCCCTCCCATAGTCTTCTGTTGCCACCCTGGTCTCTCTCATAAAGAGCTAGCTGCGTCCTCACCCCATGGCTCTGTGCCAAGGGAGAGCCACACACCTGGGAATAGAGAAGTTCTGGGCAGCAGTTTCTTGATGGGGTGCTTGATGGGGACAAAGTTTGTTCCGTTCCATTTGGTTCCGGCCCACTACCGACCGGTGTTCCCATTCCAGTCTGGTACCAAGCAGACCTTGTTGACAGTCCTATTACTTTTTTTTAGCAGCTGAAGCAGCAACTGTACATTCTTACTGTACATTGCTTGTTACTGCGTATGCCTAGGTTTTCATCCCTGAACCAGCAGCTTCAGGGACCAGCACAGCCAGCCTGGTAAGAGTCTCAGGCCAAGCCACCCTTAGGGGTTTGCCGCCATAGGTCCGGGTCCCTTCTCAGCCCCAGAGGGAGAAGCCTCGCTGTCTCCAGCGCAAGAGGGAGAAGAACCGCTATCTCCAGTGCAAGAGGGAGAAGCCCCGCTGTCTCCAGGGCAAGAGGGAGAAGCCCCGCTGTCTCCAGGGCAAGAGGGAGAAGCCCCGCTGTCTCCAGGGCAAGAGGGAGAAGCCCCGCTGTCTCCAGGGCAAGAGGGAGAAGCCCCGCTGTCTCCAGGGCAAGAGGGAGAAGCCCCGCTGTCTCCAGGGCAAGAGGGAGAAGCCCCGTTGTCTCCAGCGCAAGAGGGAGAAGCCCCGCTGTCTCCAGCGCAAGAGGGAGAAGCCCCGCTGTCTCCCGCATCTTTCACACTATTCAGGTTACAGGGTATTCAAGGATAAATACCCATGAGGTAATGGTTACATTTCTATTTCAGGGAACCAGGGTTATGATAATAACCTAAAGTGAAATACGTAAAATAACTCATTTTATTGTACCTTCTTTTCCAAAAGCCACAATCACCCTTTCATCCTTAGAGTGATATGTATTTCCATACATATCTTCAAATGCAGTGTTAAAAGCTCTGAGTCCATAATTTCTATGTTATTCTTCAACTTCGACGTCTCATCGCAGGTCGGTTTGAACAGCATGTGCACACGCGTTGTCCAATCAAAGGGAGTCGAAGGCTGAATCTGGTGTAAAAATTACAGGGCTCTGCCCAGTCACAACTAGATATGTGTTTGATTTTTGGGGGATTTTTCTTTTTTCTAAAGTGTGCCTAGGCGAGCAGTGAAGCAAACAGCTCACGGGTGAGAGCTTAAATTGGTTGGGACAGAGGTGTACAGGGTCACTGGTGACTGACATTTTTTTCTCTCCCACGTCACTGAATAATGATTTTCAGGGGAGTTCAAACCCCTAAGCCACCACTAAGCCACTGGTACCAATACTTTTTTTATGAACAAATATTGAAACAGCTTAAGCTCTTTTCTTTTTTTTTTCTTTTTTTTTTAAAGATTATTGGTTAAGCCAGTGGTTCTCAACATTTTTTGGCTCAGGAACCATTTGTAAACATTGATGGCCAGTCAACCCAGTAAATAGCTTAAGTGCAAAAAACATCTGGCCTCCCAAATACTTCTTACCCATAATATGTAATATGCATTTTAACATTATATATACTAAATGTAGAAAATATTAAAATATGGTACCTCCATTTTGTTGTATAAATCCTAGGTTCCACTTCATGAGAGACCTGAGCTTGCTTCTCTGTGATGAGTTTATCAGTTTGGTGTAATTGTAGCAGCACAATCTGTAGGTTGTTTCTGCTTTTATTTAATTGACTCAAGGCAGAGAATCCTTGTGTTTCACGCAAGTATGTTGTACTGAAAGGCAAAATAACTTGAATAGCATGGCAAGCAAGAGCATGATAAAGCAAAATAACTAATAGCGTGGCAAGCAAGAGCATGATATGCAGAATAACTCAATAGCATGGCAAGCAAGAGCATGATATTCAGAATAACTCAATAGCATTGCAAGCAATAACATGATAAAGCAGATGGGCATGTTCAATACCCATTTCCTCACAGAAAACTTGAAAGCATCGTTAATTTTCACATCTTTAAGAGTTTCAAGAAGCTCATGTCTAGCTGGTACCATGTCTAGCTGCTAACGCCTCCTTGCTTTGGGTACTTTCGAAAGGATTCTTTTCACAACACCCAAATGTTTGCCCGTCATTGAAGTCCATCAGTTGTAACACCAACACACCAACTCAATCCCACTGACTTAATCCAGTGCACCAAAATCAGCAGCAGTAGTAGAACAGGTACTGTCCTTGAAAATCACTTCCCCATACATGCCTCACATAAACTAGCAAAATGGTGCGGTTTGACACATCTGTAGATTTGTCTGATTGTAAAGCAAAACAATCACTTACTGAAATGAATGAACTACCTGCGGCAGTGTGTGATGAGCTCCCGAAAATGCTGGCAGCTTAGCGCCAAGATTGAATTTCTTTGGACAATAAAAAGCATCATCAGTTTGGTTGAGTTTCATCTTTTGTCCATATTGTTCTGTGTGGAATTTTATGCAAATGTCGGTTTTGGTTTGGTTTAATAATATCTTTATATATACCCTTTCATAGCAGACCACCATCACAAAGTGCTTTATAGAGGTAGGCTGTGAACTGTGCATTATATGCAGAGTCACTTACAATAGGACTGTGAGGCGTGTGAGTACAAATTGATTTTTTCCAGACAGTGATTTACGTGTAACAATTAAAATTTTATTTAATATTACACGAGAAAAAAAAGAAAAATAATAAAGAAGGATGTGAGGGAGGGAGTGCGGGAGTAATCAAAAATAAAGGAACGGAAGCCTCTTAGTCCTCTTCGCGTTCTGCTTAAATCCAGAAATAAAACAAAAAGGAATAAAAACAGAAAAGAACCAAGTTAGTAAGGCCTCCGTTCGTGACACAGTCCAACCTCCCAAGTACTTCCCTCCAGCCTTTTTTTTCCCCGCCTCTATTCCTTAGGACCAACCCCGAACACAGTAGCACGTTCCCTTTAGTATGCAAACCCCGCCCCAGTAGTCAGTGGATCACCAATCCCAAACTGACAGGTATCCTTAATTTCACTTGACTCCAGTGGCTGGAATTTACATACTCGTACTTCCGCCCCTCACCAAGGTGCCGCCCCTCAAAAAGATGACTTTTGTCATGGTCACAAGACCTTGGTAAGGGAAATCCCGAGTTGGTTTGATGCCTTCTACTGTTGGGAGGCTGAATTGCAGACCGAAACCCCTTTGACTCATCACAAGGACATTGATTTAACATCTCATCTACAGAATGGAACAAGTAGGTTAAGTGACTTGCTTGGGGTCACACAGTGAGTCAGTCATTGGCAGAAGTGAGATTTGAACTGGTAACCTTCTGGCTACAAGCCCCTAGACTTTAATCACTGGACCACACTTCCTCCTTGTGAAAATCATAATTTGTGTTGGGTTGAGAAGGTTTTAAAATGTTTACATTTTTATATATGGGATCATCTTGTGTGCGCTACTATTCAGCCCTCAATATTTGTTATTTAATGGTTCAGTATTGTATGTTTTATACAGTTCCAGGCAAAGGGTGTTGAATTATTTAGGAGGTTTCTTGATTAGTAAAGACACACAAACAATTTCACAGTTATAATTATCCAAACAATTAGATGTTCTGAACACTTACCGGTCCCAGTTAGTTTGCATATTAGAGGTTTTACTGTCTTTTAAAAACCAGATGGGGCGCTCCACTGTGGTGTTTCGATAAACAACATTCCAGTTTGCGGCTTATACTGGAAAACCTGTCTAATTTGGCATCGCTTGGGGTCAGAATATTGAGCCCGATTATGCTTGTTTACGAATAATACAGTACCTAAATGACAATCTATTCTGTAAGTCTGATACACAATAGACAGCACTGTTCATGTATACTCTATAATTTAAGGACTGTATTCATTTTACTTTTACTTTCTCCATTATGTAAACAAGGATTGTACTGTAGATGTACCGACCTGCGGGATATGTGTGTATTTATGGAAAAGCACATGACTTGGTGTCAGACAGGTCATATTTCCATTGATTTTAGGCAGACAAAACTTTCCAGAGTAAACATGTTCTGGACTTTAGAGGGTATCACATCATTAGTTTTAATAGGGATTTGGTCAGGACCCAACAATGATACTGAATTATACAGAATGCCAATATGTAGAGAGACAGGATTCGAGGTTACAGATATGAGTAAAGTGACAGTAATGATTATCTTTTTTTCTGTCAACAGGAAGACTGGATGCAGTGTGACAGCAGCTGTGACGAGTGGTTCTGTCAGGTCTGTGTAGGAGTCACATGCGAAATGGCAGAGAACGAGGACACTGCCTGCACAGCTTGCTCTCGGAAAGCTGCACTGTTGGAGGAAAGCCTAGGACTGGCTCTACCTGTATGCACTCAGAGCCTACCTTCCCCCTCACTGGAACTGCAAGCGAGCAGCTAGCAGGGCCACCTCGGCTATGTTTATTTCACATAACGGGAACAAACACCTCTATTTCAAAAGGATACAGGCAACTTGATGAGCACAGTTGCCAGCTTGCCATGCTATTGGCCTTGGCATCTCCTGACTGGTTGTTCTGTTGCAGGAAGTGCTCCTGTTGAGCAGACCATAGAAGTGGTGCTTTGACGCCTCTGTTCTGCAGAGCTAGGCAAACTGGTTAGGTTGTAAAAGAGTGCTAAAATAAGGCGTTGCTCTAAGTAGTGTACACCAACCAAATAGCTATGTAGTCTGATGCTTGTGGTTTCATGTTGGTTTACAATGGCACAGATTTGGTGGGTAGTAGGGCAGGCTGGTTCCTGCCTCAGGTGTATTAAAAAAAAATATGTGGTTAAAAAATTAAATAAACTCCGGGGGTGGCCACAGTACCACAGCTAGTCACAGGGAATGTGAGCGTGTCAGCAGTTTAACATACCTGGAATAAAAGAAATAAATAAATAAAACAGCACTGTGGTATTTTATCTTGTATTATGGGGTGCTGCCTTTAGAAAATACTATTCGAGACTCCAGAAAGCCAATATCCCTGAAAGAAGCAACTTTTGCTGCCCACTGAGAGGTGTTCTGTTGTCTCTTTCTTTTTTGGGAGGGAGAAATGTTACTTCTATAAAGAACTTAGGTCTGTCATGTACGTTTTGTTTAACATTGAAACCTTGCTTTAACCCACCTTTGTAAAAAGGCCACCTCACAATTGGCCACTTTTAGAGTCCATATTTGATCCTATTGACATAAATATAAAGCCACCTTCATTTAAAGCACCTCCTGTATTCAATATTAAGGCCAATATTACCAGTCCCAAATGAATCTAACCACAGTTAAATTACCTTTCTAATAAGATCAGCATGCTGAAAACAACAAACCAGCTCAAATTTAGAAATTAAAACTGTAAACACTATCTGTAGACGGCAAATAAATATCAAATAAGTACATTTATTTGACAAAACTATATCCCTTGGTAGTAAGGCCACATTATGTTGGTCCCTTAACTAGCCTTATTAGCAAGTTTGCATTGTATTTTTTTGTCTTTTTACAATTTTTCCCACCACTTTTAAAATTGAGTTCTAGGCTTATTCCTTGGGCTATCAGTTTGCTTCCTTTTATACTGCAAAGCTTGTCAGGTGTGTAACTTTAATAATCACAGCACTCTATCAATGTTCAGGGAGTATTTGTTTTATATAACAAGTACAATGTTTGGAAAATACATTTGAAATCTATATTTAATAGCTGATATTAGAATTTTTCCTTGTATCAAGCACCACATCTGTTTAGCAACATGGCACAATTTAGAACTGTGCGATTCTCCCAGTCATTGTATTTAAATGATTTCTAAAATTAGATCCTTTTTTGGCAATGAGCTGATTGTTAATGTTTTAAAAACTAATTTTAAACTTAAATTAAAATACTGGATTTGTCAGCACTCATTACACAGTAGCTAGTGAATTCCACTTTCATCCACTGACTACAATAAAAAAAACAAAAAAAACAAAAAAAACAATATACAATTCAGTGAAGCAGAATATTTAAATCAACCTTCCCCCATCCCAGTATTAGAAACTGGCAACAAAAGAGAGACCTATATCAAAACCGTACCCCGTTATAAAAGTCTGACCTAGTCTTTCAAAACATGATTGTTTAGCTCAGTCCTCAACCCTATAATCTAAGCCATGCTACCACTGTTGTCTACAGTCAATTAAAATGTTTTCAACTTTGTAGACTGTTAAATTTGTGCATTTGAGAAATGTGCACGTGACTCCACAGTTTCCCAGTAGTGTACAAATCTGGGATGCATTTGGCTCTCACTTTCTCATAGAGAATGCATGACATTCAGGGATTTCATTGTAAATGTACAGAGTAACACTGTGCAAACTATGTTATAAGAGGGTGGAGAGTAATAATAATAATAACTGTTGGAACAATGCAGACTAGATCCCTTCACTGTAGACAGGTCTATTCAATTTGTGTGCCTGCTTTGTAATTTCTCCCATCCAGCAGAAGTCATATGTAGTATAGTATTTTTTTGTCCTCAAACCTCACCGTGAAAAAGGTCAAACAATGAGTAGACACAGGGATAGTCATGGGGCTATTTTAAAAATCTAACTGACATCATATTTACTAGAGCCCTGTTTACATCATTTAAATAGACCTCCCCTCCTTCACTGGTGTAATAAGCCAAATGTGCATGCATGTGGTGCAGAACAGATGTCAGTTTTTCTATTAAAGAAACAAACTTATGTATTTATTTTATTTGATGTGCTTTATCATCCTGGAACCTGGCTTCTGCCTGAAGGAATTGTATTTGCTTTTTTTTAAATTGTCTGATGTGTATAAGAGACTACACACAAAAAACAGGGAGCAAGGAAGTAGCAGTACCTCTCAGAAAAAGAAAATAGCATGTACAGGCTGCAAACCAGTCATCACTTTATACCATCTTTACCTCTCTGCCCCTAAAGGGTTACAGAAGTGAAGGAAAAAGCAAACTCTCTTCCAAACATCTTCAATGGTTATTGTTTGTACAGGGAGTATCTTTGTAAAATATCACTTTTTCTCTTTTTTATATATTGTATGTAGTATTCAGTTGTATCATATTTACGGTAGTGTCTTACTTTATTCTGAACAGGATGTAAAAATATAATACATTTATTTTCTGCTTTGCAGTCAGGTAGCATAGGCAACTAACCTATAGCTTAATAAACATCTGACTTATCATAATACACACACACACCTCGCGCTTACGAGACAATTGAAGCGTCGTAAGTCGAAGCACATATTCCCATAGGAACAATGTTATAAATTGGGGCTACGTTGCTGACTCTTCAGTTAGACAATACAGTTTTACAAAAATGACCCGTTATATTGTACTCATGCAAATATTTATTTAACTCTTTACACTCATCCCGGTGGTTACGTGCATATTACTCAAACACCCACCTGGCTTGTTCACAAGCACAGACTCAGGGCTTTCCAATGACGTACTCAGTGTGTGTACGTGGTACTCCTAGCAGGAAATACGAGCGCCTGAAGTTAAACCCCTCATCATGTGACAGAGTTCACAGCTTAGGTTTCTCTTATCAGACATTGTTAACGGCAACCCCCCCCTGCCCCCTCCCCCTCATCCAGTGATATGTTCCTGTAACGCCATTCCTGCTTTTCTAACTGCTAAGATCTCATAAACCATTTGAGATTCTGACCTCATAGTGATTAACATTATCAGTTGTATACACACTAAACACTGTATTCAGGTTTCTTCTGTTTTGAGGTCATGTGGTGATTTACATTTAAGTTTTCTCTTAATGTTTGCTACACATTTGTCAGATTTACACAATTATAGGTGCCAATACTGGTGCTGTCAAGTGAAAATGAACTAAAATGTAAAGAGACTACTTTAAAATCACATTACAGGTGTTTTCCAGTAAAAATGAAGGGCTGGTTCATGTTTACCCGGTATTTAACCTTAGAAATGGCTACGAGTTGCATGCATGCAAATTGGAATGTGTCTGGCTAAAACGGCTTTCAAAGAAACTTCAACCAGTATTAACAAAACGATTTAAGCACCCTTTTAGCTGAAAACGTCTAAATGTGAGAGAGGTACTGTTTAGCTTTGTTAAAAGTGACTAGGCTTGCAGTCAAGTGTAATCTGTTGCAACTGCACACCAGTGGATTAGCCAGTAGTGTAAAGGGTAACACTCACCCACTGCAGGAATGCAAGAGTGGTATGTAAAAGCAATGTTCACTGGAAATGTAAAAGGCCATGCGGCTCCAGTCAGCACATTTTACATTTCGGGTCATTTTTAGTTTTTATTAATTCATTTATGTATGTATGTATGTATGTATGCATGTATTACTTTAACTTAACCATTCATCAGTGACAAAATACCAATTAAAAAACAACATTGTGCTATCACATTCACAAACACAAATATAAACTACAAAAATAAATATTATATTGTAGATGGAAACTCAACCGGTACAACACCTAGTAAATAAACAAAATATTATAAACATATCGTTGCTTCAATATGTATTGAGTTGCATTAAGCATGAAACAGCGAAACAAATAAATAAATACATGGTGGACAAAGAGAACGTGTGTATAGTAAAAACAATTTAGGTAAAGTACATTTATAGTATGTAATATTACAGTACCATTGTCACAATCAATATTGTGCAGGTTTAAAGACATTACTTTAAAATATCATGTTCTCTTCAGATGTATTTTATTCAGCTAAAAGCCAGTCAAATGCACTGTAATCTCGGCTTTATAATAGTATACCCAATGCAAAACAACATTATTGAAAATAACAATATTGCATTTTCATTATTAAACGAAAAATAACTCAAATAGGTTGTGGGAGGCCTGTCGCTGGTTCCCGGGCACGTGTGTCTGCAGCTAAAACGCGTTTCTAGGCAACCGATTGGGCAGTGAGCCTCGCTAGGGTTAAGCAGATCAGGAGGTCCGGATTGGCTGGGGGGGCGGGCCCAGGGAAGCTGCGCCACAGTTCAAGAGTATTGCACGTCAATTGACACACAGACGGGCACTATGGGAATGGTTGTGTTTCTTGACAAAAGGACGGTATCGTCTGCTCTGCATCAACTGGAAGACGGTACCCGTGAAGGCACTTCGTGTGCCAGGATAACCACAACGACCCAGAGTCGCTAGGAGGACGGGACTTCGAGAGCAACAGTAATTGGTCAGTTTAGCTTTAGCACAACGTTTCCCAAAGTGGGTTCGCGACTCAAATATGCGTCGCGGCAAGGTTTTTTATGGGTCTCCAAACAGTTTTGATGGGTATCAAAACAGATATATATATATATATATATATAAATAAAAAAAAAAAATATATGAATATGACGTTCAGTGCACACTGTTAAGATTTAGTTTCACTATACAACCTATTATGCTTATATTAAAAATAAATATAATTTGCATACAAATCAATCTCAGTAATTATGGAAACAATTTATTGTTTTATCATAAGTCTTCTGCTTTAAATATTGACCAAAAATATAGTATAAGGTGACATTTTACATGCAGATTTTTAAAACAGTTGTTAAAATGGATGCTAAACGAAACCTGTCTAATCCTACTAGAAGCTCAAAAAAAAAAAAAAAAAAAAAAAAAAAGCAAGCAATTACCATCTTATATTAGCGTCACTTCAGTTTTTCTTACATTGTTGACAAGGGTGCTGTTTTTTAATTGCTGGGAGTATATTTTACATAGCGACTGCAGTCTTTTTGAATGCATTAAAATGCTGTCAGTGGAGGCATATATGCAATCACCTGAACAAAGTAAATGCACTTTTAATACGTTAGCCATTGGGGGGGTGGGGGTAATAACTATTTTGTGATTTGTGCCTCACCTGTCAAAAAAGTCACAAGTCGGCACTGCAATGCAATAAACAATAGCAAACACAGAATAAATGACATGGTTTAATAAACAGACCAGTGACACACACAAAGCTAGCAGGTCTCTGTGTGTCTGACTCAGGAATTAAACAATATTCAACAAGGTTCTCCCACAGCCCCAAAACTCACAATCTTTACCCAGCCCCTCCCTCTGCCAGGCTTACATTTCGCTTCGTCGTGCACGCTCCCCTAATCACAGGCATGCATTTCCGTCCCACCACTCATTATCCATTAACCCCCATAGGGGCTGCCCTGCAAATTCATGTTTGTGATCGGCAGCAGTCCTGTTGTCCGTGCGAAGGGGACCCTTAACTCAGAAACTTGGGCTGGCTGTTGTGAGAGAATGTGTTTATAGAAGTGGCATATTTTTTTTTTTATCCTTGTTTTGTTTTCTTTATTAAATGTGACACTAGGGGTACCATTGCTGGTAGCTTAGTTTCAGCACTGTTTTGGGCTTGTGCAGCATGTCAACACCAGTGCTCTGTGTGTCTCGGTATTATCCAGTAACTACCCAGACACATAACACATCACCCTGTTAAATATGTGTATAGTATTTGGTGCACAAGTAATCCCTCACATATCCGACTGCGATGGGACCAGGGTAAGGGCGGATATTTAACAAGGCGGATGAATGAATCCTGCTTTAAATATCATTATATACAGCTGTGACAATTACTATATTCTCTTGTTTAAATCTCTTGTTTAGAAAGATACAGGGTATTAATTGTGACAGGGTAAATGTCTGCCGTGTGCCTGGGCGGGTGCATTCGCTGCTGAGTGACAGGCAGGAGAGATCGAGGCGGAGGTTGAAGTTGACACGACCCGTAGGCGAACGGGATTTATTAACAAGTCAACACACTGAACAGCTCACGTGACACTACCAGCAATGGCAGCGCATGGAGCACGTACAACACGGTATACGAAAACTTTGGTAGGATCTACAAGCTCTGAACTAATCTTCTGTGTTCAATAATAAACTAATATTGGTGAAGAGGTTGATCATGGAGGATAAACAGCTACGGTGGATATGTGACGGGCGGATACGTGACGGACACTGATAAGCATCAGTTTGTTATCTTAAGTTGAATAATTTGGGCAGTGCCTATGGATTCCTTTACTTTCCATTTATAAATATTTGTTGAAAAATAAACCCTCAAGAATAACAGGACATAGCAGCAACAGTGCACATTGACTCTACATTTGTCAAACACAAAATACATTTAATAAGGAAGTAGATTTAAAAATCTACCTACAATTAGAGTTCAGTAAGTTAGATTCCTTGTTCACCCTTATAAAATGTACTACGATCTACCATGGCAGAAGCATAAGGCAAAATAATCTACATATAATGTTTTGTTGTAAATTGCCTTTTGGTAGGTACAGTCTTGTCAAATTGACAGACAATACAGTCTATGTACCCAGAACCAGGGCTTCTACGTTAGCTGTTAGCTATGAGAGTGGGCTAAATTCAGCTCATTTGTGTATTGACACCTTAAAACAAAATGTCTTTTTAGTTTTTTCAGCTGACTGACATTAGTAATGCAAAACACTATTACTTTGCAGCTGATATAACAGTGTTTGATATTAATAACAGCAGTAGGCTAAAAACATGACTTTTACGATGAGGTTTAATGTAATCTAAAACAAATGTCACCTCCAAACATATCAGTGTCTGTTGGCTTATCCATTGTAAAAAGGGACTTGGCTTTAAACTTTCTGGTTTCTCAACTTGAGAGACAGGTCAACAGAATAGCATTATCAGAACTTTACCCAGAAATACGACGATCTAAGGAATTATTTAATTAGTAATCAGACACAGAACAGTGTATTCGGGTCCTGGTTTCTGTGCTGCGCTTAAAGTATTGGTTAGGACTAACTTTGTCATCTCCTTTTAAGATTTTGAAGACTTCAAACAAGTCCCCGTCCCCGTCCCCTTTGTTGTATATTGAGAGGTAATTAGAAGCCCAAAAAGTTACTGCTGTAATACAATGATTAAATCTGCAGATACAATAATTTGGAGGAAACATTTTATTTGCTTTTGTTTAGTCGTTTATTAACTTTGATGACTGATGTACATATGTAACAAGTACACATTCATTTTAATCTACACTCACAAACATAAAGTAATAATGTAATAGTGTATATACAGGAGTACCTGGTTATTTGATTATAAGGTGGTACAGTCATGGCTCCCATTTACCCTATAATGCCATTACATTATATATTCTTGTTAGACGGGAGAACACAAATTGTATCGTCTCTTACCTATGTCTCTCGAATACAGTGTTTTGGACATTGTTTGAACACTTCGTGAACCCGACTAAACTTTACCAGCTTAAACTGTCTGCTTGTACACACACATCTGCCTTTTATTCTTGGGAGTGTAAGGGACCAGAGTTCAGGTAATTGAATACACAAAAATGTTGCACCCTGTGTATTCAATTAGGAAACTATTCGAAATTCCCATCCCTATAATAGACACTATTAAAACAATATTCATAATACAAAATAATAACAATCCTGCTCAGTGTTGTTGATTGTGTAGCCTCTCCCAAGTCAAGGCTGATCTTGCTGAGTGATACCAACGAGTGCTGGAAAGATTGTGAATGTCAATTTTGACCTGAACACATCGGATCCCAAATCAAAAAGTTAGTCAGTTCGATCACTTATCTGGGTATCCATCGGGACATCTTACTGTGAGACTGGATATGATACAAATGTTGAATTCACAACAAATAAAGCTGCGGTCTTATCTGCAAGTCTGGGAAACTGACGCCAAACAAGGCAGAAGGTTACATTTTTTCACTGTCATAATGAAGCCTCCACTCCAATTATTCTTCATCATTTTTTTTGTCATAATTTATTTATGATTTATTGATTTCAGCACTTTTCTTTTGGCTTAGTAGAAACCCCGATTTGTAAAAGATTTGCCATGTCGTGGAACGAGTACTGGGACAAGTATCAACACATCAGTACAAATATGAGGTGCGGCGGGGAAGTTAGGATTAGTTCGTAGTTATGTTTTTAAAAAATGGTTTGTAAATTAATTTTCAGCTTTTTGGCACACTGGCCCATTTTCCTGGATTCTTGAAATGGGAGTCATATGCACTATATATATATTATACTAGTTATATGTAGCCGGCCCAGTCGGACCTGTAGTGCTTCATAACTACCGGCCAAACTGCGCTCTCTACTAGCCCCGGGCCGCCGGGCCATGGTTAATGTTGAACCCTGTACCAAAACAAAACAAACAAAATAAGCATAGCTTTCAGTTGGAGCACTAACTAAACAATACTTTGTGTAATCCCTGTCTGACGTCAAGACGGATAAGCTGTTTACCCAACTAAACAAATACACTTCTTTCCACTGCCTTACTTCTCTATACCCCCATCACAAAGCTATTGGCTAAGCCCTTTTTATTGAGGTGTTATTAACTTTAATAAGCAGTTAACCAATTAACCATTATGTGCGTACATGTGGTTACTCCTGACATCTAGTGGTCAAACCATTACACTGCAGGGAACAAAGCTCTTTTCTCAAACTGATGTACTGATTCTGCAGCACTTCACCACAGTAATCATTTTGGTCCGCTTTTAAGAATCAAGTGCACTGTAATAAAATGTGATGAAGCTTGGTATAAACATTATTTATAGGTTATTTTGTGTATTAGATGGTGCTGACTGTCTGTAGATCTGTCTGTTTTTGTATGTCATATTTTTTTGTGAACATACTGTAAATTAGTAATTTTTTAAATATACTTTAACATGATACTAACAACTTGCTTTCCTAGTAAAATCTGTGTCTTCAATACCACTTTCTAATTTCCCTTCAACTATCTTTTATTCTATACTATTCTGTGCATGCTGTTTATAAGTATCATGGTCATTTAACTTTGTCATTCTGATATCACTAATTTTGAATTCACAGCCATGGTGGGTAATGTATGTTACTGAAGTATTTCTTGTGCTTAAAACGCTGACATTTCTGTACGGCATGCATTTTTCCACGAAAGATATGACAAAAGACAAATGCCCCCTGATAAATTCAGACCCAATCATAAAGTATTGATGCAAAACAAAAAAGTTTCAGCAATTGTCACCTTCTGTGTAAATTGCATTACACTGGAAAGTGTAACACTTGTCAACTTGACTTGTCTTAAATTGTTATCACAAATACGAGAAGACAATGAAATATATTAATTTATCATGTGTGCAATATACCTAACAGAATACCCTTTCTTCTCAAATTTGCAGACCAGACTTTTAATGTATTCAATTACAGTTGTACACATTCTAATCTTTTCCCCCTTGGATAACTGTAACATACTGACAACTTAAGCAACACCTTTTTAACTAACTGTCATACCAAAAAGTATTGGCAGAGTTAGCAAATGCAGCATTCTGGAAATGGCATGACCAGCTTCCCCTTTTTATTTTGCTAGAAACTTGTACTCTTGGACTGTGAAACAAAACATAACCAGTTAATACCAGCAGACATCAATCAAACTTACAAATAAGGTTTGTGTGAGGAGGGGGGGGGGGGGTCGATCTTAGTTTAACTTGCTGCACATACCCCGCCCTCCTGGGCTGTTAGTCTAATTTATAGGCACACTGGTGTGTGAGGTGATTACGCAATCGTGCAGCCTCAAGAACTAACTCACAGACCTCCAGTGTACTTCTGAATGTAAGTCTCCCACAGCGGTGGATCACAATGACTGCGACTGTGTGTTTGTGGGGGTGGTGGGGGTATTGGGGGTTGGTCCAAGTTTAGAATTACACCAGTTACGCTGCCCTCAATCCATACTTTAAATAGTCAGAGACGGGCTTCTGAATCAATATTTTTGGACAAATCAAAGAGGCTGCACTTGGTTAATTAAACGAAAGGTAATTACAGTTCTTTATACTTCTTCTACAGTGGGATTTTCAGAGTATATATAAATTTCATTTGTGTATTTATGTACTTTTAACACCCTATTTATTTACGAAAAAAGTCTTTAGGAAGGTATATGCTATTGAGTTGTACTGTGGTATTAGTTTGCTAGTGTAGTGTGTTTTATAATCAGTGGTCAATTCAGCAGCATACGGTTCACACATGTGGTTGACAGAGTGTAATAGCAATTATAAACAAAAAAAAAAGTTTTAAAAAGCTATGGTGAACTTGTTCCAGGGCTCGTTTAAGACATTTCATAGACCAAAACTCAAAAACAAGAGCAAACTGTTTTATTGCAACAGACTGAATGCAAATGTAACTAATTAAATAGTTTAATTTATTTACATTTGTTTACATAGAGTATCCTATAAACACACTGTACATTTTACCTTGCAGAAAAAAACAACACACACAAGAAAACTACACCCAGTGTTCCTATATTTTATTACAAACTTGAGTTTGTTGAGGCGGGGGGTATTTAGGGGTTGAAATAAGTAACTCATTTTTAGTTTAATGTAGTTTAATTTGTCTCTCTACATTACTGGTAGCTTAATTTCACACTCGATATAACCATTTTAAACGCAGCATTGATGCTGACAGTCAGTGCAAAGGTATGTATACACTTTGAAATTGAGCTGAATAAAATGCTAAATCTACTGATATGCAGGGTTGGCTGAGTTTAAATCAAGTCGATTTAACACTTTTTTTTTTAAATAGTTGATTTTAATAATTTATTCATTTACTACCTATTTTATAGTTTCTTAAGGAAAAGACATGAAAAGTGTGTTTGAAAAACTTTTATTAACACAAACATCTTAAACTCCTACTGTCTATAAACTCTTAGGGCTGTATTCTGATCACAGCGCATTATAGGGCGCCTGCCCCATCATTAACACATTCGCTGAAGCGATTCTGATGACATTGCATGTTAGCTTCAGATTTAGCTGGCAAATTAAATATTATGTGAAAACCCAGATTTATTTTTTCAGATTTAATTGCTGAACAATAATGTTTTTCAGATGTATCTGTTATGAATTGCCAGGTGTAAAAAAAAGATTTATAGATTGTTCAAAAATTCAAAACTTAAGAATGTATTTGTTAACGCTTATGTATTTAGCTAAATCTGAACTTTTTATGGTTAAATGGGGGTGGGGGGGTGGGTATGTGATTTAACTTTAAAATCAGGAAAAAAAACAACTGTTCAAATATAAAGTTCCAGCGTTTTAATATGTGTGTCAGCAGGGAGGCGTCAGTAACAAAATAATATGGATAAGAAAATGTTTGCGCACCACTGTAAACATCAAGCAAATACCATCCTTCATTCATCTGATAATATTCTACATGACAAGAGCTAGGGAGTGGCTACGGCACTAGCCTGTTTTCTTCAGGAAGCCTAGGTGAATCTGCAGTATGTTATGGCTTCTGGATGCCCCCTCTTGTTTGGAGTAAATTCAGATACAGTCTGTTTTGAGGTCAGGTTCTGGTACAGCCCTGTAAAAAGGCCAGTGGAAATATACTGTGTGCTTTGAGACCTTATGGTGCACTTGTACCAGTGGAAACATTCTTTAAACAGATGGTTCTTCCAGGGTCACACTTAATGGAGAAATGGGGCGGAGCTTAAATTGCAACTGCTTGGCTATACTTCTAGTGCCTCTAATACAGCACCTTTGGTGAGTACTGAAAAAATATCTCAATGAGTAAAGCAGTCTTTTAATAATTTACAAAAATATATCATGATGAAAAAAAAAACAGACCATAATACATAGAGCATAAGATTTACGAGTGAGAGGAGGCCATTCAGCCCATCTATGCGGATCTTGTTTTATAGTAGTTGACTGATCTCAAAAGTTGATGAAGTTGAGTCTTAAAGGATCCAAGTGATTCAGCATCAATAACATGACTTGGTAACCCATTCCATACCCACCCTCACTGCATCAGTGTGTGATGGTATGGACATGTTGTAGTCTTACAATGGTAGAACTGGTAACTAAATGGTGGTTAAATATCTAAACGTATATCAACAACAATAATTCAAAGTGGTTTCATTACTTGATACAAGCTTAACAACACAATAGCATGTTTATCTCTGGCCTTTCAGCATTCATAATTGTATAGTATTGGGACATTTCACGAATGGGGAGCTGCTGGAATGTTCAATTGCGGCACTCGGATTATCAACTCTGAGCTCTTTTAATATAGCATAGAAGCAGGTGTAGTGATAACAGAGTTGATAGGCCATGGTGTAGACAAATGACCAGACAACAAGGCCTTCGCCATGCAAGTTTCAGGGAACCAAGTAGAACAGCTATAGAGAAATATGAATACTGGAGAAGTAATAGTCCATGGTTGCATATTGGGTACAGTAAAGGGTCAAAATTTTGGAAAAACCTGTAAAAACATGCATGTTAGAGAAAAATAGTATGGTAAAAAATAAAACTCAATTTATAGTCTCAATACTGAGAACCAACATCTGCAATGTTGTTAAATTATATACACAATTCTTTTTTTACATAATATGCACACATTGTGTGCAAGATGTCTTTTGCATTTGCAAAGATGCACACGTTTACGATATCCCTCGGTTAAACACTTTATCTGACTAATACTAATAATAATCACATATTACAAACATTTCAATAGTACAGTAGGTAAGGTTGTTAAACAACCCAATGGCATCTGGGAAACCAATATTGTGACACGTGGTTTTTACACATGGAGTTAATCATTGTATTCTTCCACAGTCCTACATGATTGTGCATTGTGTAAGTTAGGACCAAACATGTAAACTTTATTTTTATATAAATCATACAGGTTACTCCAGTGAAAACCAAAAAGGTAGACAAATTTTTTTGCTTGGACACAGTGCTTTGGGAAAGTGTAATCGGTCTAGCAGCTGATGAGTAAATGATACTGTCCTTACCTCTCAATGCAGAGCTGGCTTTTTACTTGAATGGTAAGATGTTTGTTTTTTAGCCGTATGGTTTGTGGTTGAGTCCAGCCCTTGCGTTTCCATTCAGTTCAATGGATTTAGATGCCAGTTCATTACTAAAGACAAACCCTTCTGGGCTTTACTTGAACTTTTGTAATTTGATAGAAACATAATCCCTGACAACTGCACCTTTTCCATTGCAGTTTGGAATTACAAAGACGAATATTAAACCAGGAAATACCCTATATGTAGAGAGTACTGCACGGGGTAGTGTGTGACATGGGAATTAAATGCCCACCCAAGGGGTGGGTAGAGAAGAGTGGGCCTTAAATTCTCATTTATCACACTGCCTGTGACAAGGATGGCTGTAGAGGTGATGTCAGACCAGGAAGTAATTGACAACATAAGGCAATTGCGGGGGAAACATGAGACGCTACGGCGTTCATATTTATTAAATTAATTAACACAAAACACAAGGGCAAAAAGTAAACCAACATACACTAAAAAAACAAGCACCTTTCAAAAAAATACACCAGTAGCATTCGTTTGTCTTTTCTTCTCCAGTCTCCTGTACTCTCCACCCAGATGGGATTTCTCCTGGCTTTTATAGTATGTGGCTGGAGCCCAATTAATAAATAATTAATAATGATCTAATTAAGACTCTGGCCACATTTTCACATGTAGCGTAATAATAATAATAATAATAATAATAATAATACATTAATAAAGGTGTGGGCACCCCGTCACACTACCCCATGCAGTATTTTTTATTATCTGTAAAACTGCCAGAGTTCTGAAGTTCAGTGTTGCTTGTTGTGGACTTCCTTTCAGTTTGACAGCTCGTGCTGGGATCACGCTCTGTTGCTAATGACTAGCTGGTTATTACGGGAAATATGAAATGGATCAGCCCATTGAAAAAATTGCTCACCAGATATTATATTTCCTTAATGCCCTACATACTGAGTTACAGTAGTTTTTCTTCACTCACTTTATACATGCTTACTTCACACAATTCATTCCAAAAAAGTGCACTACACTACAGCGAGTGAGGTTTTATATGGTTGAGTTATCTGTACACATTACATTATGCAAAAATATAGATCTGTACAGTATCTATACAGTAGTTCTGTGCAGCAGGGCTTCTCAACTGGGGGTCCGCGGCCTTGTGGAGGTTTCAAGGGGTCCTCCAAAAATAAACCAGAGAATGTGTTATTTTCCCTGCATGTTTATGACACGCTGAAACCTATTAGCTTCTTAATGTGTACTGCACGGGGTAAATAAAATGAATTGCAGTCCCAAATAATAAACAATACTATCCGCCCTACAATAATACATACAAGGTCACCAGTCCTGGGTGCATGCAGTAGTGCTTGTGGTGGGTGATACAAGTTTATTTCGTGACAGTGGTTAAGTGTTGTTCCAGCTTTGTGCTGGCCCATGGCGACAGCTCCGGAAACGTGTTAGCTGTCGGGCAATTTACAAACAAGACAAATTACTAACAGACAAAGCTAACAAAACACTCACGATACTGTACGTTCACTGGGGTCTCTCACTATCCTTCTAAACCAAAACGAAGGAACAGATTACCATTTTCCGTCCTCTTTTATGCTGTCACACATGACCCCTTGGTAAACAAGTGCAACCGCCTCTCCAATCTGCGGCTGCCACGTTGTTTCCCTTCCGGGTCAATGCGTTATTTCAACAGTGTCTTGCCCCCTTCCTGGCTGTCCAACTTCCCTTGAACCCTGGGAAAGAACTGTGTTCTCACTGCTTAGCGCCCTCACAGGTCGGGAGGGAGATTTACAACCAAGAATCATTGTATTTCTGTCACAGTAGTACATAATAGCTATACACATGCAACACAAAAAGCGTATTCCTTTTATCATATTGTAAAATATGTAGCCATAGCTGTCATTTTGGGAGTTCAGTAGTTTCTTACAAGTTGCGATGGTGACCAAATTTTACTGTGTAAAAATGTAACTTAAAACGAACAGTTGCATGCAAGAAATTTAGAACAAGAACAGCGAAAAATAAAAATAAAAATACACTTAAGGTTTGTGTGTTCGACACACAACATTAACAAAATCCTGTTAAAATAATTTTGATGAAGTACAATAAATGCAGCAAAAAGCTGAATATTTAAACAAAAAGGGAATTAAAAAAGTTACCGTACCAGGCTAAAAAAAAAATCTTTGTGGATTCCAATAAACCAAAATTCTCTTTCGCCAATCAAGTCATAAAGTGTCTAAATACAGTTTTGAGTCAACATGAACAGAATTTTTTAGTTTGTTGCATCTTAGCAGCCACAACTATTCCAGGTAAAATAGATTTGGTTGCATTGTTTACAGTTTTAAGGATGATTTAGATAAGGAGCTGATAATTTATGACGTTATCATAATAAAAAACAGTATGTAACTGAGTTTTTTACTAAAAAAGGGAAAATGAAGTTTATTTCTCAAACTGACTATTTTAATGGCTGTTTTGCAATAAGCGTGACAGACCTGCAATGTGCAGAATTAAGTGTCCTATCCTCAGAAACATTGTCAAAGGGTCACAGTGCCCAAGGGCTCAATTCGTAAAATATCCCTGTAGTTGCATCTCCAAAGGCTCCCTTTCCTTTTCATGCCACTCACCGGTAACTCAACATCCAGGTATAAGGACACAGCTGAATTTTTATTTATTTATTTATTTATTTTAAGTATTGCTATTTGTTTCTCATTGATATCCGAAGCATACTTTGACACCCACGATCTGCATTCTATGCTGTTGACTTTGCCATACAGGTGTGGTAGGAGCAGGGTGTGTGGTGAGTGGGCAGCAGTTGGAAGGGGCTTTCAGCAGGAGTATGACAAGGGACACACATGTGCAGGCTGCATCCACAGGCAGCGTTCTTGACCGGCTCCATGCTGAGATTCTCGTCTTCGAGGCTTCCCAATAGAGTAGTGTTTTCAGCATTGTGGGTTTGTTTTACAGTCCACACTTCTGTAAATATATTTATGTATAGTGTAAGGAGCACGGGTCGGAGCTACTCAGAATACCGGCTGACAGGCTTGTTTCTGTAAAATAAAGAGTGGAGTTTGATGCTACAGAGATATTTTGTCCGTTTCCTTCATGTTGACACTTATCAGGTCGCTACAATATATTTGTATTTAAGTTATATGTTGAGAATCCTACACTACCCTATGGCCCATTGTTTAATTTCTCCATTTAGTAGCTTATTTATATATTTGTAGGGGTGGGCATGCAACTTCGGGGGTGCCAGTGCTATCGATGTGTGTTGAGCTTTGATTCTGCATTTCATGTGCAGGTTCCAATTGAGTGTTGACTCATTTGAGGAATATTGGTATGTACTGTACACCTATGATAGCTGCTTGGCAGGGTATTGTTAACAGTCCATTGTCATGTAGTATTCCATTTCTGCTCATTCATGCGTAGCTCTTGTGCATTTCTGCTATATTGGTAAAGAATGTGCAGGTGGTTTTGCGAGGCACAAAGACATTTGAAAATTGAGCAAAAAACTGCTATTTTCCAACTTTGCACAACTGTTTTGTGCCGTGTGAGAGAATTTAGCATCACTTCAGATATCAGGGCCATAAAAAATACACTGTGCAGTGTCAACCTATAAACCTGTCTGTGTGAACTACATGCTTTCATTCCATTATGAACCTACACAAAGGAAGAAATACAGAAATATAATGTTTTTGTGTAAAAGAGTAAAGATAAATACACTATCTTTGTATTACAGACTGTAATAAAAACAATACTAAAAATACTAAATTTACTATTTAAGAACATAGTGCATATACAGTTCCAGCGATGTCCAAATCAGATTGGCAGATTTTACCAGAACTGAAGTCAAAGTAGAGAAAAGTAAGTTAGAGAAAGTTACTAATTTCTTACTGATGTAGTGTTATTTTTTTGTGATCAATTGTTTTTTTTATTTTTAATAACAGAAACAAAGCATAAAAAATAATAAATAAAATAAAATAAACTATTTACAACATTGCCAATGCTTGCACATTATAATAAAAAAGTTACTACAATATTGTTATCTAAAAATAAAATGACATACCAAAAATAGAAGCTAGTATGAAGGCAATGGAAAGGAAGCCCATGTCATTTAAACATCAACGTAGCCAAATCGGCAGCAGTTGCACTCCATGCCTGTATAGCTGTCAGACGTGCCTTATTAATCCTGGCTGTGGAGCATTCCAAAAAACAATGCTTCTAAAGTCCGAGAGCCAGGTAGCAATCATAGGAGGAGTAGGGTCTATCCAAAGCCATAAAATGGATTTCTTGGCTGCAGTTACCCTGCCAGAAGTATCCTGCTCTGGTGTAGAGAAAGGCCGAGGGAGGAATCATCATTCAATAGAAATACAACCAGATTTTTTATGATCTGAACCTCCGTCAGCTCAGTAATAGTTTGAGCTACACTGTCCCAGAACGCAGCCACAATCGGACATTCCCAAAACGTGTAGGTATGTGCCCACTGCACCAGTCTGACAAACTGCACAGAGCGGACTAGGGGACCTTTTCATTTTAAAAAGTATGTATGGAGTAGCATATGCTTTATGGATAAGTTTAAAGTGTATTAATTGGTGAGTTGGGTTCTTGGAAGCTAAAAACGTATTGTTCCATACATTGTCCCAATCAGGAGAAAAGCCCAGCTTTTCCATTTCACGCTCCCAAATTTTTGTAACTGGCAGAGTATTACATGCTTGTTTTAGCAAGTGTCCATAGACAGTTGAGACTGTCTGTCGTGAACAGCTGTCTGTCACCAGCCAGTCTATCAAAGGATGAGGACATACATGTGAGTCCCAAGATACCCCATAGGCACGTAAAGCAAACCTTGGTCTTAAATATAGAAAATAAGAGAAACCTGGGAGAGAGAAGTCTTCCTTGAGTTCCTGGAATGTTCGAAGGCCTTTACTGTTAAAAATATCTTTAAAACTATGCTCACTGCTATTGGACCAGACAGGGTATATAAAAGGCTTACCTCCTGTCAGTAAATGATTATTATTCCAAATAGGAGACGAATGAGAAAACTTAACAGGACCTCCCATAAATTTTTCCACCTCGTATCAAATTTTTAATGAATTTGCAACAATAGGGCCAAATTTGAAATTTAAGTTTTTCTTGAGGATGCCAGTAAATAATAAGTCCTGTAGTCTATGTGGGTGAACTATAACTGCTTCCATTCTGATTGTGCCAGATGACCTTTTAGTCTGTGTAGGTCCATGTTTTTAAGGCTCTAACTTGAAAAGCCCAATAGTATAGTTCAAGATCAGGAAGAGACAATCTACCATTGACCTTTGTGCGTTGCAGTATTGTTAGGCAAATGCGGGGACGTTTTTCATTCCAAATAAATTTAGATATAACAGAATTGGCTTCCTTAAAAAAAAGTAGGATAGGGGGATAGGGGTAACATAGAAAATAAAAAATTAACTCTCGGTAATATGTTCATTTTAATCGTGGCTATCCTGCCTTGTAAAGATAAATGCAAGGGAAACCATCTCTGCAGGTCTTGTTTAATTTTGTCAAATAAAGTGGTGTAATTAACTTTGTTTATAAGTTGCAGAGAGGGGTGAATCTGTATTACCAAATATGTTAATTTATCAGTTGGGATTGTAATAATGAGTACTGCATTATTTACAGCTAGATTTAGAGGCATTAAAATTGATTTAGCGCAATTTATTTTATAACCAGACATACTGCCAAATTTAGTAAATAGTGCTAAACAACGAGGAGTTGATTCTGAAATATTTGAAAGATATAAAAGAATGTCATCTGCTTAAAGAGAAATGTAATGTTTTGAGCCTGTGTTTGTTTTTGGAGAGATATCTGTACTTTGTCTAACAGCTTGAGCTAGCGGTTCCAATGATAGAGCAAATAGCAATGGGGAGAGAGGACATCCTTGACGTGTTCCCCGTTGAAGTTTAAAAGGGGAGGATTGACAGCTACTGGTCATCACAGATGCCAAAGAATTGTTATATAGTAGATTTTATTTTTCACTTTGACATTATGGACTTTTTTTGTGTTGATCAGTGGCAAAAACTCCTAATTAAATCCATTTTGATTCCATGTTGTAACACAATAAAATGTGGAAAAGTCCAAAGGGGGTGAATACTTTTAAGAGCCACTGTACGGGCATGAATATGACGATTTTGGAAACTGCCCTATTTTCAGCACTATCAGCTATTTTATGGAAGTTGTCCAGAGTAAGCAAATTATCACAAAGTAGTTTATATTGCCTAACCAAAACCTTTAACCTTGAAATGTATGAATAAATACAAGTTTACATATTTTACAAATATGCAGTTTATTCAATATCTTTGCATTATGAAGAGAACGATCATTTATATACGAAAATTATAGAATTCAGTATAACTACTAACAGCATTTTTTTTTAATCTATAGAAAAACAAACTATAACAACAAAAAAGTAGATGGAAAAACAAACTATACATGGTGACAAATTAGTAAACCTAACTGTGAGGTACTTAACAAAAAACCAAACCAAAAAAAAAACTTGAGGATCTGATTAACTTTTCATGTGAAACTTTTTATGTCAGGTTGATTTGGAATACAAACTCAGTTTAGGATTCTTGCAGGTTGGATTAAGATTTTCTGCACTTTGAAATGACTCATGTCAGATTGATTTTGAATAAAAGTTCATCTTCAATTTATGTACTGGTGTTTTAATTCTTTAACGAATAGAATAAAGCAGAATACTGCATACATGAAATGAATGGGTACATGTAATTCTACTTTGTGGCAAAGTGCCCCACCCCTGTGCTATTTATTTGTGTTTTATGTTGTATGTAGTGTGTTAATGTTGGTGTATTGTAGTTGGTACACAGGATAGAATATGGATTATGCGCACAAGTGTTTAAAATGTATATTTGTATTTAAGCACGAGGATTGCACAGCACTTCTCATGCAGGTAAAAAGTAATACGTGAGCACAGGAAATTGCACTTGATTAATTCACGTCCAGTTGTACTGAGACTCTAATTGAATGATTGATTAGCAATCGAGTCTCGGTACAGCTGCATAAAAGCAGCATTTTTTCACTCACTCGCGGTTGTGTGTTCGGTGAGTGGAGAATGGGTGTGGAGAAAGAGAGTAAACAAAGTAAAGTAAAATAACGTAAATAGAACTGTTTTGACTCACCTTGTTTGTGTGTCTCTTAGTACACTGTTTGTTTAAGTGTTAATCCGTTGTGTTTGTCTGTTTTGGCCAATGCGCTATTTTCTTTTAAAGTGTTTTTGTCTGTCTTAAAGTTAGCCTGTTAACTTGTATTCACATTCTCATCTCATTAACTTATTCCAACAGTGTATCATTCATTTTGATTGTCCTTTCGCCGTAACAAACCCCTTGATGTAACGAACAAAAGGCTTGGATCCCAACAGGTTCATTAGAGCGAGGGTGTATTTTATATGGTGATCATAAAGCAGGAGTCGTAAAAATAATGGGGGGATGCAATACACATGGCCACCGCTGTAAGCAAGTAATAAATAGATAAATAAGTGGTGTGTGTTATGGTAAAAGTGAATCTGGTCACTCTTTAAGTTTTACCGGTAAATGTCAACATTTTCCAAATAATGGGGTAAATGTCCGAAATTATTTAAAAATAGATTGGTTTTCGGTCATTTACCGGTTAATCAGATTATTTACCAAAGCTTATTGGTAAATGCAGGTACAGTAGATGCCGCTTATTAACAACCTCTCGGTTCCCAGCAAAAAGTTGTAATTACCCGAAATTTGCCAATAAGCGAAAGCCCCAGTTTTCAAGTGTATTTATATGGAATAACGATATATACTGTAGTTGTACAAATATGGCACTGAAATACACGTGTTTAAAATGTTACAGTGTTAAAAAAATTTACATAAGAAACACCAAATACCCAAACATAGAAGTGTTTACTTCACACGTGTGTAAAACAAACAAAGAGTAGGCTTAAATAGTACTACACAACAATGTACTACAATTACCTTACAGTGAGTAAATCAAACATAAAAAAAGTGTTATATTTATAATCAATTCTAAAGAATACAATTTTAAAATAAGAAATTGTCCAACTTTGTCTGCTTTTTACAATGTACCACCTCCCACTGTAAATCCATTAGTTTTGCGTGCAGCTTCGTAGCCAGTTTCAAAGCCACGAATCTGCCTCAGTCCACCAGAAATACACAGTTGCAAAGTCAGTGTGTTATGAAAGCTGCATGAAGTATGTGCATAAATCATGCAAGTACGCTCTGTAGCACTGGCAACTAAATAAAGTTATCAAAACGCGGTGTGCAGTTGCTAATATCAGAATTCCATTAACTTAAGTCTATGGGACGGGATTGGTTCCTGGGAAAATGTTGTTAATAACCGAAAGATGTCTTTATCAGGGTTGCTATTAATACAATTATTTATAGAGTGCTTTTCTCAGACCCAAAGCACTGTACAAGAACAGTAAAAACATACAATATACAAAGGTACTTATAAAATATCAGTTCAATAAAACAAATCAAAAATTAAAATAAATCAGCAAAAGCTATCTTAAAAAGGTGTGACTTTAAGCAAGACTTAAATATCCAGACTCAGAATCTCAAATAGAGCTGGCCAGCATGTTCCATAGTCACAGGGCAGCACTACAAAAAGCTTGGTCTCTCACAGTACGGAGCCTAGTACTAGGTTGAATAAGACACCCGACATCCATGAATCTTAAATTGCGTGATGGAATGTACACTTGCAATAGATTTCTCAAATAAACGGGGACAGCACCATTTAAGGCCTTATAGGTAAGGAGCAGAATTTTGTAGTCAACCTGATACCTCACAGAGAGCCAGTGCAGTTTATACAGTACAGGCATTATGTGCTCACAAGAAGAGGTATGAGTTAAAACCCGGGCTGCAGAATTCTGCATATACTGAAGCTTATTTAGTACTTTAACAGTAACCCCAGTCTAAAGAGCATTGCAGTTGTCCAATCTTGAGGAGATGAATGCATTAATTAATTTCTCAGCAGAAGATGAGGACAAAAATGATCTTAACCGGGCAATGTTACGCAATGTTAACCAGTATCTGCTGTTTATCAAAGAATGTATTTATTCCTGCATATAAATGGTCAATTAACAAAATAATTATAATTAATGTCGAATAATATATTTATTTCTGCATTCACATTTTCCATTAACTCACAGTAATGCAGAATTGAGCAATTCAACATGGTGCTGCGCAATTTTGTGATCTACTTATGTAGAACAACCAACATTCTAGTAGATTTGTGTATAAAACCATTCACAATGGTGTCGAAGGATATTGTACTCGAAATACATAGTAATTTGTGAAAAATAACTTTCTGTTAAATGCAGATTAAATCATTTAGGACCTTAGTTTTTTCAATAGAAAATCACACTTTGGTTATGACATAAAACTCCACAAAGACAGGCAGTGAATAGTTATATTTACTTATTGCAGTATGTGACTTTTGTGGCACTTGGCATTACACAGGACTCCTGAAGCCTTACAATGTGTGAAAGCGGTTAGAAAGAAATTCGGTCATTAGCCAAAGCCACTTGGTCATTCTTAAGATTTACTGGTAAATGTTCCAAAGTAAGGCGTTATGTGACGTTTACCAGTGTCGACATTTACCAGTAAATCTTAAGATGTGCCAATATTCAGATTTAGCGCTGTAACGTGTACTGTCAAGTACAGACCTCCTCTCAGTCTTGTAGTATATGCGTGTTTACTGGCTTACGTTTTTGAAGTGTATCATCAAAATTGGCATGTAGGGATACACATTTTTTGTTCCTAGTGCCCTAGCCTTTTTCAGTGACAAGGCTCAGAAAGACTGATTTTGATTATTGCCATGAGACATCCCAGAACTTGGGGTGGGCAAACTTTCTTTAGATTTCAACAAACAAAACCTCAAATAGGTTATTATTAATAGTTCTTACTTAACTTAAATGTGTCTGAAATTAAATTTAAAAAAAATAAACATGATGTATTATAGCGTGTTTTAAAGAGAATTTATTTGTCTGTTACAAAATTATAATTATACCCATTATGCAATATTTTTAGTAGTATTTCTTAGGGGTCAAAAGTTCATAATAATGTTTTACACATTAATAATTTGTAAAGAATGTTATTATACACCATTGGATTAATGTATTTGCCACTGAAAAAGCAGTTTAATGTGAATGTACATAATTAATATGAAGCATTTATTTATTTATTTTTTAATGTTAGAAATGTAATCCAATTTAAACTAAATCTGTGTGTAGCACCGAGGAGGGGCACTCGGGGTGGGATCAGTCAGGCAGAATACCAGAAGGAAATAAACTAAGACCACAACAGTATGCAGGGCAATGAACATCGTTCTATTAAATACAGGTCCAGTGGTTCCCCTACCATTCTACAGGCCCGGCAGCTCGCCGGGTCAAAAAAGATAGTCGTTGAGCCTACAAAATTGGAAAAAAAAAAATCATAATTGGGCGTGTAAAGATAGTTTTCAGGTTTGTTTTAGCAGAACAGGCTCTGCAAGGCTCCTGGAAAAAAAAAATGGAGACGAACATTTAGAGTGGAGGCTTCATCTGGCTTCATTATGACATTGAAAAAAAGTAACCTTCTGCCTTGTTTAGTGTCACTTTCCCACCCTTGCAGATAAAACAGCAGCTTTATTTGTTGTGAATTCAACATTTTGTTTACATCCTATCCAGTCTCACAGTAAGATATCCCAATGGATACCCAGATATGTGATCGAATTGTCTAACTTTTTGATTTGGGATCTGATGTGTTCAGGTCAAAAGTGCCATTCACAATCTTTCCAGGACTCGTTGGTATCACTCAGCAAGATAAGCGCGGACTTGGGAGAGGCTACACAAGCGACAACGCTTTGAGAAGGATTGTTATTATTTTGAATTATGAATATTGTTTTAATAGTGTTTGTTATTAGGATTAGGGATGGGAGTTTCCTATTTGAATACACAGGGTGCAACATTTTTGTGTAGTCGATTACCTGAATTCTGGTCCCTTACGCTACCAAGAATAAAAGGCAAATGCGTGCGTACAAGCAGACAGCATAACAGTGTAAGCCGCTAAAGTTTAGCCGGGTTCACAAAGTGTACAAACAGTGTCCAAGATGAGAGTTCTTCATTCAATACCCTGTTTTTCTGTAGGCACAAGTTTTTCCTTTTGTTTACTGAATTATAATTCAATACTCAATGTACTGAACTCAATGAGCAGTAACGTCACAGCGCGTATCTCTTCCAATTAAAGCAACAGTAGCATAATATTGCACAAACGACCAAATAATAATTTTTTGCTGTAATGTAGTAGTAATAAAACAACACCTATTAAATAGCAACCTAAATATTCTACATCTGTTTAATTAATAAAATAATCTTAGTGTAAATATTGTAACCTGGCCAAAACAATAGAAAATACATTCCAACATTACAATAGTTTAACATTACTAATTACAACTAGCCATCAAGTACTGACATCAGATGAGTCTAAGTCAAGTTACTTTGTTTATTCAATAACCTGCAAATAATTCAAAACAAGGATACCTGGTGGTACTTTTAATGGTCAGTGCAAATGTTGACTTTACTCCATTCATTCACAGAAAGTCAACAGTAGATGTTTTACATTGAACTGCAGTCCAGAGTTAAAAAATAACTCCTTTCCAATTCCAAGTACCTTGCCTTATCTTATTAGTCACTGCGTTGTTTTGCTTAACATTTAGTATGCCTTTATATTCATCATAATATTAAATTACCTTTCTAATTTCGATGTTACACAAGTTTGGATTACTTCTTTTAGCACTTGCTAAATGCATTATTTTATTTCAGTTCACACATTCAAAGTTCGCCAGTGCTATGCTCCCGGAAGCTGTTTCACGACTGGCTAGCAACATCTGCAGAAGCTACTGTATACAGTCATTACAGCAGAACTCATGCAGGGATCTGATAACATTGACTAAAAACAAAGCAATAAAATTGGCAACATTTTCAAACAATATGATTACTGTAGAATGTTGCTATTACAAGCATTGCATAATTAATTAGGGTCCTTATATTTAATAGGCAAATAACAACTGATTTAAAACTGACATAACACGTGTTAAACGTCAGCATTAAAAAAATGTTTGCTTCTACTAGTAGCTAATGTGTAAGGTTTTTTGTGTACTTGAATATGTAATATGTAATTCGAATAGTTTTTTATTTAATTTTATTTTCAGTGTAATCGTGTATTTGACTACACTGACCCATCCCTAATTAGGATTATTATAATTCAGTTTTAGCGTTGCTGTGACCATATGGTAACAGCTTGGTTGCGGGTTTGCTTTCGAGTAAATGAGTATCATTTGTACACATACATTTTCAAATCTTGAATACAGTTTTTTCATTTTCAGACAAGCACACAAGGGGCCATTTAAAAAGGGGCCAAATCTAAACATGGAGCCCTGGAATGGGTAAAGGACCCCAGGTACAGCCCCTGGCTGTACAACACTGACCATGTGTGACAGAAAGACAATGATTTGTGATGGTAAATCTCTATCCCGACCTGTGAGGGCGCTAAGCAGTGAGAACAGAGTTTTTAGGACAGGTTGGTCTGACAGTTCTTTCCCAGAGTCGGGACGTCAGTCAGTCTGGAAGGCGGCGAGACTCCGTTGTAAGAACATATTGACCTGGAAGGAAAACTACGTAGCATCTGCATATTGTAGAGACAGCTGCACCCGTTCACCAAGGGATCATGCGTGACAGCATAAAAGGGGACTACTACTTCGCTTGGTATTTGTGTAAAGAACTAGAAGGCCCATGAGAGACCCAGTGAAAACTACTAAAAAAGATATTCCTGAGTGTTTTGTTTGTTTTTTTGTTGTTAGTAATTGTCTTTGTTTGTAAACCACCAGACGGCTAACACGTAACTGTCACCTTGGGCCAGCACAAAGCCGGAACAGCACTACACCAGTCACAAAAATAACCTGTTTTCACCCAACACGAGCACTACTGCATGCACCCAGGACTGGTGAGCGTGTTTAGTATTATTGTGGGGCAGATAAAGTGTTTATTGTTTGGGCTGCAACCCTTTTTCTATTATTAGCTCCACACGTTACACATTGTTGTGTGTATTGCCGGGGCTTATTCTTTTGGTCACCAGACCCGGAATAAAAAGATAAAGCCCTTTTCCAAACCTGACTACAGTTGTCTGTCAGTGATTATTCCTGCACTGCATCACCTCTGCACCTGTACTCACTCAGCAGCCACTTTGCCATAATAACTAACGATTCTACAATGTGAATAGTGTAAATTACCAATGAAGAAGTATAATGCTGTTAATAATCCATATGGGAGAGTATTTTCACTTATTTCGACACTTCCTCAATGATCAATTTTTGCATGAATTAAGATTTGCGTGTTTGAAGTGTCAATGTAAGGCAAATCAAAGATGCACAGACGACACCTGCACCACCCCCCCCACCACTATACCACAATAAGTAGCCCGCAACTGAAACTGAGTGTGCCACAGACATGGCGCTGTGGCTAAGTCTGCAAATGCCATTGCCGCTTGTCTTAAATACAAAATCCACTTAGAAAAGTATCCACTTAAAAATCCACTTAGAAAAGTATGTTTTTTTGTGCCGAATATAACCTAGGTGAATTGCACAATCCTAAGAATTATAATTTGTGAGCTTTATATAATATTTTTATTATATTACGATCATTATCTCTTGCGATATGCAGTGACTTTAGAGCTGTAAACGTAAAACTACTCTAACATACTTAAATATTTGAAGGCAGACGTGTACCTGTGGTACACGTACCTTTACTGGTACGCGACATGCTTGCCACTGGTATGCACCAACAGTTCTTTTATGATGATATGATTCCTCAAAACACAATGCTCTGTCAACCAGCACTTCCCTTTCACGGAAAAAAACTGTCTTTGCACCACAAGCACTAAATCACTCACTGTAGGAAGTGTTTGTGTTGTGATACGTGTCGGTTTAAACAGGACTTCTGGTTACTGATCAAACCCGGGGATTTACAAACAAAGTGATGCACGCCGCTGTATCACTTCATTATTTAAAGGCTCTGGACATTGTAATTATCACGAAACACCCTTGCACCTGGATACCCTTGCACCTGCTTATTCCGCACTGTATTGTATTTACCTGTGTTCACTCACCACTTTGCCACATACCTACATTAAAGTAGACTGGTTTACTGTCAGTGCTGACAGAAAATGCATTTCAGTACTAGTTTGGTTGTCGTTTAAATTAACAGGGGTTAAAAAGTGACAATACTTTCCTATACTGTATATTAGAACTAGCTAGTATGGTTATTTATTAGCATAAGCACAGAATGTTACTGTGCCTTATATGTTCTGGCTTGGTACTGATTGGGATAATAGTGTATTGTAAACCGGTCACCCCGATTTGCTGAAAACTTACATTTGATACAATGTTATTAAAAATTATGTGAATGCACATCATGGTACGTCCTTGCATTTGTTGCTGTATGTTGAAAACATCTTATCAAATTGTGATGAAACTTGGTTTTTCAATTTTTGAGGTTATCAGAATTCAGTGGGATTATTATTGGATAGGTCCTAACTGCATGTACAAATTTGATTCAACTTTAAATTTGTAACTAGAAACTATCCAGCATACTACCTGATTACCTGAGCTATTGGTCACTGCATGTTCATAGCACATGCTTTGTACCATGGTGTTCCATGGTAAACATTTTAAAAGGATTAGAGCCACTCATATTTGTACAATATCAATACCATTTTACCATTTGTTGGTCATAATAGAAGGATTTAAGTTTGTTTTTAGGTTAGTGTAGGTGGTACTCCCATGTTAACTTTGCCTTGTTGGTTTCTATACATAGTCACGTATGAGAACCAACCACTGTAAATAATTTTTTGTTAAAATAGGCAAATTATTGATTGTCTAATTTAATTGATGACCTTAATAGGTCACGTATGCAATTAATTAAAAATACAGTAGTAAGAGGAACTCAGTCATAAATGGTTAAATGCAGGAGACTGTTTAGAAGATGTTTAAAGAATAAGTACGGTACTGTAGCAGGGTTCCGGAAAATATAGTGTTAAACGTCCCCATGTGTTGCTACAACTGTTTAGGTATACTTGCTTGTTTGTTCATGGTTCTGAGTATAGTGTCTGTCTGTTTTGGCCACTGTGCCATTTTATGTTCAAACCTGCTATTTGTTTTTGCACTAAACTTGTGCATCAGCGCTTTATACCTCAGTACTATTCCTGGCCTGCGTATGTGAACGCACTGTATATGTATAACAATGGTTAATTACATGCTTAGGCGTCAGGCTATAAAATGCAAAAAGCTAAAGCGCCCACCTCTACGTTCTAGAACATTCACTATATCACTCTCAACAGCTAAAATATAAATCCTATAGCAATGCATCCAATATAAAATAGATATTAAATTAAAATATATGCTTACCTTCCAGTATATGGAAGAGTAGTGTAGGATATATGAAAAATAAGAACTGTCTTTAAAAGGCAGAGACTTGTGAATACAACCAAGCAGCAATCAGTCTTTCAGAAGCCCTCAGAGCATGGACCACACAACTTGTAGTTAGCAAGTTGAGCAATACTTGACTGGGGTTTTACCTTGGTTTTTATAGGATTTTCCCTCCATTGAAAACATCTCAGGTATCCGGTCAACTCTTTTTAAAACTAATTGGAGTTGCTCATCAGCCTTCAAAAGTAATTGGATATAACTTATTTCCAAAAATATTGGAATATCTCATAGCTTCTGTTTTTTCAACCCCTTATTTTTCTAAAAAGTCAGGTGAATCACAGTTCACAGGATCCTTGCTATAATACCTCACAATACAATACAAGTGTATATGTGTATTATAAGAGATGCTATTTTATATCTATTTTATATACTGTAGATATATAACATGATCTTTCTGTGTGATTATATTAACCTGGGTATAATATAGTCCCTCTGAGCAACATATCTCGTCGCCTTTTCAGTTTACTTTTATGTACAGGTATGTTAACAAAGTGCGGAACAAAAGGACTGTAGGGGTTTATGACAAGCCTTTGAATAAGCATACCGTGGTTAGTTCAGTTATTTCCATTTAAAATTAAGCTATAATAAAATGTATAAAGCCTTATATTAATTTGTACCATGCTTTACTAAAACTGACCTCTCTCTAATTCTAAAAGTTGCCTGCACAAGCAGGTTTCCACACACCTTGTTTACCAAGACTAGAGTTCTGATTAATATGAAACTCTACTGTAAGCACTTTTCCAAATTCACCGCATTAAGTCATTTTTGGCTCGCAAACATTATCCCAATTAAAATCACTACCTATCTGACAAGGACTATAGATGACTTTTCTGTCTTAAATCAAATGCTCGTTTCGGCTGCCAGGTGTTCATTAATTTCTATGATAGTTAATCTCGCTTTTTAACGGTCTAATACCCTTCCAGAATTATACTGTGTGTCTGAGACAAGCATTTAATTATTTCACTTTTAAACTCTATAGTTTTCCTGCAGTAAAACCTTGATATAAACTAAACATTTATATTATTTTGTTTAATTTATATTGTATTGTCTAAAATACTTTTTGTTTAGTTGGGGAAACTGAACTAATTCTTGAATTGATTAAATTAAATTAACATTATCACAAATGTGTCTTAACAATATGTTTGCAAAAATTATTTTATAACGTAGTTCTAATTCAGATATGTCAATATAGCAATCTCTTATAAACTGCAATTCTATTTTACTTCATTGATATACACAGGAGGCAAGAGGTTTAATGTTATTATATTATGTTTCTTATTTATTTAAATACTTTTTTTTCTTACTATAATCGAACCTAGTTCGATTTGCTTCTGGCATATTAAATGTGCTGCATAGATTCTGTCATTCTGGTCTCGCTGGATCAGAGTGTTTTGAGGCTCTGAGTCTAATTAAAAAAAGATACTTTTGTTTGATAAGGGAGGTTTAGAACGTTCAACAGGTCAGTCTGGCCTTTAATGCAATGAACTCCTTCTCAGGCCTTACACAGATCTGCTAATAATATTTTCTACTGGTTTTAAATTCTTTAAAACACATTACAGTCATATACAATATTTGTTGCAGTTTCACGAATGTTAAATTTGTTTCCCAACTCCCACCTGCCCTATAGCAAATCACACCCCTGCTGACAGGATTTCTGATTTGTGTGGTCGACTGTCAATTTGTCAATAAGTCATTAGCTGCTGACCACGCATTCTCAGGAGATTAGCTGGATTATCATCCAAGATGTAAAATAACAATAACAAAATATAATTTGAAAACAAACACAAAACAGTATATTTAAATAATACTACCAAAATAATACAAAATAAACGCAGGAGCAAAGGTACCCCATCACATATTTTGCTGTTTTGTTTAGTATCTCAAGTATGTCAAGGAGTTAAAAAGATTCCTGACAGTCACAGACAGACTGTCAGACAGAGAAGATGCTGTTTCCAGCAAAAACTACTTGAAAGTATTGTACTGTTGGACCTTGCCACTAATTGAGCCTTCAGATGCTGCAGCTATGATGTTGTGTTGTTAGGGATGACACATTGCCTGTATGATCTTAGTTTATAGGGTAACTTTGTAGAAGGGAGTACAATATGGATAAGAGGTCCTTAGATCAAAATTAAAAATCCCATGGTAAGGGCCTTAACCCAAGTGTCACATTCCAGAACAGAGATCTGGCTAACTAGGCTAGCATCTTACTCATTCTTTCAGGTCTGTTGCCTTGTCCATAGTGACTTAAACTGCCTTGCAACAGGGAGATGCTGCTTTTATATAATACAGCATATCTGGGTGAGTCTTTTAGACAATACCCAGCTTCTGTAGATAGGGCATTTTTAAATTATATTCCCTGTGTTGTATAGGCTCAATGGAAAGCAAGCCCCCAGCAGACATCACCAATGGGCACAACCAGGCCCTAGATGTCTGCCCTAAGAACAAGGAGAAGATGGAGGATAGAGGGCAGTGGAATAACAAGGTGGAGTTTGTGCTTTCAGTGGCTGGGGAGATTATTGGACTGGGGAATGTTTGGAGGTTCCCCTACCTCTGCTACAGGAATGGAGGAGGTGAGTAGCAACACTGTATATAAATGCATTCATAATAAAATATTACCTGGCAAATATGTGCTATAAACTTCATCACCCACTGTTTAAGCGACTCTTAAAGTGATTGTAGCTTGAAAAGTAATCCCATAATTATTACCTTCCATTTGTTTTATAGGTGTGCAGTTTTGAAAGAAACAAGTTATAGTTAACATGTATGTGTGTTTTAAATTATGATATATTGTACTACACTAGGTTAATGCGATTGCAAGCCATGCTTTCAAGAAGCATTTCCTTAGTCATTTAACCTGAAGGGTAAAATTGTACCCACGTCGTCTTACCTGTCATCAATCAGTCAGCTACTTCCCATATTGACTTACTTTCATCTAGGAATATGTTTTGATCCAGAAGACACAGTGAAATGACTTAGGAAGCGTAATTTCCAGGGAAACTCAGAACTTTTTTTAACCTATTGTAGTAACAGATATCATGTTTTAAAATAGTCACAGACAAATTTATTGGCACCCTACGCTTATTGTATCCATAATTCAAGGTAACAGATTAAGGACAAGCATTTAGTAAACTTTAACCACTTTTTAATAAAACAAAAAGCAGAATATACAATTTATAGTAATAATCAAATAACCTTTATCAAAAAACAAATAAACTTTATTTTAAAGTATTCATTCATGATAAACGTTTTGGCACCCTGCTTAGCTTTGTCTCCTCCTTTTGCTTTTATATGGCTTTCAGATCTTTATGATGCCTATTAACCAGTATGTTATATCTTCTTAATGAAATTTAGGCCCATTCTATCTTGCATATTTTCTTCAGCTCAGACAGATTGGATACACAGTGCGTGGCTGCAGCTGTTTTAAGATCAAGCCAAAGCACTATTGGATTGAGATCTGGCGATTGCGAAGGCCATTCGAGAGCTTTTATCTTAATTTTCTTCAAAAATTCCAGAGTTGGCTTGGCTGTGTGCTTTGGATCATTGTCGTGTTGGAAACTATCTGCCAATCAGCCTATGAGCACTATTACTTTGTACAGTGTTTGATACATGGCTGCATTTATTCGATCTTCAGCCACTTGAATGTCTCCAGTCCCTGAACTGCTAAAACACCCCCACATCATGATCGAACCACCTCCGTGTTTAACTGTAGGTATAAGGTTTTCTTCATTGAAGGGCTTCTGTTTTTTTCTCCAAACATGCTGTGGTCTGTTTTTGGGTAAACATTATATTTTAGTCTCATTGGATCAGAGAATTTTATTGAATAATTCTTCAGATTCCTGTTCATATTTCTTGGCAATATGTTTTATGAATTTTCTTTTAAAAGTGGTTTGCAGTGAGGTCTATGTGAATACCACTCTGCTGTGTTCAGCTGCTTTTGGACAGTTCATTCAATAACTATTATGCTTCAAAATCTTTTTTTAAGTCCTTGGCGATTCTCCTACCTGCTGTACCTGTAATTTTCTTTGTGTCTACTTCTTTCAAGCATTTCAGTTTAATTTGTTCTGTGGTACTGCTTGATAATTGCTCATATTGTGGATTTTGGTATTCCATATTTATTTGATACTGTTCTGAAGCTATTTTCTTTGTTGCAGTTTGCTATCAGTACTTTTTTCAAACATGAATCCAACTTCTTTGTGCCATCATCTGCTGTGTTGCCAAAACATTCTTCAACAGATGTTGGAAATAATTACATCTTTTTCTGGCTATTAACTTTACAATGCAGCTCAGTTACTGTTTGTTTTTTATGATTGTTTGTTAAACTACAGAAATGGTGTTTTTTAGGCTTTGTTATATTAATCAGCACTCAGAGCAAGCGCGAGAGTTGAGAACGACTATCAATACAGCTCGTGGAGCGATGTGGGCAGATGCCGAAATCAAGGCCCTTAATGATCTCTGGAGCAATGAAATTGTTCAAGGAGAACTTCAGTGTTCAAAATGCCATAACGTTCAAGTTAAGAAGCGCTATGTCTTCCATGGGCACGGGCTCCATATTTGCGGGGTTGTAAACATATAAGAACATAAGAACTTAAGAAAGTTTACAAACGAGAGGAGGCCATTCGGCCCATTTTGCTCGTTTGGTTGTTAGTAGCTTATTGATTCCAGAATCTCATCAAGCAGCTTCTTGAAAGATCCCAGGGTGTCAGCTTCAACAACATTACTAGGGAGTTGATTCCAGACCCTCACGATTCTCTGTGTAAAAAAGTGCGTCCCATTTTCTGTTCTGAATGCCCCTTTGTCTAATCTCCATTTGTGACCCCTGGTCCTTGTTTCTTTTTTCAGGTCGAAAAAGTCCCTTGGGTTGACATTGTCAATACCTTTTAGAATTTTGAATGCTTGAATTAGGTCGCTGCGTAGTCTTCTTTGTTCAAGACTGAATAGTTCAATTCTTTTAGCCTGTCTGCATATGACATGCTTTTTAAACCCGGAGTAATTCTGGTCCCTTTTCTTTGCACTCTTTCTAGAGCAGCAATATCCTTTTTGTAGCGAGGTGACCAGAACTGAAGCGAATTTAACAAGTTTGCTTACTATACCAGAATCTAAATCATTAATGTAGATTAGGAATAGCAGAGGACCCACTGGTTACTTAGCTCCATTTTGAGGTTTCTCCTCTAATCAGTAATTTCGGTTTTCTATATGTTAACCGCTCCCTAATCCATGTACATGTGTTTCCTTGAATCCCTACTGCGATCAGTTTGAGAATTAATCTTTTATGCGGGACTCTGTCAAAAGCTTTCTGGAAATCTAAATAAACCATGTCATATGCTTTGCAATTATCCATTATCGATGTTGCATCCTCAAAAAATTCAAGCAGTTTAGTTAGACACGATCTCCCTTTCCCAAAACGATTTTGACTGTCTCCCAGGATACTGTTACCATATAGGTAATTTTCCATTTTGGATCTTATTATAGTTTCCATAAGTTTGCATATAAGAGTGCATGGTGGGATACTGTCATATTAATTCCTAGTGTCCATTGTGCTGTTAGGAACTGTAACCAAACTATTTTAATAGTGTTTAGTATACATGAAGCCTGACTAAACATGAAACGGTACTTCAGTGTGGGCACTTTAAGCTTGATTAATTAGAACGCTTTCAAGTACAGTTCTCAAGATCACTTATGTAGTGTGGACAACTGTCAACAGGCCAGGTTCTTCCTTCCAGAATGTTTTAAGGATAAATAGCTGAATCAGTAACAGCCTCTCCATCAACAGACTGCAGAAGGTGTGTGTGGTGTGTGTGTGTGTGTGTGTGTGTGTGTGTGTGTGTGTGTGTGTGTGTGTGTGTGTGTGTGTGTGTGTGTGTGTGTGTGTGTGTGTGTGTGTGTGTGTGTGTGTGTGTGTGTGTGTGTGTGTGTGTGTGTGTGTGTGTGTGTGTGTGTGTGTGTGTGTGTGTCTCTGGTGTAGCACCTAAATAAGCAGAAAGGAAATAACTTAACTGGCCTTAAAACATGTGACCATTAGGTATAAAGATATGCATATTCTTAAAAATGATATCTATATTAATGATATCAGGAGATAATTAGTAAGCTTGTAAAAGTTGCATACAATACTAAGCCAACACATTTTCAGCAACCCAGGAAATCCAAAATGATTTAGACCACCTGGGCAGAAATGTGGCAAATTAAATGTAATTTTAATAATATACATGATACACACTGGTCACAAAAATATAGGATTCAAATACCAAATGGCTGATATAAAACTGTACCAGTCCTTGGTGCTGTAATAGAATTATAGCTTTCAGCAACCAGGCAAGAAAAGCCTAACCACAAACAGAAAGTTTGTTTAAATTGTACTGTACAGACTACAATAGGTTGTGATGATGTTCTATCATGCACTGGTGAGACCGCACTTAGAATACTGTATTCAGTTCTTGTCCCCACAATACAAAAGGGACATTGTAAGACATTTATTTTATTTGAAAACACGTAGATATTTAAATGCCAGACCCTACCATTTACAATACAAATCAAATTTAAATTTAAATTGCACTATAACTCTGAATCTCATTTAATAAATGTCAAACTTAGTCCCACATGAAAAAACGTCATTACAGATTTCTTAAATTCTGAATAGGTTTGCAGAGATATTCATGTACTGTATACTCCTTTACAATATTTTGACTGTGACGCGGTTTTTTTTCCACTACAGAATGGTAAAGCAAAATTGTGTCAGTAGACATTGCTATTAGTGTATGTTAATATTAATGCCTCCCTGACCAACTGCAGCTCTAGTTACACAAGATTGATGTGATTGATAATATTAGTAGGATTGTACAGCCACTACTGTGTTTACAAAAACAGGTTTTTTTTTTTACCGTGTTCTTTCACTGTGACTACTGACATTAAAATATTGCACCGATTCTGACATTAAACCTCAATAAATCATAGTGAGACGAAATGTGTTGATTATTTTATTAAATTACTCCTCTTTCGAATCCATTCTGTTACCATTTCTTAGCTGTGATCTTGAAGCTGTTTGTTTCTGGCTTGCCGTCTGTGAAAATGTTCTTTTGGGACCAGAGGATATTTTTGAAACCATGACTGCTTCACCTCCTCGTTATATTTGAGTTTTTTATACATGGGTGACTGGTATTCCTTGGGCTTTCTGGTATGCATATGTTACGTTATGAAGCTAAAGAGCTTTCATTGGGCAAAATGAAATCAAACTAAACAGTCTGTATTGATTCACTACCAGCACACGTTGAATGTGCTGGCACGCTTACATTTTTCAAAGCCTTCGTAAGCATGTGCATGACTTGTCCTGCCTCGTCTGCACAGGGTTGCGAGGATCTCCGTTTCTTTCCCCACCCCCTGCTCCTCCCACCACCAAGCTGTGAAAAATTCCTGGTGAGAACCCTGCACATGCTGTGTTCTCTGCTCACTTAACCTCTGATTCCTTTCAGACCAGTTGTAATGTCTGGAGGGATAGCCCCGTCCCATTGCATTGCTTTTAAGCTTAGTTTCAAATAATTGCTTGGCCGCAGTGCGATTTGAATTTTGCATCTGCAATTAATTGCGCTGCGCCTGTACTTACATTTACACCTTGATCTCATCAGATATCTGGTACTGTTAATTATGAGAAAAAAATAGCAAAGCAGATAAATAAATTTTATTTTTTTTAATTTTAAATAAATGTGTAGCATTTATTTATGCTTTTGTAATATATATTGGTCCTCATTTACGAAAGGGCGCTAAACTTTATGGTGTGCGATAACTGCAATTACTGTGCACGTTCATGATTTCCGTATATATTCTATTGCAATTGTATTCATTGTCATGCGAAATAGTGGGCATATTATGATGCACACTAATTTTATTGTGCCACACTATGGTTATCAGAATGCATGATAATGTATTTAAACAAGCATCCAGCTCAGAATAATGAGATGAGCTGTATTCACATGGTATTTACTAGAGGACGTTAATTTTAGTGCACACATTAAAGTGGTCATTTATTAGAGCGAATGGGAACCTGGCTTAACAGTTGATAAGCGTGCTATTTTTCTGACCTGAAAACTAACCTGAAAGCAGTTCGATTCTTTTTACTCTCTCGATTTAGTTTGATTCATTCAGTTTAATTAGTCACTTTAACAGATTTGTTAGTTTGATTCACTGATTCACTAATGCAAAATTAAATGATTCTTGCTGAATTACTTAGTTATAAGTATGCAGGCACGGTTTCAATTAATTAATCAATATATTACTTAATGTATTTTATAGTACAGAAATAGGCCGATATAACTATAGTGCTTATAGTAAGTATTTACCCCCCTTGGACGTTTTCACAGTTTGTTGTGTTACAACCTGAAATCTTGATGCATTTAAATGTTTGTTTTTTTTTCCTTTGATTTACACAACCTACTCAACACTGAAGAGTTACGATAACTTTTTCTAAAAATAAAAAAAAAACCCTGAAATGTCTTGGTTAGATAAGTATTCACCCATTCTTCTTGGCAACTCCAGTGTCGCTTTGGCTGTGTGCTCGGGGTCATTGTCCTGCTGAAAAGTGAATCTCCGTCCCAGTCTTAGGTCTTTTGCAGACTGAAGCAGGTTTTCCTCTTGGATTTACCTGTATTTAGCTCCATCCATTTTGCCCTTTACCCTGACAAGCCTCCCAGTCCCTGCCGATGAAAAGTATCCCCATCGCTGGTAACGTCACATGACCTCTTTTGTTTACTTTAGTTTTCTTTTGTATTAACAAATCCTGGGGCGTGGCAAACACATCAATCCTGTGTGTCTCTCTACTTACTCATAGGCATGCCCACGCAAGTGACAGGTATCCTGTCACATGGCTGTATGTTCGACACCCCTGATTTAGAGTATTAACTGTTTATTTCAAACTATGTCATTCAACTGCAACCTATTTAATAAACTGCGATTTACACAAAAAAAGCCCTTCAATATTACATTTCCCACACAGAGGACAGGTTTACAGGATGTGTGCTATTGATTGTACTCACACAACACTAGCACCCCCGATTCATGGAGCCTGACGACAGAGAATTGAGGCTACGTCTCATCCATCAATATTTCTTGAGTAAGCAGAAGAGAAAGAAAAACTTTTTAGAAGATCCTGCCTATCAATCGATTCAACAAAAGTTGCATTTAAAACACAATTCAAATGTACATATAACACTCTCCACGATAGTCAGGTCCTAGCCTCAACACAGACAACACATACAGATTACTTGACCTCTTACATCCCTGTCCTAACTATCGTCAGGTGATTCTCATTCCCAGCTCCATTTACCAGGCCAAGTGATATTGGGAAATGTAACGGCACGTTCAGGCAAGACACTGAGAACTCTCCGAGCTCCGTGGCCTTTGGACTGTGTGTGTGTTGTATTGGTAATTTGGTTGTTTTCTCTGTGTTTTACCAGTTATCTTCAGTGCCTTATTTGAATACATTCATCCAAATGTTTATTATTTTTATGTGGGCTTTTCTCCAGCCAGGTCCGCCAGGACTGCATTTAGGTAGCGCAGTGACCTGGTTGTGGGTTCCGTTGTCGGTTCCAGAGAAAGGAAGTGTAATAAACAGCCTGCTGTGTTAAACTGCATTCCTGACTAGCGTCTTCATTGCACTATTTTACACTGCACAGTAATGTGTAAAATGCAGCAGCATGATTTTTTTTTTGTGTTCCCTGTAGGCTAAAGTAAAAAGGAAGTGCTCTACAGATATTCATTTGAATTTATTACTGTATTTATTACAAAATTATTTTTAAATTATCTTTTTTAATCTGACAATTTATGTCTCCTCCCAGAGATGTCCGGTTTAGCAAGGGACTACTGATTATGAAAATATTTTTGATTCGGGGGTAAAGGTGTGGGAGGCCTACTGGAGGTCTATTGCCCGGGGCCCACAAAAACCTGCTGCCGGCCCTGCCACAGTCCCTTGTTATAAAAGCAGGAAGAAAGAATCAGGAAGTAGGAAATTAAAAAGACTTCCATGTGCTTCCTTTCGTTTGTTTGCTTGTTGTGTGCATGAGTGTGCAGGTAGCTTTTGTTATTCAGTATTTTGCGTTTGTGTGACACTGGGGGGGAATTATCACTCATTTGCCATGTTACACCTGGAGTGAGAACTGTATTTACTTGGAACCGCGATTGCTACTTTGCTTCCACCATTGGAAACCACAATGCTGCTGTGCTCCCGGTCTGGATGCGTGTTCAACCACATCGCTTCATCTACCCCTATCTACAACAGCAGCTACGCGGGGGAGATCTCCCTGGTTGTATTCATTTTTTGCAGCTGCTGGATGTTTTGTTTTCCATACTTTTTTTCAAGAACAAGTTTTATACTATTTGGATTAGCTTAATTTTTTTCTCTGGACATTTTATTTCCTGCATTCACTTGGGTAATGAACTGCCATATGAATTAATGGTGTGGAACGTTTGTCTGACTTGTTGTACATATATAGTTCATTGGCTCTGCGCTTTACCCTGTATCTATTTCTTTTCCCTGACTGCTTATGTACATAAACCCCCACTCTGTCTCGTTTACTGCCTTTTCTTGTGGTCACTGGTGTGTAGTTTCACTGGTGTGTGGTAATAAATTGGTTCATTTTGAGCCCTTGTGTTTTTTGTTCTATTTTGCTGTCAGTTGGTTCCCCAGGTTTGGAATCTGCCTTTTACAAAGTTATATTGGAGGTCAAGCTGTTATTTTTTATTTCATTCAGGTGCCTTCTTCATCCCTTATCTCATCTTCCTCTTCACCTGTGGGATCCCTGTATTCTTTCTGGAGACGGCACTGGGACAGTACACTAGTGAAGGGGGTGTGACGTCTTGGAGAAAAATCAGCCCTCTTTTTGAAGGTAATTTAAAGTCAGTATAAAAGAAGCATTGATTCTCGTGGCTGTTTGCTCCAACTTGTCATTTTTTCAGAAAGGAAAAATGCACATAATAAAGTTACCAAACCAGAAATTAACTAAAACATTTAAATTAGGGGCCTTTTAACAGTCTTATTAATTTCAAAATTGCTGTTTTTTTTTTTCCTTTCAGAAAACGGTTTTGCTCGACTGGTGATTCTGAGTAAATAGCTTTAAGCAGACCTGCCCAACCTTTTTGGCTAAAAGAGCTTTTTGAAAAGAGACGTAAGAAGCAAAACAAAAAAACTCAAAGTACTTTTTTTTAATGGAGTACACACCGCTTAAATATTTTTCTGCCGATTAAACACTTAAAAAATACTTAGAATTGCTTTTACCAAAAAGCTACCCAATATCATCTCTAAATCAAGAGATACATATTGGGGATCATTATGAGCCATACTTTGGATAGACCTTACTTTGAGTCCAGTCTAGTCCAAACTTTCATTGGGTATGTCATTTAAACAATAAAAAGTATATTCAAAGTGCAGCTACGTTATAGTAACCATTTGTAGAAAGATGAGCGTGTCCTCCTTTTCACTCTGCAAGCCCTCCGTACAGCCATCTCAGAACTTAGTGTCGGAGGACCACACATTTCTGAATTGCATACAGGCAGGCCTGTAGGTGCCTGGCCAGCCACAGGGGTCGCTGATGTACGGTGAGCCAAGGACTGCCCAGCCGACCTAACCCCTCCCCGCCCAGGCAGTGCTTGGCCAATTGTGTGCCCCTTTGGGAACTCCCGTCCATGGTTGGCAGTGGCATAGCATGGATTCGAACCGGCAATCTTCAAGCTATAAGGCGAATCCTGCACTCCGGCAGAATGCCTTTACCGGATATGCCACTCTGGTGCCCCATGTACAAATCTTTATGAATGAACAAAGTATTTCTGTCTGTTGAGTTAATCTGTCAGACTAGACTTTTATACTCTAAAAAGAGGCAGTAATCCAAGTGGTTAATTGATTGTTAACACCCTGTTAGTTTCAGCTAACATGAGTGGATGGAATTTGAGAGGAATGCTGGTAGAGGTGGCAAAAATCTGTGCTAGGTGGTGTGACTAGAATTGCTGCAACCTTGTCAACTTCCAACTTAGGCTGCCTTGCCTTTCAGGAGGGCTGCAATGCTGAGGGCATGAGTTCATTCTCTTGCTGGTAAGACACCGGTTGTATTAAAGGTCTTTGCAAGTGGTTGGCTTTGCTTGGAAGCAGTCAGCACATGAGGCATTGAGGCAGCTTTGGGCTGTCCAGTCACTGCTGAAGCAAGGGAAGAACTACTTTTAAATGAAAATTAATTATTTCATATAGACTGGCCGATTAGCAATGAAAGACATTTTTATGCAGGATCAACAAGCACTTGTTCTTATGGGATGGTGTTTTTAGGGATTTGAAGGTTTGTATTATAATGATATAAGGTATTGGTGAATGTAGTCCAGCAGAATCATGGCTAACTACCTGTTTCTCTTCAAAACACCTGGATCATTTATATACCTTCAAAGCAGACAGGATCTTGGTTTATCGCTAAATCCGACTCATGAATTGAGTTCTGAAGGGATTGTCACTATGCAAGCACCAGCACTGCAGCACCTTATACTCAGTGGGGGGTCCCTTATAAAAGTTTACCCCAGTAAATTTATGCAGCAATTTTGCAGTTTTCCCATGGTTATACCATACATTTATCATAGGTTCACTGTTTTTTTAATATGATTTAACCTCTCTGGGCTTTACAATGCATACCTATAATTTACCATAATTTTACTATGCTTTATTACACTTTTACTAATGTTTATAAGGGTAGACCGATTTCTGTTAAGTTTCTGCAAATCTAAGTCCAAGACTGATCTCAACAGATAGCCTTAATTTCTACAGCTACTATATGTGTCTTTGTACGGGGTTGTTTAACACTAACAGTGCAGTCTCTTCTCTCCCTGCCTCTTTCTCTGTGCAGGTATCGGTTATGCCACCCAGGTGATTGTCGCCCTGCTTAATTTCTATTACATTATCGTGCTGGCCTGGGGAATTTTCTACTTAAGCAACTCATTTACTTGGGAACTGCCCTGGGCATCCTGCAACAACACCTGGAACACAGGTACTTCTTACCTTCATATTTATAGATGGAGAGTAAAATTGGATGTCTGTGTAAATAGCATAGGGAACACCGAATAATGCTGTCAGTTATGGTTGTTTTCTTTTGTGTACGCTGCCCGTGAATACATTGAACACCTGAGCAGTTTGCAAAGAAACCCCACAGTGTCTGTTTCCATATTTCAGTGGTTGCACCCACACCCCCATCACACCAGGGTATTGTATTGCTGTTTAGCAAGTTTTTTGAATGTACCACAGAAGGCGTATGGAAAAGGGGTAACAGTATCTTGACCGGCATAAATAAGTATTTCATTGATATGCACTTAGATAAGTATTGCAGTTTAGTTCCCAGTTATTATACTGTCCATGTGTGTGTATATATATGTGTGTGTGTGTGTGTGTGTGTGTGTGTGTGTGTGTGTGTATATATATATATATATATATATATATATATATATATATATATATATATATATAGTGCATATATTTTTTACGTCTTAGAACGGCAATACACAGTCTATAGCTATGCAACTTTTTTCTAATTTTCCATATGCTGAGTATGTTTATTAGGATGTTTCTTAGTTTGAAAAAAACACTATGTAAGTTTTGGAACTATTTTCATAATGGTGTATTTTCCTAAATGTCTGTTGAATGTTATTTAACATTTAAATGATAGTTGCTTATCAGTTAAATACTTATTCATGATACATTACTTTATATAGTTCCTGATGTGCTGGAACGCCAATGATTTTACTTAAAAAAAAAAGATGGTAAGTAAGTAGATTCAAGAAAATGCAGAGAGTTTTTCTTCAATCAGTTGTTAGGTTTATTGAAATATGCAGGGAGACTGGTCCCAGGTACAGGACAAACAGTTTACTCATTCCTGTTAATTAATTTAGAACAATTTGTAGATTTTATTTTTCACTTTGATATTATGGACTTTTTTTTGTGTTGATCAGTGGCAAAAACTCCTAATTAAATCCATTTTGATTCCATGTTGTAACACAATAAAAAGTGGAAAAGTCCAAGGGGGGTGAATACTTTTGAGAGCCACTATATGTACCATATGTATTTAATTTAGTGTGTGTGTTATTGTCTAGTGTGACGACCTCTGAACTCAAATGTTCCTTTTCAGACCCCTGGTGCCTCAAAAGGTCTACACATCTGTTTTTTGTTATCTTCCTTGTTCATATTTCTCCTTCTTGCTTGAGATCCTTTGAGTCCGGTGGCATTGTCTTGTATTCTCCCTGAGACTCTTTGAATCCAACAGCAGTTAATGCTGTGCAAGATGCTTGGAGGCACGAACACTCTAATCAATTGTTAGCAGTACATGCAATTTGAACCAGTCTGCTATCTGCAATATTAGTCTCTTTTCAGAAAAGAACACCAGTATAGCTCTGCCAGTCCGCATGCATAGCAAACTGCTTTTCAATTCTCGTTCCAGGTTTTCCAACAGTTCCACCACCCCTAGCTTTAGAACAGGGAAAAGCATGCACATTCACAGTATTAAAAATGTACTGTCTTATATGATGTTGTGTCCTTGTGATTACAAGGTTCCTGTGTGGAGTTCCAGAAGAGAAATGAAACATACAACTGGACAGCCCCAGCAAACGCCACCTCTCCCGTCATAGAGTTCTGGGAGTAAGTCTTGTGTGTTTCTTTTGTATTTTTAGTTTTTTGTGTTGCTTTCTGGGATTTCCTCAGTCTGGAGCATTCACTTTGTAAATACACCTTGTTCTGTTGTACTTGCTGTGCAGGCTGTAACTACTGCCGAAAAACTGCAAAATGAACAGCCACAAGGAAGCCCCAGCAAAATCATTTTGTTCTAAACATAAATACTCAAACAACATGATTTTATTATCGTTTTGCGACCCCAGTTCAGTATACTTAGAGCTTCTGTATTTCGGTTTTTATTAATTTCATTTCTCAGTGCTTGTTTTTTGCTATTTTTAAGTTTCATGTAAATGTTTTTTTTTGGGGCTTTCACTTCTATACTGCATGAAATTATTGTTTTTGGCTACTTTGCAAAATTCATAGGCTTTTTTTTTTCTGTCACAATGTTAACTTGATAATACTTGCACACTTATATTGTATCTTCTTTCATTTGCTGTCTTCCACAATGAAATCCTTAAGTCCTTACCATCACAGGCACATTTTCTTCTGGGTTTCCTGTGTGTTTAGGCATTTTTTTACATTTCGCCAATTTACAATTACGTATGAAATTCCATGAGTGTGTAAATACTATCGAACTGCAATGTAGCTTTAAATCTTGCGAACAAGAATAACCTTCATCCTCAAGTAATTGTAATCTCTTTTAAATTTCACAAGCGGAGTCTCCAATAGAAATTTAGGAATGTGCTGCCACTCAGTAGTTGGGGTGAGTTTAAAGTATTCAGAACGATTTAATGCGAGATACAAGTCAGGAAGGAGGGACATTCCAGCACTCGGGAAGTTTATTTTGGAGGTTACTGAATTTTATTTATGTTTTTTCATGGGGAAAGAGGTCACATCAACAAATTGAGTAACCATTTCCAATGTGTGGCAGGCTGGTGAGTGGATAGAGGCCCAGAGACAGACTGCAGTTCAAACAAATATACTTTTATTATAAATAAACACAAAATAAACGTGCACAAGGGCAAAACAAAGATCTTTAAACACAAATAAAGCAATACAAAAACAAAAACTTGCAAAATTAAGGCTTCCAGGCTGGGCAATGCCTTCACTGGATTCACAAATACAAAAATTAAACCCACAAACACCAACCTACTTCCTCAGCTCCCTCCTCCCAAATGAGAAGCAGAGGCCTCCTTTTATGTCAAGTGGCTGGGCACTGATTGATCGTTAATTAACCTAATCAACTAATCAACCCCAGCCACCTGAACATAATAAACCCAATCAGGTAGGGGAAATTAACCCCATCCCAGCCAATTTAAAAAGGGCAGAGCTTTGCTCTGCCCCACGGTGTTTTTTGACTATGCATTTTTTTTGTATTAGATGTTTGTTACCAGTCAAATTTTAATGTTTTTATTTTACTTCAATTAAAAATGGTGCAAATTTAATTTGGTTGATAAACCTGAACTGCCAGCACACACCTTCATACAAAGGCTTTTTCTTATATAAATTGTAGTATGTGCTTTGGGTAGAACTCTTTTATTGTTAGTCACATTTATCAAGATTTGGAATCTATTAACTAAAGGAGACAACAAAGTCAACCCAATGCAGTACACATTTTAGGGCATATTTGGAACTTAAGGGCAGGGTGCCCTTCTTCATACAGAGAGCTAGGGTGTACAGAATGGATTGTCAAAGCCATGTTGTTTCTGCTGACTCAATGGGATCCATCAAGATAAGACAATTGGCTACATGGATGAGCATCGATGACTCGAATGGCCACCTCTTGTTTGCAACTATTTGTTTTTCTTATGACAGGGGTGGGATATGGAGGAGTCAACTGATGTCTGCATTGTGTTGGTTCACATTGGAGAGCCCATCCAAAACAGAATGCCAAATCTACAACTGTAGTCTGCAAAAGAATATAGTATTCATCATTCTTTACCATAAGGATATTCTCATTCCAAATTCCATCCTGACATTGAGTTCTATTAGCCTTCCTGCTCTGTCAGGTCCAGCTGGAAACACCCTATCCCTTAGAAAAATAAGCGAGCTTAAAAAAAGCTATAAACAGCACATTTGTGCAAATTGTCATTAGGTTAAGGGAGGCAGTATTTAGCTCCACCATTAATAAGTATATAATTACAATTGATAAATAATACAGTAACAGATTTTAAGCTGCTAAAAGATAGCTCAGGGTTTTTGAATGATGTCATGCAAAACCCCTTACTATCTTTTAGCAGCTTACAGTGGTCTCCAAATCTTATATTTATAATCAGACACTGCTCTCCCATTGTTTTCTATGGAGGTTAACTGTTCTATTATTACCCAATAACAGAACAGCAAATAAAGCACGGCTGAGAAAATGATACTAATTAATTAAAACCACTGCTTACTGATTAAATGCTTTACGCACACTCAAGTCTCTCAAAAACTTCACTTGAATGGTAAAGGAATAAATGACTTTTTAGAAAGTTATATAATAGTGATAAAGACATCGCTGTGGTGTGTTCTTCAGTAATAGTGGAATGGGAGTGCCATTATTCGCTCATACCACACCACAACAATGCCATTATCCATTAAATAAAGCATGATGCAATTTACCGTCAGTGCGGTACATGCTCATGTAGCAGGTGTACCTCACAAATTCACAAATGATACAGTTTAAATCCAAAATATAATGATTAGGAATATATATATATATATATATATATATATATATATATATATATATATATATATATATATATAGTGCAGTGAAAAAGTATTTGCCCGTCTGATTTTCCACATTATTGCATATTATTGACACTGAATGTTATCAGATCTTCAAAGAAAATCTAATATAAGATAAAATAGACCCTGAGTGAACACATAACACAAAATTTTTATACTTATTTCATTTATTTATTAAAGAAAGTTATGCAACCCCCAATGCCCCTGTGTGAAAAAGTAATCGCCCCCTTAGACGCAATAACTTTTTATCCACCTTTAGCAGCAATAACTGCAACCAAACGCTTCCTGTAGTTATTGATCAGTCTCTCACAGCGGCAAGGAGGAATTCTGGCCCACTCCTTCATGCAGAACTGCTTCAACTCAGTGACATGTGGGTTTTCGATCAGAAACTGCTCGTTTCAGGTCCTGCCACAACATCTCAGTGGGGTTTAGGTCTGGACTTTGACTAGGCCATTCCAAAACTTGTTCTTCAACCATTCTGATGTAGACTTGCTTGTTTGTTTCGGATCATTGTCTTGCTGCATAGCTGCCTGACATTCTCCTGTAGAATTCTCTGATACAGAGCAGAATTCATGGTTCCTTCAATGATGGAAAGTCATCCAGGTCCTGATGCAGCAAAGCATCCCAGAATCATGACAACCACCGCTATGCTTGACCGTTGGTATGAGGTTCTTACTGTGGAATGCAGTGTTTGGTTTTCGCCAGACATAACGGGGCCCATGTTGGCCAAAAAAGTTCCACTTTTGACTCATCTATCCATAGAACATTGTTCCAGAACTCTTGAGGATCATCCAGGTGCTTTTTGGCAAACTTGAGACGAGCATTCATGTTCTTCTTAGTGAGCAGTGGTTTCTGCCTTGCTACTCTGCCATGAATTCCATTTTTGCCCAGTGTCTTTAAGATGATGGAGTCATGAACACTGTACTTAGCCGAGGCGAGAGAGGCCTGCAAATCCCTGGATGTTGTTCAAGGGTTCTTTGTGACTTTCTGGACGATTTTACGCCTTGCTCTTGGATAGATTTTGGCAGGACGGCCACTCCTAGGAAGATTCACTATTGTGCCAGACTTTTTCCATTTGGACAATATGGCTCTAACTCTGGTTTGATGGAGCCCCAGAGCCTTAGAAATGGCTTTGTAACCCTTTCCAGACTGATAGGCATCAACAACTTTTTATCCGGAGGTCTTCAGGAATTTTTTTTAATCATGGTATGATGTGCCTCTAGAACCTGCGTGCTGACAACTTCACTCTGCTGGTAAGGGCCAAAGTTAGTTAGATGTATGTTGGGCAGGGCTGGCCCTGATTGTTAACCAAAGTATTCAAACAGATGACCCTAATTATCCCTTTAATTGGGTTGAGTTAACTAGGGGGGCAAAAAGTTTTTCATACCTGAATATTGCATGTTTGATTACCTTGCACACCAAACAAATGAAAGAAGCAACAAACATTGGTGTAATTTGTTCTATTACCCACAAAAAGATCTGACCAAATTCAAAGTGAAAATTGTGCGGGGGAAAATAATTTTTCATGGCACTGTGTGTGTGTGTGTACTGTGTATATAATATATAATATATATATATATATATATATATATAGATATAGATATATATATATATATATATATATATATATATATATATATATATATATATATATATATATATATATGATAGTCCTAATGAAAAATAGTTCCTTGAAATAAGTCGGGCCCCTAGAGTCCCCCCCAAAAAGAAAGAAAATAATAAACAATAAAATAATAAAAATTAGAAAACTGAAATGTCATCATTTTTTAAGTTTCATCCCCCTGGGTCAATACTTGGTTGAACCACCTCTGGCAGCTATTACAGCTAGTAGTCTTTTCAGATAAGTCTCTTATTAACTTTGCACACCATGATGGAGCAGTATATGTCCATTCCTCCTTACAGAATTGCTCAAGCTGTGTCAAGTTAGTTGGGGAACGTGATGGACAGCAATTTTGAGGTCTTGCCACAGATTTAGATGGGTTTAAGGTCAGGACTCTGACTGGGCCATGCAAGGACATCTATTTTCTTCATTTTAAGCCACTCCAGTGTTGCTCTGGCAGAGTGCTTTGGGTCATTGTCCTGTTGAAAGACAAACTTCTTCCGCAGTTTGAGTTTTTTGGCAGAGGGGCGCAGGTATTTATCTAGGATTTCTCTATATTGTGCACCATTCATCCTCCCATCAATCCTGACAATGTTGGCAGTCCCTGCTGCTGAAAAGCATCCCCATAATATGATGCTACCACTGCCATACTTTACACTGGGTTGTATACTTTACCTGGCTGGTGTGCAGTGTTTGATTTGCGCCACACATACCGCATAGCATTCAGGCCAAAAAGTTCTACTTTAGTCTCATCAGACCACAAGATGTTCTGCCACATAACTGCAGTATCTTCCAGGTGATGTTTTGCAGGCAAACTCTTTCTGGGCAAGGATATGAGTTTTTTTCAGCCAGGGCTTCTTCCTTACCACTCTCCCATAAAGGCCCTTTTTGTGGAATGCCTTGGAGATTGTTGATACATGAACATCATCGTCCATTGCAGCCACTGATTTCTGTAACTCATTCAGAGTCACAGGTGGCCTCACAGTAGCTTCCCTAAGAAGTGCTCTTCTTGTCCGACAACTGCGTTTAGAGGGGCGGCCTGATCTAGGCAGTGTGTTGGTAGTTTCGTATTTTTCCCACTTCTGTACGATAGTCTGCGCTGAGCTCCGAGGGATGTTCAGTGCCTTTGAAATGGTTTTGTACCCTTCCCCAGATTTGTGTTTCTCTATAATCACATCCCTGACTTGCTTAGAATGCTCTTTCATCTTCATTTTTATTCTTTCTTTTGAAAGTCTCTACCATACTGTGGGACCATACAGAGAGAGCGGTATTTATCCTCACAGATTAATTTAAAGCAGCTGATCCACTAATTTTTTACACAGGTGGAGTCCATCAACAAATGGTGTGACTTGTTGAGGTAATATATTGCACCTGAGCAGATTTAGGCTTGCAATTACCAAAGGGTATGAATACTTTTTTAATCCGACAATTTTTAATCTGTAAATTGTTGAAAGCTTTTGGAATATTTCTTTTGATTTGACATGGTGCAAAAAAAAAAAAAAAAAAAAAAAAAAAAAAAATCAAGGCTTTCTAAATCAGTGGGAAAAAATCCTACTTTAATCTATTTCAAATTCTGAATCCGAGACTCTTAAATGTGAAAAAAGGGATGGGGGCTGAATACTTTTTCAAGGCGCATATATATATATATATATATATATATATATATATATATATATAATGATAAAATTATCTTTTTTATGGTGTTTGAAAAGTATGGGCTACAGTTGTAACTTTAGTTTTGTAAGCCATTCCACGGGGTAGCAGCGTGGAGTCTACTTGTTCTGTGTGTATCATGCAACCATCACTGATGTGCCTGATGGTTTGCACCTCACTGCATTCGCAGCTTGGTGAGTCCTTGATCTTCCATTTATGGAAGAAATATCCACACCTCCCATGCGTTGTTCGGACGCGGCTGAGAGCGGCCCACTGTCGTCGGGGCAAGGAGAAATCAGGCTGCTACTTTGTAGAACCTTCAATAAGGAGAGAAAATAATAATAATAATAATAATAATAATAATAATAATAATAATAATAATAATAATACAACATAATTTGACTATCTGATCTGATAGAGTTTTGTAGATTCAATGTACTAAAGTTAACTGGTACTTCAACAGAGAAACATTCAAATTGTGGTACCTGCAATAGTTTAGTACAGAAATAAAAAGAATCAGCCCTCCAGGTTACAATTAAGCTGCACAACAGGCCTAAAATGAAAAGGCTGATTAATACACAATATCCAATAGTGAAAATGATCCTATTGTTGAGCAAAGATTTTCTATATACAATATTAATGCTTTCATTTATAACATATTACTGTTACAACATATCTTTGCGATAGTACATTGTTTTATAACATTTGTTTGCATTAACATGAAGTATACAAAGGAGTGCAGACTTACCTCCAATGCTTTCACCGAGATCTGCCGCGAATCGCAAGGGAGCAACAACTTGCTTATAGCCAACAGTACCAAGTACCATTCTTCATAGGATAATACCAAACTTTTGTTTTCTTTTCTCCATACACAAATATATTATGCTGCACAAACAAAGCTTTTAGTTGCACTAGTTATACTAGTGATATATCAAGATGTTATTTGCCTCACCAGATAAACAGTGACTGCTCGCGCGCAAGACAACAATAGAACAGGGGTCTCCAATCCTGGTCCTGGATGGCCAGTGCCCCTTCTGGTTTTTGTTCCAACTGTACCCTAAATTACTTATTTGGACCAATTAAGCTTCTAATAAGCACTTACTTGGTCCAATTAAGTAATTTAGGGTACAGCTGGAACAAAAACTAGGAGGTACACTGGCCCTTCAGGACCAGGGTTGGAGACCCCTGCTTTAGATCAGCAGTTCTCAAACTGAGGGGCACAGCTATATCAGTGGAGGACATTAGAATATTCAGGATTTTTTAAATGTTTTTATTACAATGCACATCTTAACCTATACCATATAATCAGCAGAAAATTTACTATGGCTTTATTGGCGGTTTTGTTTGATCGCCATACTACCACCAATCAGATGGTTGCATACCGTGCTTGTAGCGGTCCTGCCCTCTGGACGAGAGAAAGAGTGTGTCAGATGTCAAAGTGGATATGAGAATGGCAGTGATGAAGCCAGTTTGCATGAAAACATTAAAAGTGGTCATCACACAGTGATCATTCCACTGTGCGAACCATGGCTATGTTTTAAAACTGAGAGATAGCAAAGGCTTACTGTAAATGTTTATTGGTACCTTATAATGAAGGGTCATAAAATGATAAATACTGTAACTGATTTTTAGAAGGACTTATTTGTAGTTCTCCAACTTTCTGCGGTGACATTTTAGGTGCATAACAGTTTACTGCAAATGAGAAACTGGTTTAGTAGACATATTTTATTAAGTAAACTCTTTATTTGAATGTTTTTGGAATTAAAAGTATAAATGTAAAACTGTGTGGCATTTTTCTTTGTGAACGTGCTAAGTGAAAAACGGCAATTCAAAACCCCCAAGGTAGCAAATCTAATACAAGCCAAAATTTACTCTTATACCTTATAAGAGTAAATTTTGGCTTGTGTTAGATTTGTATATTAACTTAAATCTTTCTGCTAACACCTCCAAGCATGTCAAAGTTTGTAGATGGCGCTGTGCATCTGACTGCTGCCGTTTTAAGCTTGCATATTACGATGGATAGGTGGCTGGTTTGTGCAAAAAAAAAAACACATCAGCAGTGGCATACAGAGAAACCAGAGGCATTCTGGAAGATTTTTTTCCTGGTACATATGTGTGGCGGAGGGGCGGGCGTCAAGTACCACAGACAAGAGGAAGGGGAGCGAGGTCATAAAGTTTGAGAACCACTTCCCTAAAAAAAGTCGACCTTAACAATAACAGTGTAACAAGAGCAATTAAAATAATAATTATGCATTCATTTACACTTGCTTATGACAATTCAGTGAAAGTCATTATACTCCTGTTACACTGAGATAAAAAAAGAAGTAGACATGTACCGAGATTGAAAAGAACAATATGGTTCAGTATGTTACTACTGGGTGTATCTGTCTGATAACTCTAACACATGGCTCACTTTTTTCAATTTTCTTTGGTTTGTAGGAAACGGGTGCTGAGGATTTCTTCAGGCATTGACCACATTGGCATATTACACTGGGACCTGGCTCTCTCTCTCTTTTTGGCCTGGGTCATGTGTTATTTCTGCATATGGAAAGGAGTCAAGTCCACTGGCAAGGTGAGCTTGGTCTATTGTTACCAGCATTCTACTGTACCATGCAGTCTGCTTTTAACATGGAACCATAGAATAACTGTCAATCAGCTGTTAGGAACCAAATGAGTGCAGATGTACCAAATGGCTGCCTTATGTTCAAAAATTCTCCTTATGTTCTTAGGTTTACAAGTTTCAGTAAACTGGTTTGGTTATACAAATGTGTGTTACATATGCTATCTCCATCACTTGTGACAAGAGAGCTAATCTGACAAGCTTTGCCTGAGGCTGATACTAGCTGATGGAGTATCTAGTATCAGCTTCATAAATTGCTGATGTTTTATGGAGCTGATTCGAAAGCATTGAAGCAGAACTCCACCCCAATATCCTGCAAGGACAAGTGGGGGTAACACTGAGGAATGCAGACCCGTTGCTGAGTTCAGTCATACAGTGTTATAGCTAATTGATTATAACATATAGAAAAATAACTGTGGTCTATTCAGTTTATAGTGGATCTAAACACTGCCTTTGTTTGAATCATTAAAAAGGGCCCTGAAAACAAACATATTTAACAGTGAAAAGAATATGGTTCCTATTTGTATGGAAGTATTTAACTATATTTTAAGTCAGTAACTATATTAAAATATGTACAGTAGTAATACTAAAAGAAATGTAATGGTAGTACAATTCTTTGACAAACATTTCAAGAAGTCTTTCTAAATATCTTTATGTACAGTGCTTCCTCATTATAAAAATTATAAATAAGGAAAACTGTGAATTAGTGAAAGGTTTTCATACAGTAAACTATAGTAGAGTATACTGTCAGCAAGGTCTAACCATAAATTATTGAATCGTAATGAAACAGTGTAAGCTGGTTCAAAGTAATTAAATTCTAACAATAGTTCACATTTCATAAGGGTCAGTAAATCTGTCTGACATTTGATTCATGAGACATGTTACTTGCGCTTGCTCTATCAGTGAGAAGATCAGATTCAGATAAAGCTATCCCAAAAGATTTCTCTGAAACAACTCCTACCAAACAGCACCTTATGTTGCTGTTAGTTGATTAGGGTAAAGCCTTTAAGAGACCAAAATCTTGTGTGTCAAAGGTCATTTCTGGAATTCATGGGACTCTTTGGAACTGAGAAATGCCAGCTGGAGTTTATGACTTGGGGGTTGTGTTCAGGGCTGACTTCATAGCAAGTGCTGGGGACTGCCAATTTAATGTTGGATTAGATATCTGGATGTTCAAAGAATATTTCAATCTGCAGCCTGTGACTTTTCACTACAGCATTGGAGGACCACGCAGCTCTGGGCTGCTTGCAGGCAGGCCCGCAGGCAGACCCACAGGCACCCCGGCCAGTCTACAGGGGTTGATTGTGTGCGGTGAGCCAAGGACACCGTGACTGACCTAAGCCCTCCCCACCCTGGGCGGCATTCGGCCAATTGTGCACCATCCCCGGAGAGCTCCCGTCCACAGCCGGCAGTGGAATAGCCTGGACCCGAACTGGTGACCTCCAGGCTATGGGGCGCATCCTGCACTCCACGTGGTTTGCCTTTACTGGATGCGCCACTGGGAGCCCCCCTCTTTTTCTTCTTAAACAGAAAATGTCCCAGTCAAAGCAGTGTCTTTTATTCCCCTTTTAAACAAAAATGTCTCTTACGTGTAAGACTGAAACAAAGAGTAAGACTTTGAGCTAAGATTTAAAGATTTTTTTAATCAGCTTTGTGTTGGTTCATGTCTTTCATTTGTATGTGTAATTGGTGCAAATTACTCAAAAGCTTATTGAGTGTTTTATCAAAATCTTGTCTTCAGATTTATGTAAGATATCTGAGGTTCTGGGTTAAAGGTAAAAATACAAAATAGCTGGTACAAATTTAATAATTCGCTCATGACAAAGAGCTGGTCAGACTGACGCAGAGCTCTTGTCCTATCCACATAGCATCTCAATGCCCACACTGGGCAATTTAATCTCTCATCCTCCGGGTGGATGGAAGGACTCCAGTTCCACAGACTGATTAATATGGAAGGCTGTGATCACCTAGGGAGGGAAAGCAGGGTTGGTGGGCAGAGACACTATGCTGCCATCGTCCCAAATATGCATGAAGGTGCTGTGCATAGACAGCGCGTGCAGCTCCTGACCCGCTTAGCGGAGGTGATAGCCACAAGGAAGGCTGTCTTCATAGACAGATACTTCAACTCTGTGGAGTATATGGGGTCTGGTGGGGCCTTCGTGAGAGCCTCCAGTACAATATTCGGAGAGAACAGTCCTACTGGGAGGTTTTAATCGATGAGCACCTTTAAGAAATCGGGTAGCTAAAAAATGCACACCCGGAGACACCGAATCTACGGGGGCATGGCATGCAGAAATAGCTGCTAAATACACCTTCAAAGTGGAAGGTGACCTACCAGCAACAATCAGTTCTTGCAGAAACTGTAAGATAACTGGCATAGGGTGAGAGATTGGGTAATGGCTTCTAGCCAGACACCAAGCTTGAAAATACTTTCACTTGTATTCAACGACCTAGTGGAGTCTGCCCGAGCTATCTGCAAGGTACCCACAACTGCATCTGATAGCCCTAGGACTAACCAGTGGTCCCTTTTGGGCCAGACCCATAGCCGGAACCTGCCTGGTTTCAAGCCAGGACTTTGACTGGGCCACTCAAGAACATTAATTCTCTTCTTGTTCAATCACTCCAGTGTGGCTTTGGCTTTGTGCTTCGAGTCATTGGCCTGCTGAAATGTGAATTTCCTCCCCAGTTTCAGAGTCTTGGCTGACTCAAACAGGTTTTCCTCAAGGATTCGCTTGTACTTTGCACCATCCATTCTCCCCTCTGTCCTGACAAGCTTCCCAGTCCCTGCTGAAGACAAGCATCCCCATAACATGATGCTTCTACCACCATGCTTGACAGTTAGGATGGTGGTGACTTGATGATGTGCAGTGTTGAGCTTGCACCAGACGTAACGCTTATAATTTAGACCGAAAATGTATCTCTCATCTGACCACAAAACCTTTTTCCACATGTCTACAGTATCATCTACATGCTTTTTTGCAAGCTCCATACATGCTTTAAGATGAGGCTTTTTGAGTAATGGCTTCTTTCCTGCACGTGTGTGTGTGTGTGTGTGTGTGTGTGTGTGTGTATATATATATATATATACATATATAATGTGTGTGTGTAATGTACATTTTAAATAATTCACTCCAATGGTTGCCAATCAGCCCATGTGACTGAAATAGCCATTTAAACTTTTAGTCTATAGTCTTTGATAAATCTACATGCAGAGTGCTGAGAAGAGCCAAAAGATCTTCACCACAACAGAAACAGTGATAATGTTGCTGATGTCAATCAGATTCAACTTTTTGTTACCACTCCTTTGACTTCAAGTTTGTCATGTATAAAAACAACATTTTGAAACCTCTGTTAACACAGTATACGTGTGCCATCCCCTTATCATCCTCTAGGTGGTGTACTTCACCGCTACGTTTCCCTACGTTATGCTGGTGATCCTGATGATCCGAGGGGTGACTCTTCCAGGGGCAGCTGAAGGAATCAAGTTCTACCTGTACCCAGACCTCAGCCGGCTGGCAGATCCCCAGGTATGAGAAGGGAGCGTTCAAAACGTCATTATCATCATCATCCACTGAGGGAGGGGGAGTGTGTAAGATAACCAATCCTAACATTAGTACTGTGTTACAGCATGGTCTGCTGGGTAAAGCTTTAACATAATTTGTTTTACACGTTTAATCTCTATGATAGAACCCCAAAGAATTTTTCAAGGGATTGCTGATGTTTAATTATTGGAACTTTAAACACATTGGGCTGTTCTCAAAGCTCTTTACTCCATATCGTCAATTGAACAATTTTTTTTATAAATGAAACCAAACCGGAAATAAAACAACCCAGGTTAATTAGATGTTGGAACTGTAATTAATTTGTTTCTTGCTTGCTTCAGATTTGTATTTGGTGGGGTTTTTTTCTTCCAGAAAAAATTGGAGTAAATAGCTTGGCCTTGGAAAATTACAAACACAATCTATTCATTTTCTGGTAAAACAGTTATTAGGGGTTCTATATGCAAATGTGTGTTTCGTGTTTTATACATTAATTGGTTTGCAGCCGCAACCCTCTGAAACCGTAGGAGTCTACTGTCACTTTACTGCTCAACTAGTCAACTAGCATATATAATTCTGAAAATATCCAGTAGCACCAACAGATGACCGATTACTGTTTTTTATATACATAGAACCAAAATAAGCTTCTTGTCGCTTAAAACCCTAGCTAACACACTAATTATGCTAATCAGTACACTGCAAACATGGTGCGTCTTAATGTGCCATTTATTAAAGAGATTTAATTAATTTCAGTCTTCACATTTCAGCTCATTTCCAAATAGAAGCCAGGTTACATAATGAGGTTTCAAGTACAGTGATACTGAAAAGAGCTCTGGACAAGAAAAAAGTAGATTTTTGGAATCTGATGCACGTGAATTGATTTTGATTTCTATAAATAGTGTTTGCTAGCTTGTTTACAGCAAAGTAACCTGTGTCATTACTGGTTGCACACTTAACTTGAATGTTTGTGCAGAATTCATCAAATCTAATCTAATAAAAACAGATGTTGTCAAGCTACTGAACCCTGGAAATGAAGCCCACTCTGATTTGTCTCGATAAAAACAAAAAACTGTTGCCATTTTCTTTAAAATAACTAAATTCCCAGAAGCTAGACGTATTTGCTCGTATTTGAATACCAATCACAGCTTTACCTATGACTGACGTGATTTATATGGCTTTACTTCCTTCATGCAACTTTAGGAAGTTGACCGGAAGTACTGCATAGAAGTATCTGCAAGGAGTGTTCGATAAATATTCTTCTCCAACAGCTTGAAATAAATCAAATTCAACTTTACCATTTAGTGTGCGTTTCTGATGTCGGAAAAACCGATCGCAATATATAGTACGTAAGATTTACAGTAATGTTTGTTTGAACCATGTACTGTAAGAGTGTTAACATCTCAGGTTATAGGAGATACCCTATGTCAATACATACAATGGGATATAGAGATTACAGTGATCAATTTTTACAGTTACTAATTTTGCATTTTTGAATGTCACTAACACGCCTGTTTATGTAAACTTGTCACCGATTTGTTTCTTAGTATAAACCAGCAAGGATGGGCAACTTGACATGCAGAACTCAAAATGGTGGAATCGATGATACAGCTGGATGTGTCAAAAATAATTTTAACAACCAGTTTTCACTATTTCATTAAGGTAGCACCTGCATTAAAGTAAATTAAAAATCCAGGCATGTTTTTCCCTGCTTTACTTTTGCACGAGGGTAGTACATTTTCAGAACCGAGAGAGCGGTTGCTTTTTTCATTCTTGGGATGCCCTAGGCAAGACTCTGAAACCCAAGGCACACATTCTTCTGGAGATACTCCAGCCCTGCCCTGCTATTACAATGAGGAACTCCATGAAGCCTTGGCACAGCCCCAGGGACTCACAATCCTTGGCTTTGAACATCAAAATAAGAAAAATGTTGTTTTCTCTTTAACCAAAACAAGTCATTGCTAAAGGCCTAGTAGCGAAGCGAACTTACTTCCTAGCAGGGAGATATTGACCTGGCCCAGCTGCACATATAAAACGAACTGACCTTCAATCGAGAGAGGAGGTACATCCTATAGTCAGTAATAATAATATCCTCATTGACTGTCTCAGCCCCTCAGATTTCTGGAGTATCTTTTATTTTCAATTATATTCCTTGGAGTTATTCTTAACCTGTTTACTATTGAATGGAAGGTAAAAGCACTGATTTCACTTCAGGCCACTAAATTCAACAAAAATAGAGAAAAAAAAGACAGCTTACTTTATTGGTCTTTTACTGGAACAATCTGTATAAATGCAACAGCTTGGAAAGGCTGGGAGAGATATTGAGCAGATCTTCACTGGTGAGAATATACCTCTACTTGGAATACTGTGATCAATACTGTGATCAATTCTGGTCACCACATTACCAACAGGTAGAAAGAGAGTCCAATCAACAGCAACCAGACTAATCCCAAAGTCTTTAAAACCCAAAAGGAACTGATGAAGTTAACCCTAACCAATATTTTAAGTGCAGCACAAAAACCAAGATCATCGAACACAGTTGGAAATTAAGGGAAGATAGACTTAGAACAAAAGGTAGGAGGCACTTCTTTCCATAGAGTATTGAGGGTATTAATTATCCTAGGGTAGACTTTTTGATTTTTCCAAATATTTCCTACAAGCTTTTAGGATTGTTTGCAATCCCATATAAAGAACTCGAGGACCCCTGTAACACAACCTCCCACCAGCCCCTCTCCAACACCATTATTGCATTCTGGTACAGCAAGAGAGCATGCCACACGTGTACTTTGAGATCAGATAACTTTCTCTAAAACGGTCAGTGAGTTAATGTGATATTGAATTCAGCATCCAAAATATATCACCATTTAAGAAAATAAAGTAAAGCATAGGGTTCAGCTTTCACAGCTGTAACTTTTGACTCTGGTCGGCACTCTTCCATAATATGTCTTCCCTGAGTGCTCTGGTTTATGATATCCCAGCTTGGATCTGAAACACAAGATCAGAATACAGTGATCTCTATGTATAGCCAAGTGGGTGACTACTGGGATAAGGAATGTAAACTGAGGTATGATACAATTCAGTGAAAGAAGACTCTGACAGCCAGCAATGCTCCAACCCTGCAACAGCGGGGATCCGTATGCATTGCTAAAGAGCCACACAGCAGTTTTCAGGAGCTACAAGAAAATTATGGCCAGGCTATGGTTAATATATAATGCACTGGTGAGACCAAACTTAAATACTATGTTCAATTCTAGTACCAACAATACAAAAAAGGACATTGAAGAGAGTCCTGCGAAGAGCAGCCAGACTAATCCCAGGGAATAACGAAATTTAGCTATGAATCTATTAAGTCTAGAACAGAGAAGAATTAGGGGGGATTTAATTGAAGTCTTTAAAATCTGAAAAGGAGTTGACACAGTTAACCTGAGCTAATAGATTTAAGTGCCACACAGAAACCAGGACAAGAGGGGACAGTGTTGTGAAGTGGAAAAAGTCTTATTTAGAGTTTCCTGTTACTTAACTCTTTCCAAACTGAAGACCAGTACTCTAATCAACTGTACTTGCCCATTGGTATTCATGTTGGTTCCTTTTCAGACACTGACATTTTTAAATCGTTATCCTTGGGTTATCTTTCTGTAAAAGACATTTCCCCCTTATTTTTTTATATTTTTTATTTTTTAGAGTTTTCAAGGGAAAACAATATAATTTAGATTTTTCACCTTAACCCCGAGTTGGTTAAAATCAGGTGAAATGGGGTTCTATTTGATCATACTGGGTGGCCACATAGCATCCTAAAAAAGACATCTGGTACTACACTAGGTAAACTGAAGTTCTCTGTTTGGATGTCATGCTAGCCACATTTTACTGCTTCTATTTTACTACTTCATTTCCTAGGTCATTAGGGGAGACAGCTGGGTGCCCTGTGGGGGAACAAATTCAATTTCCTGGGAAAATGACCATGAAAATGCAAGCAGCATTTTTAACCTAATGTAGTGCCAAATATCATTTTTTAAAATGAAACATGTTGGCTAAAATCACAATTAGTTTCCTTGCAGTGTGATTTGGTGACAAATCATGACATTGATACCACTATGTAACACAATTTGTTCCTGGGTAGAAAGTGTTATTTCCTAATTGCTTATGCCTTAAAAGTATAGAAAATGGCTATTATTCCCCACAAACTTTGCTTTTGTGACCAGGACAGTGATATTTCAAAATATCACTATTTCCAATGGGAAAACAGGCAATGTGTCTTTTCGTTCACATAAAGTCAGAAAAAAACAACATATGCAAATTCAACAAATTAACATGTATTTATACTAAAGTTATACAAAAATGACTACAAAAGATTTAGAAGTGAGTAGTTTTTCGAGATTTACGATTATACTGTATTTACAGTATAATCGTAAATCTCGAAAAACTACTCACTTCTAAATCTTTTGTAGTCATTTGTCTTTTGTATTAATCATTACAAAAGACTGCAAGAGATGAATCGAAATACACTTGGACATATTAACAGCAGGGGGAGAGAAGCTGCGGAAGGGACAAGCAGCATGGCGATTTTATCAGCAGACTCTTATTATTTCAACTTGTTCTATTCAGTCAGATGTTTTATACACACCACAGGCCTAGCAGGAGCTGTCTGGTTGAATGTCCTTACATGCGCCTCAGCAAGTGAAGCCACTTCTCATCCAATACCTATTCTCCTCTGCAGCACAGTGGAAAATTACAACCTGGCTGCAACTGTAAGCTGGGAACTCTCATTGCCAGTAGAAACATACTAAAAAATAGAAATGTTTTATAATAAACATTATTGTTTACTGGTTCTGAGAATGGTGAAAGGAACTGATCCCCCCCCCCCCCCCCCCCCCCAATAGGACTTCGGAGAATGAAGCTCTTATAGTCAAGAATCATTCTATCAGTTATTATTAGACTGAGATGCTGTAAGGATCACACATGAACCTTAAAGCCTCCTAGGTAGAAAAGTAGTAAATCACACAGGCAAACATTAAGGTATGTTATGGCATATTAAAAAACATGGCAGACCATAGTAAATGGCAAATGAATAGTATAACCAAAACATGGGGAGATTACTGTGCACATTTACTGTGGTAAACCTTTATAGGTAGTCCATAATTCAAGATATAGAAATACTAAAATGAACTAAACGTTTCGACTAGAAATCTTTCTCAGTGTTAATAGATTAGTCAACATACAGTACATGTTACACTGGTGTAAATAAAATAAGAAACCTTCTGGCCAACTGAAACATTCAGATGGAAAACCGTACTGTATATGCATTCCAAGACTTTTTGAGACATTTAATTTGTGTTTGAATTTTGAAACAGTGTCACAAGTTCCATTATATGAATCGTATGTATTGTAGCTTTTGCAGGTCTAGTCATAGCAATTTTACACCAGATAACGAGCTTTTGTAGAACCAGATTCACAGTTTAACACAATCTTTGCTAAAATTTAACATATAGTTTTTTTAATGATCTGTTTACCCTGACCCTTCCTCCAGTCTGTCTGTCTCTCTGCCCACGATGTTATGCTCTGCTGGGCAGGTGAGATCACACTCTGTGTGCTCCGCCAGGGGAGGGGCTCGGAACACGCTGGTCCTTCACTCTTAAAGGTGTTAACAATAAAATATGAGGAATAGAAATGTATTTGAAGGAATGGCAATACTGGAAACTGTTTCCAGTGTGTTCTGTCCTGTTTCTCAGTCCACAGGGCACAGCACAGGGAGGGATTTATTATCAGCATGACATCACTGAAGACTGTGTCTTCAGGGATCTCCATGCTGTTCTGATGCTGATAAAGTGAACCTAGCCCACATTTCTTTGTCTGTTAGGTGTGGATGGATGCAGGGACCCAGATTTTCTTCTCTTTTGCTATTTGCCTGGGATGCCTGACAGCTCTTGGTAGCTACAACAAGTACAACAACAACTGCTACAGGTAGGTCACCATTTTCTGAGGTAGGTCACCAGAACGGCATGACAGGATTGCTTTGTGGTAACGTCAGGCCAGATGCAGGAACAAAAACAAAGACACAAAGAAAGGTAAACAAAAAAAACCCAGGTCAGGCTGGGCAGTCACCTTCACTGATCCTATACGTTTTGGTTTCGTTTTAATCTGTTGCTCTCCCGTACTCCTCAGTACACCCATCTGGAGTGCAGAGAGCTGCAGGTTTATATGCAGGTGACCATCTCCCGATTTAGCAACAAATTAATCACTTAATTCAGGAGATGGCCACCTTATACACAAGGTTTTTAATTATTCCTGGCAGAGGACGAGCTGCTGAGCTTGCCTCTGCCAGAACACACCCAAACAAAAACAATAACAAAACAATGACAAACAAATAATAAAATCATAATAATACTACAAAACAAATACAAAATAGTAAATCGCAAAGGGGCAGAGGGGTACCCTGTTCTAAAATAAATAAATACATTTTACAGCAGGGCTTTGCCCTGCCCCCTTTTATGTACAGGTCTCCTGCTTCTCTACCTCTGGTGGTGGAGACAGAGGCAGCTCAAGTTTCTGTGTTCCTGACGGTGAAGGCGGCAGGAGCACCTCCCCTTTTGGTTGCAAAGGTGGTAAGGGCTCCTCCCCTTCTGCCTGCGAAGGCAGCAGTGGCTCCTCCCCTTCTGGATGCAGTGGGGGAACCAGCAGGCATGCTCTCTCTGCTGGTAGAGATTGGGCACAGCAGGTCTTGTTCTACTGTGGGTGGTGGAGACGGAACCAGCAGGCACTCTCCCACTGCTGGTGAAGGTGGGAGCGGCAAGCAGTCCTCCCACGGCAGAGGAGGCGGAAACAGCAGGTATTCTCCCTCTGCTGTTGGAGGTGGGAGTGACAAGCAGTCCTCCCACAGTGGTGGAGGTGGAAACATCAGGTATTCCTCCTCTGCTGGTGGAGACGTGGGCTGTTGTCGTTCGGCCTCCCCCCTTTTGGGCTCCTCCGTCTTGGTCTGTGGACGTTCAGCCTCCCCCCTCTTGGGCTGTGGACTCACCGACTCCTCCCCCTTTGGATCCATGTCTCCTCTCCAGCAGCTGTAGTACCACTCTTCTTCGGGGAGGGGGCAGTTAACTGGGAAATGCCCCCACTCCTCACAGATGCAGCAACAGTAGGTCTCGCCTGTGCTGTGGAGGAGAACTTCCCAGCTGATCTCCTCCTATATGTTTTGGTTTAGTTTTAATCTCTTCTCGCTCTCCTGTACTCTCCTCTGTACACCCATCTGGAGTGCAGAGAGCTGCAGGTTTATATTGAGGTGACCATCTCCCGATTTATCAACAAATTAATCACTTAATTCGGGAGATAGCCACCTTCTGCACAAGTTTTTAATTATTCCTGGCAGAGGACGAGCTGCTGAGCTTGCCTCTGCCAGAACACACCCAAAAAATAGGATCACATTATGAAAGAAAATTAAAATGTTGATCACTGTATGAGTCATTTCTTTGAAGCTGTAAAACTCTATATCTGTATCTGTATCACACATTATATATGATATATTACATATGAGAGCAGCTCAAAAACAACTCACAACGGTTCGGTTCTCCTTTAGATTTACCTCAGTCCATCATGGTGGTGCCTTATTACCGTTGAGCCTATAGCCAAACACAGACGTTCATGAAAAACAGGACAGACAGGACAAAGATATTACTAAACCTGTGGGGAAACCAGGATGTGCTCCCTAAAAAGTGGAGTGGCCTGGGAAAATTGGGATGGTTGGTAGCTTTACCCGTATATGTATATGTGTGTGTATATATACCGTATTACTTCAATTTGGCGCAGCTCGCATTGACACCAGAGTCATATATCAGCTTTATAGTAGAGGCCGTCCTCGAATAAATGCCACTATCAATAAAGAAACATTAAGGTATTTTTTTCTCATCCTACAAAAAAAAAACCAAAAAACACTCACTCTAGCACGTAAATTACAAACTAGTGTACACACACACAGTAAGAACATTTTATTTTAGGGTAGTACAGTTCTGAAAGAAAATGCAAGATAAACTACGTACAGAACAGCAGTCCTTTAGAAGTTCTTATAGGTGGTTTTGTTGTTTTGTTTTTAGTTCAATTGTAATTCCTGTACAAATAAAAACAATGTACAAATAAAAAATAATAACCGAGTAGGATATATTGTAGTTTTTACAGAAATCAGGCTGATATTCTGAGGTCATTTTTGGTGCAGAAAAACATCTACGTCACACTCTTGGGCACAACTGCCCACCAATGGGCCACTGGCAGCAGCGGAAAGGAATATCCACTAGAAACTGTCCTCAGGGTATCAGATCATTCTAGGGCATTTACCAAGATTGACATATCATATGTGTCATTAAGTTTTAATTAAGTACCCAGTCCCGGTAGAGATGTGCTGCATTGACCACGCAAATACCACCATGTGACTGAAAAAAAAGTGTGCGCTAGCTCATAGAATTCACTTGGAAAGTATTTCCATTGAATTTATGGTACAGGATAAATTTTTATCCCCCCGATTGAAAGTATTTTTTTTTTTGTTCGCTCACATGAATTAACCAAATTATGCCTGTTTCCATCACAGTTTTTTTTTTTTTTTAATATATACGCATGAGTTTTAGTGCATAAAAAAAGCTAGCTATTGACAAGCATAGCTAGTGACAAGCAAGGGAAAGCGACCAGCGGCTCCACCAAATCCCGCCACTGACCTCCACTATATATAGACTGTAAAACCATGTTTGTTTGGATATTCAGATATTTGTCCTAGCACTAAAATGCAGCCATCCAACTCAGAGGCACCATTATAATATACCACTTATCTGGTGTGTAAAAGGCACTTGGCTTTCAGGTGTGGTATAGTACACCAGACTGCACACCCTGTCATGTGTTGTATGGTTCGGTGGCCACCTGTAGTCAAGTTGAGAGTGTATTTCTTGTGCACTCACTTCGTTAGGTCTGCTGTACAAAGCATGGAAAAGAAAGTACTCTCAACCTGAGTAGAGGTAGCCACTGAACATGTATAAACATACTATAAACCGTTGGATCTAAATAAATAAAAAAACAGACAAAAACCTGCTATTAACAAACTTCATCTGTTTTTATAGAACCTGCTGTGGTTCAAATGTTTACAATGCTTCGTCATTGACATTCTGAGTGCAATATTATCAGTGTAGTTGCTGCTGATAGGTTCCAACATGGACATGGCATTCAGGATTGCTAACATAAAACTGCTGTCTAACCAAAAGGTGTCTCTCTTCATTTAGGGACTGCCTGTGTCTGTGTTTCCTGAACAGTGGGACAAGCTTTATGGCTGGCTTTGCCATCTTCTCCATCCTGGGATTTATGGCTTATGAACAGCAAGTGCCCATTTCAGAAGTTGCAGAGTCTGGTAAGCGCTTGCAGTCAGCGTTGAACAAAAGAGACTTCTCAGGCTCAGAGTTTAAAGAAACAGGAGGTTATGCGGCTGTCACTCATGTGAAACCACCACAGGAAAACTATAGTAATGCGAAAAGAAACTTTCAAAATGCAAATGTTTTTACAGTGAGTCTTTCTCAATGTCTTCAGACTAGATTCTTAAAGCACCAAAGATTCTCCAAATCTTTATGAACATTATTTTTGTCTGAAAGGAAAAAACAACTTCAGACTGTCACAAGCCCTTAAATTAAATGTTTGTTTTTTTAGTTTATGTGCTGGTAAAACTGTGCTAGTTTTGGTTAATAGCTTTGAGCATTTAGGCCAATGAAAAGACTTACAGTAGAAACATTTATTTTGAATTGTATAGGTTTCTTTCAGTTCTGCTACACATAGCACCATTAATTGTTTTATAGTTACGGATGAAACACTGAATACATATATACAGTACAGTATGTTACAACATCGCGGTGAAGTTTTCTTGCCTCCTGCAGAGTTAGCCACATTGGGTTCATGTGTTTTGTTCTGGTTTGCTCTACGCTGTACCTGCTTTCTCTTTCTCTGTGGCTGCAGGTCCTGGGCTGGCGTTCATTGCGTACCCACGGGCTGTGTCCATGATGCCTTTCTCTTCACTGTGGGCCTGCTGCTTCTTCATCATGATCGTCCTTCTCGGACTCGATAGTCAGGTAGGGCCTCCACTTTCTCTATAGACACCCACCAAAATAAATATCAGGACACCTGATACTGAATTCTTTAGCCACAAATGAGTATAAAGGCTAGCCCTATTAAATGTTTGAAATGTAGTAAGTCGTTGTGGAAACAGGGTAGGTAAAGCACAGGAATTATATGCAGTCTAGCTCATGGCAACACATTGATCCAGTTATAACAATAAACTGTAGCTGCTACCTGGTCCTTTGTGAGAGCTAATGACAGCCTAAGTATCAGGCTGCAGGACTCTGTTTTTTGTTTTTAATTACATAGACTAATCACAAAATGTTTACCTTGTTTGGAACTGTTTTATAAAGGGTGTTTCAAAATATTCTCTTAGAGGGTTACAGAACCCCTGCAGTGTTTACAAGAAACACATGACCTTTGCTATTTCCTGTGTTGTCCATATTGCAGCAATTTTTCTCCACATATTTCTGATTTGTTTTGCTATTTTATTTTATTCACAAATCACAGGTAAGTCAACAAGGGAATTGCTTTTTTTCTACTTTTCCTCTGAGAGTTTGCCGGGAGAAAGATCATTGTTCTTCTAAGCATCACAGTATTTCCAGTTCACGGTCTCTTCAACAGCATTGTGTGACCTGAATACACTGCAGGAGGGAGCGTGATCTGGATACACTGCAGGAGAGGGAGTGTGATGTGGATACACTGCAGAAGAGGGAGTGTGATCTGGATACACTGCAAGAGAGGGAGTGTGATCTGGATACACTGCAGGAGAGGGAGTGTGATCTGGATACACTGCAGGAGAGGGAGTGTGATCTGGATACACTGTGATCCTTGCGAGACATTATTTTCCTTGCGAACGTTGCAAGCAAATGTTGGGAAATGTATTGCCAGTTGCTGTATGACCAATGATTAAGGTTGTATTCATGGTTATCACGGATTTCACAATTTCTGTGAAATGCACTTATTACTGTACAATATGTGAAAATTTCAATTTCTGAAAGAAGTGTAAATACATATTTTTTAGCCCTTCGAAATAAATACAGCAAACATTTGCTTTACCGATGCACTACCTGTCACAGTTTCAAACCTGACTGAAACACCTTAATCCAAATTATTTAGCACCATGCTTATACATTAACAAAAGATGGAACAATCGTTAAATATTGGGGGGGGGGGGGAGCTCACCACTACCACCCCCGTGCTGACTTGGGAGCAGCGAAGACGAGCACACGCTGTCCTCCAAAGCGTGTGCCGCCAGCCGACTGCTTTTATTTCACACTGCAGAGCTACAGAGCTGCAGTGTCGGAGGACAACTCAGCTCTGGGCAGCTTACAGGCAAGCCCGCAGGTGCCTGCCCAGTGTACAGTGGTCGCTGGTGCGCAGTGAGCAGACCTATCCATCCTTCCCCCCAGGCCACGCTCGGCCAATTGTGCTCCACCCCCTGGGAGCTCCTGCCCTCGGTCGGCAAACAAATATCCTGGACTCGAACCGGCGATGTCCAGACCATAGGGTGCATCCTGCACTCTACACTTGTGCTTTTACTGGATATGCCACTTGAGAGCCCCCTACAATATGTAGTAATCAAAGGAAGCTATTGTGAATTCAGGATTCACGTTTGACTAAACATGGGCTGTGAATATATTGTACTGTCAGAGAAATATTGTAGGTTGGTGAATTATTTGTAAATAGCAATTAAACAGAAACATGATACAATAAGATGTTCTTTAACTTCTTTGTAACATCCAGTTGCAGATTGAATTGTAGTTTTACAAACAGGTTTTGAAGGTGGAAACATGGCACTATATCTGTTGGATATAAATATATATAATAACTGTATGTATTTTATTATCCAGTCATTATTTCTGTTACTTCCACAAAGTGTATTATTGAAAGCAGCTGTGTGCCCTTCCACCCCTCTCTGTCTCCCCTCACAGTTTGTGTGTGTGGAGAGCCTGGTGACAGCACTGGTCGACATGTTTCCCTCTGTGTTCCGCCGCAAAAACAGAAGGGAGCTTCTGATCCTCGGCATCTGCGTCATCTCCTATTTCATGGGACTTATCATGATCACGGAGGTAGGCAAACCCAACTTCATCATCAGAGATCCTGATCTTGTCACATGTCAGGGGTTATAAAGCAGAATTAGGCATAGGCGCCCTGTTTGTAATGGTGGTTTCCAGGGGCAGGGGGCAGGTGGCAAATTCCCCTATATTTGGGGTTAGGAGAAAAAAAGTCTCTTAAAAATCCTTGTTTTTAAACAACAAAATACTGTTTATCATTATGTAAAGTAGTCGTCGCTGTGTACTTACAGTATCTCATTTGTGTGTCTACAGTATAGGTTGCTTGTCTATGACAAATTGTTTGTCCTGTACAATTGTATATATAGAGGATAACGACGAAGCCCCATTGAATACGGGTAATGTCAAATTTAAGCTTGAGTGGGTTATTTGATCCTTCTGCACTTTGTTGTGTACCACAAGACTAATAATAATAATAATAATAATAATAATAATAATAATAATAATAATAATTCTTATTATTATGATTACAATAATATTAAAAAATGATTTAATTATATTCTATTTTCATACAGTTTAGAATATTAAAACAAAAACATATGCTCTGCTTCTTATGCGAGGCCCCGAATGGTTTCCAGGTAGACTGGTAAAGTTCTCTGTTACTGCTCTGGCTGCTGGCTGTGAACACACAAACACGGTCTGTTTAAATTAAACTGGCTTTCACTTCTGAAAGCTACAACTTGCTCACAGTCTGATCAAGTATAAACAATAACTTTTTAAAGTAGCAGCATAGACAGAATAACTGAAAATGCAATAATAAGGTACACATTAATGAATCTCAATTACCGTAAATAAAACATAATACAATCAATAAATAATGATTCACTGCATATACACTGAAGTGAGACTTTCAGTCATGTTTTGTAACTTGTATTATAAATGAAATTGCTTTCCAAACAATAAGGATATTTGAAAAAACATTTTATAAACACTATCTTTTCATACCCTATTGTTATTGCGTATGTCACATGGACAGGGTGTGGTGCATACAGCTGGACATCTACACTAAACTAAGCCAGCAAACCAGGAGAAAATGAAAACAGCAAAATTGGTGCAAATTAGGCATTTAAATTTTTTTTTTAATTTTTTTTTTTTATTATTGTTTGCCAGAATCAGTTATTTTCAGTATTAAAAATAACACCACTGAAATGCATCAATTTTCAGCTTCTATAATAAATTGCATGTTTCCCTAATACACACAGCTATGGGTAAAAGTTTTGCATCACCTAGAATTTTACAATCGAGACATTATTTTGATCTTTTATTTAACATAATGTAATCAAAGAAACTACAAAATGATATTGCAAAAGTCTACTGGAAGCCAAATAATAGTAGTACAATATCTCATGCTAAATTTTTGTTAAGTATATGGAAAACTACAAAGTGGTGTAGTCAATATGTTAACGTAACATTATTCAGCAGGTTTCATTCAATTTAGTTAATTCTGTAGGCTGATGCAAAGCTTTTGGCCATAGCTGTATATAAAGGTTAACTTACAGTGTTGAAGTGAGGATGTCCACGTTTAGGATTTGAATTCAGATTCAGATTCAGATTACTGCCCGTGTCCCTATCACATTATAGAGTTGTTGTTTTTTTTCAGCCCAGCCCAGTCACAAGTCACTCTAACAAGTGTATTCTAATACATAGGTCCACAAAAAATGATGCTTGGTCAGTAGCAATGTCTTTACACACTGCCAGTCTCCTGAAAGCCAGTTTCTTTATGTAGAAGAGAGTAAGGCAGGATTAACATTATTTAAAATATAATGCCAAAACCCATGTTCATCAGTTTTAAAAAATTAAATAAATAAAATTGCATTTTCTAAAAACGTCACGCTCTAAACATTTATATTAGTCAATTTAATTATAAATTAATGTTTAAACAAAGATTAGAAGTAATTACTAATTAGTGCATAGACAACTTACTGCTTAGTAAAAGAACAAAAACATTTCGGCACTGTTCAGTTTGCAAAATGAAGTCGTTAAGGAGATTTTGTCTAGTTCTTCGGTAAGGCTCTTTTGAACGTGCAGAACTGACAAAGTCATTCAATTGTTCTTGGCTCATACATAGTGGTTCGCAACATAATATTGAATATAGAAATGACAAAAGAAAGTCGACCCTGACACAATCTGACCCTTTCTGGTTTCACCACTTTGGCCCTGAATGTTAACGTTTTTCTGAGCAGCTGGGAGGGCTTTTGTGCCAGTGTTAACTTTCTTACTGTTTTTTGTTTTTCAATCAAAACAATTCCAAGAAGGATGAGAACAGTACCAAAATCCCAATTCCGACAGTGTGAAGAAATGTCATGCAAATTAAGTGGTACCTAATTAACATACCCTCCATGCAAATATCAAAAGGGTTGACATGGTCGGATTGATTCTTTTCCATCAAAGTGTTCTAATGGTGATGGGAAAATAAAAAGGGTCTGATGTGGTATACTAATGATGCTGGAGCCCAATGTGTTGCTAAGGATTGCTGCAATTTTAGAGAATTATTTAATAAAGAGGTCGCAAAAATATGTTTGCTTACCACATACACCATAACAGTAAACTAAGTTCAAATATATTTGTCATTGCTGGTTTTCCTGGGATCGTGGGAGCAGTTGATTGTACACATTTGGCCCTGCGTTTTCCTGTTAGGAATACATTCGATTTTCACAGTAGAAAGAGATTCCACTCCATGAGCATGCAGGTATTGTGCAATACACCTGCCACATTTTGCATTTGCCTGCCAAATTCCCTGGATCGAGCCATGACACCTTCATTTTGAAAATGTCAGTGGTTGGCTCATAGGTGGTAGTGCATAGTTTAAAGCCCTGGTTAATGATGTTTTGTGCTTTAAACTTCTTCTACTGGAAGTTCCAGCTCAGCGTCTGTAAACCGGGGAGATTTGACGCTCTCTGACACATGTCTCTCTTGTTTTTCTCCACCTTTACTGGCTTTCAATCCCACCTGTTCATTGATTGATATCTTGAAACGATGTAAAAACTGTAATTTGCGTCCTTAACATATAGGTTTCTCATTTAGTTATTTTATGGGACTTTATGTAAATTGCACCCATTCCACCTGTCAGAAAGCATCTTTTTTTGATGTAAACAACGTTCATGATAAGCCAGTGAGCTTCAGACTGTAGGAAGACACTTGGTATTCAGGGCCTTTGTGCGAGAGCCAGCAGTCTGTGAGATATGGAAGGATTGCATGAATGACTAGGGCTCAGAACTTTCACTTTAACGAAAGAGAAATAACACTGATTTCTCTGTTGCACTAATTCAATAGGTTTGCTGTTTGTCATGTATTTGCCATTATGAGGTGGAATTTTATAAATATATTGTGTATATTCCCCATCAAAAGGTACGTAAAATGATTATACAGGGTAATTAGAAAGTAAGTTTACCACATCAATGATATGGAGCGTTGCTGTGGTAAACTTACTTTCTAATTACCCTGTATGTAAACTCAAACATTGTTGGTGCTCAGCTGGCTTTCCGGAAGACGGTTATCTCTTTGTAAAATCACTAAGTACATTAAATATTTTAATACACTGGAAAAGGGTTGTAAAAGGGTTGGTTTTCTAGTTTTAGGGCATGATTATTAGAATGCACCATTGTTTAGATAATAAATTTAAACTATCATCCATAACTGTTCAACACACTATAGTGCTACATTTATAAATACTAAAAGAAACTTCATAAATTCAATGACACACATTTCTACTAGAAATCTTTCTTAATGTCTTCAAAGAAAAAAACAAAAAACAGTCATGGTGTACTGGTAAAACTGCCAAATTACCATGGTACACTTTTATAAAGGGTTTATTAAACCTCAGTCTTTTGAAAGGAAAGCTTGATAGATGGATTTCATAGGCTTTTCTAAAATGGGATTCGATGGTCTGGAGACGCCATGATCAAGCTGTAAGTTTTATTTTGAAAGCTAGTGTCACTCATTGTGTATTTATATTTGTTCTGTTGTACCCCTCATTGCTGTTTATTGTGCTGGCAACCTGGTGGAACACAGCACTGGACGTTTACGGTTTTAATATCAGTAACAAACAATAACACTTCATCGCTCTGCATTTTATACAAAAATGGCAGTCATGTACAGCAAAATGTATTATTATTATTATTATTATTATTATTATTATTATTATTATTATTATTATTATTATTTTTATTATTATTTCAGTAGTTCAATATTCCAGTTACATTGTTAATATTCTGCCTGCCTGTGTGTCTGTGTTTCAGGGTGGAATGTACGTTTTCCAGCTCTTTGATTACTATGCTGCCAGTGGGATGTGTCTCCTGTTTGTGGCTATTTTCGAAACAGTTTGCATAGCTTGGGTTTATGGTGAGTATTATTGTATCTTATGTGCGGGAATTTAACAGACAGTACAGTGGGGCACTGTTAAAGCTACAGGGCCACCCAATCTCAATTTTACACTTAAATATGATTTCTCAAGAGTGATTAATACAGAACGGGTATCTGTCTATGCTGGAAATTGGTTTCCTAATTGTCCCCCTCCATACCAGCCCTATTGTCCATCCTCTGTACATCAATATGATGTGTTATAACCACACACACTGATACAAGCCTGGAAATAAGGGTATTTGAGTGCTTCATATACACATCTCTAAATATCACTTGATTGTTCTGATAAAAGTTAACCAAAGTAACGCATAGTAAACTAATAAAGCATAGTAAAAGCATGGTAAAGAATAGATAAGCACTGTACAGACCAGATAGAGGTAAAGTATATTTAAAAGAAAATGTGGTAAATGCATAGAATAACCTTGGGAAAAGCATATAAACATTATAATGTCTTTCATTATAATCAGTGCAAAAAATCAATATGTTTTGGTCTGGCTTGGTAGTCAATGATTAAATAGAAATTTGAGTTTAGCATTTTATAATGCTTCTAAAGGTATGCTGTCAAGGCTTGAGAATCTGTATTCACAACTATGTCCCTCTATTCTTGTATTCAACATTCTTTGGCTCTTTGCTTGTTTTTTATATAGTGTACAATGCTTTGGATTAATAAATGTAATTACTGCTTCCTGCAGCCTGTAGGGCATATGGTTTGATTCTAGACAGACCAGGATCCAGGAAATAGCAACACTTGTATATTGCAGGATTGTAATGGAAATATCTGCAAATTCTGAATTAAAGTATGAAAAACAAGCAAAGAACAACAAAATGCAAGAAAACAGAACAGTAATTAAGTGCTAATAAAAGGTGCGGAAATTGATTTTAAAATCATGATTGACACTCCTAAATGTGTTGTTACTAACCAATCATTTCATGAAATCTTTCCTGTCCTGCACTTCTAGTCACTGTGTAGGAATCAAATGTGTTGTTTTGAAAGAAACACATATATGTATTTTTATTTTAAAACATCTAGTACTAAACTAGGTCAAAAAAAGTTATCAGTTTCCTTGCATTGCCTTTCAAGGAAGTCTGTTGCTACTTCACTTCCTCATCAGCGTCTTCCTTAGTCATTTAGCAGAGCAACTTACATAGACTAGGGGGGTGAACGATGCATCAAGAACTGCTGCTCCAGAGTCACTTACAATAGGACTTTATTTAAATAAATAAATACGGTTTTATTTATCATCTGAAGGATGTTAAGTGACTTGCACAGGGTCACACAGAATGAGTCAGTGGTTGATATCATGTTTTGAAATGAAAATACATGTTTGCTAAAACATTTAAAAAGTTCCCTGAAATAGAAGTGTAACCATTACCTAATAGTTTATTGGTTAAATGCCATACTTAAAAGGGAACTGCACATTTTGAGACCTATATAATGAATGGGGAATATGAATAAAATGATTATGTTACCTACAGTCACTTTAAGTAAAGTACACACTACAGTTGACATGCCCCTGCTTCTATTTAGAATATGCTACTATAGTGGGTCTAGAAATATTGATGTCACTTACATAAGCATGTTGCAAATTGGTCTGTTTACTGTTCTTATACCCAGAAATGGGACATGACAAGCATTATGTATAGGACAATGAATCAGCTTTCCTCAAGGTTATCTGAGGGTATCTTGGCAAATGGTTTAATTGTCCTTGGCCCATCAGATTAAAATGTTGTGAATACCGTTAGCTACAGTACAGTACAGTACAGCACACTACCATGGGTGAACTTACTATATGTAGTTAAAGATAATTGGTTAACTAATAGTAAAATTACATTTCACTCATTTTAACCACTTAACTTGGTATCATTGTATAAAAAGTGATGTTTTTGAACAATGTTGCTCTCCTTATCCAACCACAAAATGAATAGGAATCTGGGACATTGTTTTACTCTTCCATGTGCAAGACTGTGATGTTTAAAAAAAATTGAACAGGATTTTTAAAAAAAGAAAAAAAAAGAAATGGACACTACCTCTTTCAGAATTTAGAAAGCACACAAAGCAATTTTAGCTGACAAAATGATTCCATCTTACCCATTTTGCCTTTCCGTTCACTAAATAGGTCTCAAGTGCAGTTTTAAAAAAAAATACATCATAGCAAACATTTAATTTTAAAATAGACGTCTGGTACTACGCTAGATTAACAAAAAAGTCTGCTTACCTTGCCTTCCATGAAGTCTGTTACAGTTTTACTTATTTAGTCCTTTCACCACAGCAGTGTCTTCTGGATCATGTTCCTGGCTGAAAGCACGTCAATATGGGAAGCAGCTGTTTGATTATTGACAGGAAAGAAGCTGGTGAAGTGGTCGGGACTATTTCACTGTCCTAGCGAATTGACTCGAAGTGAAAAACAGTCTAAAAGCATGGCTGCAAGCAGAGCTTTCTTTCATCTGGAGTAGTACCAGATACCATGTTTTAAAATGAAAATACAAGTTAGCTGCAATTACTTTAAGAAGAGATTGAATGAAATCCCCTTGCATAAAAGTTGTTTATTTCAATTTTTTGATCGGAGAAAATGACACTTTCTTCCTCTATGTGTAATGCGCAAAAAACAAACAAAGTGAAGACAAATCTAAAAAATGCCTGGAATGCCCTCAGCCATAATGTTTCCTGATCTTAGCTGATTCTTTTAAGGTTTTTGTGGTATCTTTAATAAGTGGTTCATAGAATCTGTTATTCAGCTTGGAGAATCCGCTATGAATGAATGGCAATGAATGAATGCATGATGATTGCAATTGCAGATGATTTATGAACTGTGAACCAATGACTGGAGGGCACTCAGGGCCCGAGTAAAAGATAAATTTGGCCGGAGATCTTGTTTGTGGGTGGCTGACGGCTACCTACATGAGGCCGGCTGGAAAAACATGAACGGCCGCCAAACCATGAATGAATAATAATAAATAATTAACACGCTCCACAGTGGTGCCCTGCCACCTATCCCCCAATTTAATGAAAATCAGCAGATGAGACACGGCCCGTCTCCCAGAGCATGACTGCGCCGGGGGAGAGAGCCCAGCCTCTCCAACCCGACCACTCACCCGCAGAACTAAATACTAACCGAGAGCCCAACCGCTCCAACCCGACCACTCACCCGCAGAACTAAATACGAACTGAGAGCCCAGCCGCTCCAACCCGACCACTCACCCGCAGAACTAAATACTAACCGAGAGCCCAACCGCTCCAACCTGACCACGCACCCGCAGAACTAAATACGAACTGAGAGCCCAGCCGCTCCAACCCGACCACTCACCCGCAGAACTAAATACTAACCGAGAGCCCAACCGCTCCAACCCGACCACGCACCCGCAGAACTAAATACTAACCGAGAGCCCAACCGCTCTAACTCGACCACTCACCCGCAGAACTAAATACTAACCGAGAGCCCAACCGCGCCAACCCGACCACTCACCCGCAGAATTAAATACTAACCACTCAGCACTCAAGTAAGGTAAAAAAAAACCCTACTCACATATTTTTTATTTTTTAGGGGGAAACCTCAGGGATTCCATTGCTGAGGGCAGTCCTTCTTTCAGGCTCTAAGCGGCCAACTCCTGTTTCGGCTTCCCAGCGTTTGACAAAAAGAAGAGACATGAAAGAATAACACACTGAGCTTTTATACGCTTGCTGATTACATATTGGTTAGGGGCGGATTCTCCTTGCAGAAAAGCAACCAAGTTTCACAAATGTGTATTTCTAAAACTGTTAATGGAAGAAATATGAATGACCAAGTGGAAGTTTTGTGTTCCAGAATGTTATCGACGGTCGATGATTTAAAATTAGCAAGCAGACAAGGAGGACCTGTTGAAAATGGCCACTAGAATGACTAACTTCAGGTCACTGATAAAGTGGTTATAGCTAACAAAGTAATGATGTGCACCTAGATTCATTATATCGGTCTTGAATGTAAATCTTTAAATGAAACACATCTGTATAAAACGTGTATATATATATATATATATATATATATATATATATATATATATATATATTATATATATATATATATATATATATATATGATATCTTGTTTTAAAGTGTTTGCCACAACATGTGTTTCTTTCAAAAGTAGACATTTGAGACACTGTAGCTAAATGGAAGTGTGAAACAGCTTTCATTATATGGACCGTTACAGTCCAGATTTTTCAAAAGAAGCAACAAAGTACTGGTGACAATGATTTCACCACATTTTTGCCTCTTAAGAATTGGGGCAGGCTAGGTTGTGCAAAACTCTGTATACTGTAGGCTCCATAGTTTGCTATTCTCATATTGACAAAGATTAAGGATTAATTGGCTACTAGGAATTTGAGGAATTGAAATGTACAAAATGCCTACACACAAAAACCCCAGAAAAATGTTCCTGTCACCAAGGATTTAGTTATTATCTGTATCCTAGGCTCACCGCTCACAACCCCCCACCCACCGACTCGGGGAACGGAGGCTGGAGCATGCGTCCTCCGAAACGTGCTTCTGTCAATCCGTCATTTTACATGGAACCACAGCGAGGCCACCAGATCTGTAGTGCCGGAGGACAACACAGATCTGGAAGCTCCACTGCAGAACCACAGGCACCCTATCGGCCACAAGGGTCGCTGCTCCACGGTGAGCCGTGGATTCCCCTGCCGACCTAAGTCCGCCCTACCCGGGCAGCGCTCGGCCAGTTGTGCAGTGCCACCTAGGAACTCCCGGTTACGGTCGGCTGTGACATAGCCTGGACTCTCGGGAGCCCCAGTGCTATACATGTTATGACAGAAAAAAATGCTCAGTGAAGTAACCGAAAACACTAATTTCATACAGTATATCAAAAACGAAAGCATAAAACTGAAAAATACCTAAAAATAAGCACAGAAAAATAAAATAAATAAAAACTGAAAAACAGAAGCACTAAATGTAATTAATGGTTCTTCCGGTAAAGTAAATGCAAGTTGTAATATAAATTTCTAGTACAGTGCATGTTTAGCAGTTCAGAAACATGTAGTTCAGATTATGAAGTTCATTAAGAGGCCACATTTTTCAGTTGATGTTTTAGTTGTGCAGAGATTTAGTAATGCCTGGTAGAAGTTCACTTTTTGCTGTCCATAATCCCTGTGTGTCTCTTGTAGGTGCTGATCGTTTCTATGACAACATTGAAGACATGATTGGTTACAGACCTGCACCTCTCATCAAGTACTGCTGGATGTTCTTCACTCCTGCTGTCTGTGCTGTACGTTTTTATTGTTTTGTTTTTTAGATGCATATTATATTCTCAGGCCACTATTATAAGTTCAAATTATTTTCTATCAAATGGCTCAATATGACAAATGTACAGTTTTGAAAAAAGCACATTATAGTAAACTTGTATTGTTATATGGTACTAGACTTGGTCAAAGAAATATATATTATAATTATAAGCCATGCATTCAGTTTGTGTTGCACTCACTTGGTTATTTCATCTGGAGGGTGAAATTGTCTCCACCCCTTCAATGGCTTCTTTCTGTCATTAATCAACCAGGTGCTAATTCTATAAACTGACATGCTTTCAGCCAGTAACATGACTGACCCAGAAGACACTGCTGAGTTGATGTGGCTCAGGAATTGGAAGTGTAAATAAATAACCTGAAACATAAGGCATAGAAACTGGATGCTTCCTTTAACCTAAAGTAATACCAGATGTCTAAAATGAAAATAGGTGTGCTATAACATGTTTTTCTTTCAGAGGCACATTTGAGACCTATTTTGCTTAATGGAAGTTCAAAACAGGATTTATGAAATTATTTTGTCAGCAACAATTACTTAAACCCATTTTAATTATGAAAAACAGCAAATCAATGAAACACACATTATACTGTATATAGTCCTAGTTTTGAATATGGTATTTATCTTCCTGATGTAGTTCTCTCCTGTACAATTCTCTCTTCACAGGGAACCTTTGCCTTCTCCCTCATCAAGTACACTCCGCTCAAGTACAACAAGACTTACGTGTACCCCTGGTGGGGTTATGCCCTGGGCTGGCTCCTTGCCCTCTCCTCCATGGTGTGCATCCCCCTCTGGATCATCTACAAGATCACTACCAGCAAGGGCACACTGAGAGAGGTGTGGATTGTCTTAAAACCATTACAAAAGTCACTCAAAGTTACAGTCACCCGCAATTGTGGCCTGTAGTAAGAATATTACTCCATCATATTGCCTTCCTTTTCATTTATCTTACAAGAAAGCAGACGGATATTTGACAGTCCAGTTTCGTTTGCAATCCCCCATAAGCAAATACAATATTATAAAAGGGGATCTTTTATTCAAATGTTGATTCACAAGATACAAGAGTTGATGGGGTTATAAGTGTTTGTTGGTTTCTTTCACTATAGTCTAGTAGTTTCAATCACAAAACATTGTTTAATCCACTGAAATTCACTTGTTATACCTATAAAAAAAAGTTTATTTCATATTTCCACAAACATTACAGTCCAGTATAACAGATATGTTCTTGCATTATTGCATCTTTAATATACATACTTATTTTAGCTTCTGCAAAGTTTTTTGTTTTATAAGGCACAAACCAGTGACATAATACTTTTACATACAACACCCATCTTCTGCCCCTATTCTCAAAGATGAGTTGTTGTCACGTACATAACTGTGTAATATGGTAATTACCTGCTCTTACATGGTGTCTGGTGGATGTGTGTTGCTTCATGGCAATGGCCTGTACCATTATGTTACCAAGTAAATACATCTAGTAAAAAATAACCTTTGTTGACAAAGCTCTTGCTATATTATTACAGTTACTATGCAAGCATATGAGCATTGGTAATTACTAAGTTACTAGAATGTTATTACATGGCTATTCATGCCATGTACTATTAAGTTTGCTTCCAAATGTATGAGTCAGACACATATATTCAGTTCCTACGGCGACAGCTTATTTCAGATTGAACTGTGTACAAACAATGTAAGTACTGTCTATTGTATAAGAATAAAGACACTACACACAACTTACATAAAAATTTAACTAGTAGCAGTTACATAGAATAGTTACTTCTCAGGCACAGTTTATACCAAAAGACATTATTTATACAGTTATACAGACATTTTTTTTATATATTTTGGTCAGACTCCAGCTCGAAATATTCTTTGAAGATCCAGCACTCCGAATCCACACGTACGCTCCTCTGATGTCGTTTCCCAGCAAGATAATATGAAAAGAGCATTCGTATAACATGATATCACATTGATTAGCTATAGTCCTTTTTTCAAATTTAACAAAAAGAAACTACGTTATTTTTTCACGTAAAATGTAATCCATTTTGTTACTTGTCTGAAAGGTTACCGAAAAATTTAATTGTATTGGAGTAATGCATTACATGTAATTCATGACTCCCCAGCATTGGCTGCTATTACCCAGCAGATACAGTATCATGACAGCACCACTGTAAGGCCACATTGTGTTAACAGCAGATATTGTGCATTTATCACAGCGTATCTGCCATCTGATAAGACCTTCTGAGGATCTACCCAAGACCAAGAAAGAGCAGAACCTCTTGGCCATCTTCGCTTCTGATAATGGCTTACAGCAGCAGGACGGGGAACCCAGGGAGGGCTATGTCTTGGTGACCGACAAGGAGACCAACTGTTAGAACCTCACAAGCTGCTAAGAATAGAACCCTTCTCGTTTTGAACAGGAACTGATCTATTCCACTTTACTTTATACCTCAGATGTGACATCAAAAAAGCAATTAAGAATCGTATTGCACCTGTGATACTGGATGTGTTTTTTTTTCCTGACACCTTAGTATTGATAAACAATGTGGATATGGCTGCCTGCTGTTTGTTTGTGTGTGTGTGTGTGTGTGTGTATATATATATATATGGATGACTTGTGGATGTGTGGATGACTTCTGTTTGCTCAGTGTGATTAGATTTTGATCCATCTTCTCAGAAGCTTGTTTAATGTCGTCAGGAGCCATTATTTGGATCTTTTACAGTGTTCATCAAATTAGTTTTCCAATTTTATTTAAAAAGAAAAAAAATAGGTTTTAAAGAAAGACTGTTGTATTCTTTCACATTTACTTGGACTGTCCTATAATTAATATAAAAAGGCCTGTGCTATCCCAAGTACTGCATATGTATGGTACAATCTAGTTCCAATATTAAAGCCTAAAAAAAAAAACAGGGGGCGTTACTTTATTTTTAGGTATTAATAAGTTATATTAGTACAATTTATACTTGTATATTACTACTGTTTATACCCTTTACAACTGCTGTATTGTAAAGCAGCGGTGCACAAACTTTCTTTATATGCCACCCCTCCTTACTTAGCATACATTCGAGCTGCTCTCCCAAACGTGCACGCATCACCACCTGTAAAGAACCACACATGGAAACTCCTGCAATGTTAACAAACACGTTCAAATTTTTAAAATTGTACTTTCAGATATAATTTATAAATGTTCAATATTCAATATTCAAATTCAATATTTAAAATCATTCTTTAGGTTTTTTATTTATTATATTTTTTTTTTCTTAAACTTAGCGAGTCAACATTTAGCTGACATGTTAAATCTGGGTTTCTAACAAATAGATCAGTGAATTTAATTATTTTTTTTTTTTTTTTTTACACGTGGCGAGTCAACATTTACCTAACAGATACATCTGAAAAAAACTGACAGCGCTGTCTCTGTCTCTTCTGCATAATGTGTTTAACATTTATGTATTAGCAAAATTCACAATGTTTTTGGGGGGTTTTTTGGGGTTAAAGCTAGGAAAAAATAGTCTATTTACATTTAAATCTGGGAAAAGCACTTAAAATATTATTTTATTTAATTTTTATTTTTAACACTTCGCGCCCCATACATGAAAGCCGCATTTCGGCTCTGTTCATTACAGTTTCACTGACACTCGCCACTTGAAACATAATTTCTCCGGTTCTACAAGCCCAACAGTGATCGTCAACGGCTAATTTGAAGTTGGACTAATTAGCTGTCACACGTTGCGCACCACTGTTGCAAAGAGTGGAATTCAGTGACTGCAGAGTGAAGTTAGACTACAGTTAAAATGTTTCCCTAGTGATCTAAAATTGCAGTTAAATAATTACGATGCACCATGGCTGCAGTCTAACTACACTATGATTTTTACTAATGAAAACTGCAGAAAGGCATCTAAATGAATAACACAACAGTGAAGGGTTAAAATATATCATTCTGTCATAGTCATCAAGAGGGAACAATCGCTATTAGAAAGGTTTTCTCATTTTCTTTAAAATAACACTTTAAAACCATTACAGATTTATCTTGAACCTGTAATGACTCATACCTTCCACTGAAAAAAGTTTAAGGAAAATAGTATCAAATAGGATCGCATACAAAATGAAAGAAAAAAAAACTAGTGTACCTGGACAGTGTCAGATATTGAATGGAGCAATATTACTGAACTGCCCATGCCTCAGTTTCTTGTTGAAAGATGCTAATTGGCAGTTATGGGTAAAGGACTGGTTGCTTTTGTAGTTGCAAAATATTGATTGGCTGATTTTGGTGGATAATAAAAGTAATTTGGACCAATTGTGGTTTTTTTTTTTTTTTTTTGTGCATTTGCTGTCCTATAGATGTGAACTTAGCTTTCATTAACGGTAATGCAGAATAAAACACCAGGTACTTCTGGGGATTGATTGTAAATTGGATTCACAGTTGATGGTGTGATGTGGCAGCAGGCATCTGGGTAGTTTAAAAAAAAAAGAAAAACTACAAAGAAAGTGATTTCTATAATTTCGAATTGTTCTATTGAAAGATTCAGCTTTATAGTAAAGCACCAAATGATTACATAGTATGCATAACATGAAAAATACCATGCAAAAACTCATTTATTTCCTACTTTTCTGGTAGTTTCTCCTTTTCCGTTTAGTTGGATCTGAAACAAAAACACATTGGAACGGAATGAAGGTGCTGGCAAAAAAATTACAAATATATTTCTTTTCTGTTTGACTTGTGCAATGAGCGACCGAGCTAGCAACCCGGAGCTGGGGGGAGGGGGGGTTTGAAAGCGGACAAAGCCCGTACCAGTTACGTGAACCCCTGATTATGGATCACGGGGATACAAGGCGTTGGAAAGCCATATTCTCTGCAGAAAACACGTTGACATAATAAATACTTGTCACAGTGACTACAGCCTGTCGCCTGCATTTTTTTTCTGACCTGATGTTGATGAAGACAAGCATGGTGATCCAGCAAATTATAAAATACACCCCATGTTTAAGCAAGCATCTTTTGAAAAACAGTAAGTTGCCAGACATTTGATTCCCATAGAAGACAGAGTGAAAAATCAAGAGGTCATTTTACACTTTAACAGAACGTTTAGTATTTTTTTGTTTTGTTTTTAAGTTGTACACTGACTCTCTAAGTTAAAACTTTTTTTACATTTTTTTATTAAAAACTTACATGACATAAGCAATTTGTGTTTGTTTTTACATTTTTTTCCCCATGGTAACATAAAATGAAATCAGAAAATGTCAACTGTGTGCTTTAAAATAAACATTTACAATCTTAAATGCTTAGTATTGCAAATAGGCCCAAAACGAATGGATGATTAGCTCAAGTGCAAGAGCTCTTGCCTTGTGTGTGCCCGCACAAAGTATTTTGTGTGACTTTTGGATGTTCAATGTTTAGGCATCATTATTATTATTATTATTATTATTATTATTATATTATTATTATTAGTAGTAGTAGTAGTAGTAGTAGTAGTAGTAGTAGTCGTAGTAGTATAGTTAAAAACGGGAGGGGGGTTTGAAGGAAGATAGGTGCCACAAAAGTAGAAATTAACAAGAACAATTGAAAGTTCATAGTTCTTTTTTTTACCTTTAACAATTAAAAGGGAGTGACTTTCTGATGTAAACAAGCTGCATTTGAGAGCCAAAGGAACAAGAACATTAAAAGAAAAGACAACATGTATTTCAGCCCTTGTGCACAGGTAGGAAAACATTTATTTCACTTGAAACTAAATATACTGTATATTTTACCTCAACTTTATTTGACTGGATACTTACATCAAGTTTCACAGACCCTATTTTACCACCCTGACTTGTCTTAAAAAAGCAAAACAAAAACAAAAAAATACATTTACCTAATTTTGCTTGGCAGGTGCCGTTTTGTTCACTCTCAAATATTGGTGTCTCTGGGTTTGTGAAACCAGCAGTTAAACTTCACTATTATTTGGTATACATTCTAATTTCAGGTGTAATCTGAATCTTAACTTCATTCAATTTGGGTTCCTGAGCAAAAAGAATCCAACATGGCAATGGATCCCAGATTCCTGGCACAAGCTTTTTTTTTTATTTTATTTCTCCTCACTTTCATTTTTTAAATAGGTACAACTGTAAAACCGATGGGGCCAAGGTTGCCCCAAGTTTTTTCTAATGTATCAAAAACACAAGCTAAGTTAGAAGAAACCAAAACTGGGGGACCTTGGCCAGCACCAAGCAAATAGGCATAGCTGTGAAAGCGGTGGGGGTCAAAGTTCGATCCGCTTTTATTGTGCCTAAAAAACATAAACCAAGTTAGTAGAAACAATTGGGGCAACGTTAAGTTACGGATGTAACTCTGGTTCCCTGAAAGAGAAGACAACCAACAACAATACTTTTGGGATATGCCTGCCACAGGTCAGCTATTCACTGAGCATTTTATGTCAGAGTTGCTGATAGGCCCCTCACTTCTTCTTTTGCATCGATCCCACGAAGGCAGCTGATGCAACTTCGCAGGTTGGTGGTCATCTTCTCATTCAGAGAACCAGGGCTACATCCATAACCTAACGTTCCCTTTCAATTCGAAGACGACCACCAACAATACTCTTGAGAAAAGTATACCAAAGCCATTGCGAGGGAGCGTGAGCGGGGACAGCAGAGACCTCAAAACCTATGGTTAGCAGTGCGAGCATGCAACCTCGAGGACCCTTGTGCCAAATGAAGGCATATAGGGATCTACCACATTAACTCAGTAGAACCTGGTGAGAGTATACGGGGTAGCCCAGCTAGCCGCAATACATATGTCAGATAGTGAGGCTCTTCTAAAGAGGGCCCACAATGTAGCCACTCCTCTGGTAAAGTGCATGTTAATAACAATCTAAGATTGACTGCAAGAGATATTCAAAGTGAACTCGCTGCAAGTGGGACTGGGGTTTCCATTTCAATCACAGGTCAAGTATTGCATGGTGAAGGGCTCAATGATTGCAGGCCAAGGAAAAAGCCACTCTTAGGAAAACGTCACAAGGGCAATCGCTTAAAGTTTGCAAAATGACATCTGAATGATGGATATGAGTGCTGGTTAACGGTTTTGTGGAGTGATGAAACAAAACTCAAACTATTTGGTGACGCTGATAGTTGTTACCTTTGGAGAAAGTCTGGAGAGGCGTACAAAGAAAAGAACATTATACCTACTGTCAAGCATGGAGGTGGTGGGGCTGTTTTTCCTCAAATGGCACAGGAAATTTAGTTCTAATGCATGGTAAAATGGATTCCATAGCATACCAAAAGATATTGGCCAACCATCTGAAACCCTCCGCTACAAAACTTGGTTTAAAGAGCAACTGGACATTCCAAGATGACAACAATCCAAAGCACACATCAAAATCTACTTCAGAATGGTTAAAGAAGAATAGAATCAAGGTTCTGGAATGGCCTAGTCAATGTGCCTATCTAAATCCAATTAAGAATCTTTGGTATAAGTTGAAGAAGGCTGTGCACAAGAGAAGTCCTCGGAATTTGAAAGAACTGGAGCAATTTTGCGTTAAACGGTCAAAAATCACTAAAGAATCATGCCAAAAGCTCATTGACAAAAATCCTAATTGTTTACAAGAGGTTATTACTACTAAAGGTGCCTCAACTAGCTATTAATTTCGTTTTTCTTGCCAGGGTATGAACGCTTTCGAATGAGCATTTTTTGAGTTTCGGAAAAAAAAAAATTGCTATAATAAATATTGTAGACATCTACTTCTCATAACTTTGTTTTCTCATTTACAAAAAGCAAAACATTTGATACAAAATATTTTACTATTAGCTTTGGATGCAAAATGTGTTGAATGTCAGGTGAAGTTGTTAGGAATGAATGAACCCTGGCTAGCTTACTTGTCTGAGGATTTTGACAAGGCTCCAGTGTTTTCACTGGAGTAGCTGGAAAGCACATTCTATTTTTAGAGGCACTGTAGTAAAGCATAGCTAAAATGGGAATCTTCTATATAGGACACTGATGATTAGGCTTTTAGAAGTCCCTAATATTCTGTAGTCTGTTTGCATAGTGCCTCATTGCTCACCTGTAAAACTGATTCTCCTAGAAGCTGTATGGCTTGCACTAATAATCCAGCCTTGCAACAGGCAATCAGGTACACTGAGTGAGCTGTAACTTCACAGAGAGCTATATTTAAAGGTACTGTATGATAACACAGCACCACAACCGTATGTGAGTTTTTTCAAGGGATATGTCCTTTATTTAGGCTGCATGGAGACAGCTATAGTAACTGAAGGAGATATTTAAGAAGGTTGTTTCGTGAATATAAAAGTAACTTCATGGACTGGCTATTTTTGTTTCTTTTAGTGCAGGAAATTCAATGCAGGAAGTGCAGGAAATTCAATGTTCCATGGACACTGCAGCATTTCTTTAAAAAATAAATCAACATTGGTGCTCTCTTTGTTCGTTTTTGTGAATGACATCGTCCACTGTTGGTAATTTAAAGTTTACAGATACAGCACAGGAGCCTGAGATTAACAAATATAGAAAAAAATACAGAGAAACTCAATTTGAATATTTAAAAGCCTCATTTCAACTGGGATACTGAAGCCTGAAGGCTACCAGACCATACATGCAACTGGTTAAAATGGGGAGGTTAAATCTAATGTAAAACAATATAAATAGATGTGGCAAGTGCTTCAATTCTGAAGAAAAGACTTTGATGCAGATTCCTATTCCCAACCTTCATGTAGGAATTACTGTGGATGTATTGGAATCATTATGAAATGTTCACGTATCCCTGTAGGGCTATTTCAACACTATAGACTTATGTCCAAAGCAAAGCTTCCCTGGCAACAGTGCTGTGGCATGTGTTTAAATTTGTGTTTACTTCTGTATGTTAGCGACTGTAGACGTATGCTGTATCTATAATTGTAATTAAAGGAATGTGATATATGAATCTTCCCTTCCCTTATGACATGTCTTCCTATATCAGTGGCAGAACTAAGATCCAGACATAAGATCTGTTGAATATTTGGGGATCTATTTACTCCTGCACTTAACCCAATTTTCACCTGCACTTATATCTAACCCTGATGTAACTATCAACACTGTTATCTGCTCTTGAAATGACCCGATATCAAATCATACTGTGTTTTGTATTTGCTCTTATTAAGTCATTGTATTTTGTATCTTGCTCTTAATTGTACTGTAATTATTGATATGTATTTTTTGTATACAACTGTAAGTCGGCCTGGGTAAGGGTGTCTGCTAATAAATAAATTATTATTATTATTATTATTATTATTATTATAGGCTGGGATTTCTGCATTGTGTTTCACAGATAGTGAAGGTTAAGTATTAACAAGATGCAATGCATGATGCTGCAGCTGTCGCTGAATAAAAAAAAAAAAAAAAAGCTTTGTGTAAACTTGTGTCTAGTTTATATAGCTTACATTCCAAAGTACTGTGATCTGTTTGGAATAAATATTTTAGTAATACTCCCGTAGTCTTTTTTTTTTCTCTTGACGCTACCAAGGCGTAATTACCCCTCGCATTCAATTGTTGTGCACAAGCTTTTACTGAACTGCAATGATATTAAAATAATAACGTAAACAGGGAGAGGATTATACTTTTTTCCCCCCAGTGCGGTGCCCTCCCTATACTGTCCTCTGTTCCACCATCAATTGTCAGTATATAACTTCAATATATCCATTAAAATGTACACGTTATAGGCTATTATGCCACCAGAAAAACAGGCTGCCTTGGGTAAAGTTGATAACGGTACTGAAATGTGTTTTCTTAAATTATAAATTAAATAATGACAAAAAAGGAATATGCATAAATAACATCATGCCAATACTGCTCTATTCCATACCTGCAGGTTGTATAGTACAAAATAATTTATTTTGCAGATTATTTGAAAAAAAAAAAAAAAGAATAGTTACCAGTATGTGTGTAAAGAAACAGATGTTTCATATTTTGTAATTATGTACTGTTTTTAAGTACATTTAAATAAATAACGCGTAAATAAAGCATTTTTTTGCAACTATTAATGATAGTAATATAAGGACAATTTCAATAACATTATTTTTCTTCCACCTGTGTGCTTTTAAGTTTCTTCATTCTTGCTAGAATCTTGCTCTTTTTCAAAGTCTGTAGCTTCCTTGTGTTGCACACCATATCCCCCAGAGAAGAAAAAGACATAACTTGCTATTTTTTATCTTTTTACTCAGTTAAAAAAACTAATTGAAAGCCATAATTGAGGCCATCAGACCCAGTAGTTTTTGGCACAACACCAATTGCACTCTGGACCCTAGTTGAAACACGGCCAGGCCGTTGCGAATAGCAGCTACCCTGTCATCTGACAGGTAGGCTCGCATTGTAAGGGAATCCAGCCGGAGACCCAAACAGACTGTAATCTGCACCGGTGTTAACTGGCTTTTTGTATAGTTGAGGGTGAGACCCAGCCTCGAAAGATGCTCTGTCACAATTCCTGTGTGGGCCACTGCTCCTTCCTGGGACTGGGAACAAATTAGCCAGTCATCCATGTAATTTATCACCATGATCCCTTGCAGCCACAAGGGAGCTAGGATGTCATCCATGCACTTTGAAAATGTGCAGGGGCTAAGGAGAGGCCAAATGGCAGCATGGAGAACTCGAAATACAGCATTCCATCAAGATAAGCTGTTAAGCGGCCTCCTGTGTTCACCAGACGTGTTACCTTCGCTTTAGCCATGTAAGCCTTCTTAAGGTAGGTTGCATGCTTAAGTGGTCGAGTATCTGGGCCATTTGTCCCTTTAGCTTGGCAATATCCCTCGCCTGGTCCACGTTTCTGAATCTCTTCCTGCCCCTTGTGGGAGATCTAGAGCAATTGCTGGGGCGCTGTGGAGCCTGTGCACAAGAAATACTTTACCTAGGGCTGGGAGGGTGGGGAGGAGAGGCCTGGGATTCCAAAACAGATGACAGCTCTCCTAGGATGGCTACAAGGTTTTTGTCTTTTTTGCAGGATGCTCTCTTTGAATCTCTTTGAAAAAGAGCAGACCTGTCTGCCAGAGCAGTAGAGGTGTGTGCAATGCCCAGGCACCTCACACACAGGGTGTGTTTGTCCTGCGGGGGCAATTTCCGCCTGCAGGACGTGCACGGGTGGAAATTTGACATGTCAGCCATGTATCACTGAGGCTCCGAAAAACCAAGAGGGGATCAAGTGTGCTGGGTGAAGTCCGGCAGGCGTCAAAGCGCCGAGTCCTTGAGGCACCGAGGGTGTCAAAGCACTGAAGCTATGGAGCATCAGGGGCCTGAAGGTCTCGAGGGTACTGGAGAGCAAGGCTAGAAAGACCTTGAAGCGTCGAAGGGCTGTGGCGTACAGTCTTCGAGGTGCCGATGGTGTCAAAGCACCGAGGCATCGAGGCTATGGCGTGCTGGGGCACCGAGGCCACTGAGGGCACAATGCGCAGAGCTGAAAGCCCGACAGTGTCGAAGCGCTCAGGCATGGAGTCTTCGAGGCACTGAGGGCGTCAAAGCGCAGAGGTACAGAGGTCTTGGGCTAGCACGGAACTGAATGCGCGCTGCACTGGATCGAAAAGCCTTGAGGTGTCGAAATGCCGAGGTGCGTAGCTCTCGAGGCACTGAGGACGCCAAAGCACCAAGGCTATGGAGCAACGAGACACGAAGCCACCGATGGTCGGTAAGCGCTTGAACACCGAGGTGCAGAGCCATCGAGGCTTTAGTGCACTGAGGGCACCAAAGCACCGAGACTTTGAGACTCGAAGGTACCGCGGCCTAGACATGGGGGCACCAAAGCATCGAGTACCAAGGTACTGGTCTGCGTGCCTGTGTCTGAGCTGCTTGCAGTCACACAACTCAGAGCAGCGCGAAGCTTGCAGCGGGGTAGTACATTCACAGACCTGGAGAAGGGAGAAGAACAGACAGAAAAAGAAAATAAACATACCTGTTTTTTATTGTTTGTTTTTTTTTTTTTACATACGAACACACCGCTTTATGAGTGCGTGGTAATGTGCGTGGTCTACTCAACAATAAGGCCAAGGCCTAATGGAGGAAGCACGGTTGTCGTTTGTTTTTTTAAACTGCAAGGCAGTAGTACAGAGACACTCAACAGCAAGCTGGAGTGTTTTTTTAATTATTTTTTATACTGTCAAGTAGTAAAAAACAATAGTAAATCAACAACCTGTAGGGAAGCTCGGCCACGCACACCGAGTGGGCATACCGAAGTTGCCCAGAGCCCTCGAGTCAAAAGTGACTGCAGAGCGAGGCTGGACTCGCTGGAGGGTCATGTTCTCCCTTCTCTATTTATTTTTTAAATTCCAATAATGGAACTGAACAAAATCATAACAAAACAAATTTTCAAAGAAAATAAATAACTTTTTTTTTTTTTTACAAGTTTAAAATCAGGTTTTATATTAAAATTCCACCAAGAATTATTTTAATAAATGTGCAATTACATTTTTTTTATAAATCACAACACCCCTTTACTTTAATCATGGCATGGTCTGCCCTTCAGTTACACAACGTTAATGTTTAATTTAGCTTGCACATTGCAAGAAGGCTTTACAGTACAACCGAGGTATGATCTGCTCACAAACATGGCGCCTCACTGTACTGCTCGGCTCGCACAAACATAAAGCCGCCCATGCACCACACTGATGCTAACAAACGCCATTAACAAACAAACTGGTAGGTATTTGCTTTTAATCTCTATTTTAATTTAGTTTTACTTGTATAGACAATTTAGGTTACTGAATAACTACACACTTCTAAGAGAATGTGCACCTTCACAGGGAAACACGCACTGAGCATTCAGCACCGCCTTGAACTAACTTATTGTTTCTGTGTCTTTCTTCCTATCCTGGCATTCACCCGCAGCCTCCTCTAACCCCACAGGTAAGTAAAGTACTTTTTTGTTATGTATATACTTTCTGCAATTGCTGACTTAACAATTCATATGTATTTAAATAAATACAGTATTATTGTTTTCGTTGCGTTATTAATAAGATCCATGATTCCTTTAAAACACGTTAGCTTGTTAAAAGTTTTATTATTTTTTTTTATAAGGGATGGGACGTGGACCATCACACACCATCAGGCACAATTGGTTGCCTGGGCTCTTGCTCTGCTCACCCCTGGTAGCCGAGACGTCGCTGCATAGTCGCTGGACTCGCACCTCTGCCTGGGGCTGCAGCCAACTGATCGCCTGCTTGCGCTCCCGACACCCCATCCACTGCACCTGGGCCCCCTGTCGCTGGGTCTCGGTCCCGTCTTGAAGGCGCCGGGCTGTGTACCAACCCTCCCTCAAGGATAGGAGAAGGACAGTACGGGACTTAAGGGAGGGTGGTTGTGTTTCAGGGGAGGGGGGGAGGTGGTTGTTGGGGCCATGTGTGCTGTGTACAAGGGGGTATATGTGGCAGGGTAGGTCACTGCCTGTAAATAGTGTTTTGGTGGTGGTTGGCAGGGATGGTGTTAATTCCTGTCCCTGCCAAACCCATGTGAGAATGTGGCTGCTCCTTAATTTTATAACTGGTGATAATTGGGAGAAGCCACATCACATAAAAAGGATAGCTCAGGGCTCCATTTGGTAGAGGAGTTTTGGGCGAGTGAACCTGTGTTCCTGTGTGTATTACTGTGTGTTTTTGTACTTTGTGTTTGGTTAAACCTTTGGCCTGTGTGCCTTTTTGTTTTGTATTTTGGTATTTATTTGTTTATTAAAATTGCACAGCAGTGCTTAACACTAGAACCGCCATGAGGGTCATTGTGACCCATTTTGCACTTAAAATGTTAATTACCCTTCCATTGTTAATCGTATGTGTATGTCCGTTTCTGACTTTTCCTAAATATATGAATTAAATATCCTGATGGCATTTGATAGCCAGAACTGCAAAAATTATAAAAGTTATAAACCGTTCTACCTAGAACCGCCACATGGGTCAATGTGACCCATGCATTACAATACATGACTTTTTTTTTTTTTATATAACTTAAGATATTTTATTATTTTTGTAAATGCAGCAAACAAGACATGCCCCCTCCTCCTAGCACATGTGTTTTTTTTTATTATATTATTTCAAGCCTTTGTTTGTAGACTGACTACGAGACAGAAATTGCTATGATAGTCGATTTGTCAAGATGCCAACTCAGAAAGTCTAGTTGTTTATTTTTAAATGTACCTGGGAGACAACAATCCTTCGTTTTGTTCCACAAATGCAACTGGGAATATATCAGAAGGAAATATTTAATCTTGAAAGTAGTCATTTTGATTGCAATACGGCAAGCTGATATAGCATATCGCTATATATATATATATATAATATATACGGCATATATATAATATAGATATATATATATATATACTCAAAAGAATATATATATATATATAGCTCAAAGAGCCGGTATATATTTGTTGTTTATATATTCTTTTTTTATATTACTTTTAGAGAAAAAAAACAACATTTTGGTTTTACAAGTTTGTATGTACCAGTTTCCACATGTTTCCACAATAGTGTTCAAAGGAACCGCGTCTGTGTTTACAGCACAGCTCCTGGATGCAGGCATAGTCAGCTGGAAGACGCGCACGCTCCTCCATAGAGTACAATGCAGCCATCATACTGGAAGTAGTGTTATATTTTATTTTTATGTAGTATTAGAAACAATGATTTTGGTTTTATAGTTTTGTGTGTACACATACCCGTTTACACCTGTACACGGGTATATCTTTTGAAATGTGTATTTTATTATATTTTTTCTGTTTGTAGTCGTGCTGTATATTATAAAAATAATGTATTATATGTTTAATTTTATATAATACTTAATTTGAAATACAGTGTTTCTGATGCAAATGTTAGATATGATGTTTTCAGTTGTATCCTATAGAATTTCATTTTTATAACGAAGCATTAAACACGTATGGGTCACGGTCACCTGCGTGGTGTTTCTAAGTAGTTTGAAAATCCAGCGGTTCTAGTGTTAAACTGCAGTTTTCTTGCCTCTGAGTCTCCTTCCCTGCTAATTACACCTGGGCCCACAACGCTCACACACACACTGAATATCATATCAAAGTACAGACAGAGTTAGAGTTATAATAACTAAATATATCGGAGAGACAAAAGCACAATTATAATGCAATTTGAAGCTACTTTCTCTCTAAACATGTATTTTATACAAAGAAGCAAAAAGATCAGCTATACTCACATGTGTTTGCTCTGGAGCAGATCCTTTTATCGCCCGCTGCGAAACTACTGATCCCTGTAAGCTGTGGTCGAGTAATGATGTTGGATCTGGGTGGAGGGTGTATTCGTGACAATGGTGGTTTTACAACAGGTGCAACATGAAAAGAAGGGAGAGCTAAGGGAGGGACCAGGGAGCAAGAGGGCTGAATCCAGTCACTTCCTGTGAATTCGGAAAACAGACAAATGTACCGTAACAAGCTTTACTAATAGTAAAGCAGCTGTAAAGAAAATACACAGCACAATATATACCGCCATGGAGTACTCATTTATGTAACAAGCACAATGCATTGGAAATAAATCTTTAAACATATTTAAACAGCTGAATTCTTTGAATTACTTTCCATAAATAAAAATGCAGATGATTTTTCAATGAAATCCAGTAAAACCAAAGTTGAATACAAAACAATGTGGCAGAGCACAGCTCTGCCCTTTAGAAATTGGCAGGGATGGGGTTAAATTCCCCTACCTGCCTGGGTTCATTGTGTTCAGGTGGCTGGTGTTGATTAGATGATTAGTTTAATTAATGATCAATCAGCGCCCAGCCACCTGACATAAAAGGAGGCCTCTGCTTCTCATTTGGGAGGAGGGAGTTGAGGAAGCAGGTTGGTGTTTTGTTGTTTGTATTTTTCAATGTTTGATTCCAGTGAAGGCATTGCCCAGCCTGGAAACCTTACTTTTTGTACATTTTGCTTTTTGTCTTTCTTTTTGTGTTTCAATCCCTTTGTTTTGGCCCTTGTGCCTTTTTATTTTTGTATCTATTTATAATAAAAGTATATTTTTTTGAACTGCAGTCTGTCTCTGGGCCTCTATCCACTCGCCAGCCTGCCACAAACAAGTATTCCATGAAAGCTGGCTCCTGATGGTGGTCTGTATTGCCATCAACTCCTGGGTACTTTGCAAAGAATGCACAGAGAAGAATTTACCAAGGAGAGAATATACAGTATTTTACAGTTAGCACAGGAACTTCACAAGAAGCACTTGGAACAGAGGGAGACTGCCAAGCGTGTACCCACAGCTGAAACTGGCAACCCCGCTGAGAGCCGCAAGAAACACCAATGTTGGGAAGTGCAATAAAAATAACACTTTGGACAGCTCTGCTGTTTAGAGAGGCAGCGTGGAGAAGCACATTATATGTGTTGATTGTGAACAGCCTTAGACTCAAACTAGGGGAATACCCTTTGTCGAAAAAATTTTTTTTTTTTATAACTTGTGCTATGTGCTTCTGTAAAATGTTTTTTTCTAAGTTTATCTACATGGTTCAGTTGTTTTTGTTCATCTGATAAGAAACTGGTTGCTGTTGAAAAGTGAAAAATGTATTGCTATTGTTTCAGTTTTATAAATATGTAATTTATAAACTGTCTGTTCAGATATTTACATTTTCTTGTTTTGATTTGTAAAATAAATGTATATATATATATATATATATAACACTGCCCATGCCTCAAGATACACCATCCCTACAGTGAAGTATGGTGGTGGCAGCATCATGCTGTGGGGATGCTTCTCATCAGCAGGGACTGGGCATCTTGTTACGATTGAATGAAGAATGGATGAAGCAAAATACAAGAAAATACTACAAGAGAATATGCTTCAGTCAGCTAAAAAACTGAAGCTTGGGAGGAAATTCACCTTTCAACAGGACAATGATCCCAAGCACAAGGCCAAAGCAACATTGGAGTGGCTCAAGAACAAAAAGGTGAATGTCCTACAGTGGCCCAGTCAAAGTCCTGATCTCAATCCCATTGAAAATCTGTGACACTGTGAAAATTGCGGTCCACAAGCGTCGTCCAACCAACCTGAACAACCTGGAGCAAATCTGCCAAGAAGACTGGGCCAAAATCACTCCGACACTGTGTGCAAAGCTGGTACATACTTACCCCAAAAGACTTAAAGCTGTTATTGCAGTGAAAGGTGGCTCTAACAAATACTAATGTGTGGGGGCTGAATACTTATGCAAGCAAGATATTTCAGTTTTTTTTTTATTTTTCTTTAAAATATGTCCCAACATAAAACCAGTGTCACCTTAAAATAATTGATTTTGAGTTTCAGTGTTTTAAAATAAAATACTGAACAGAACAAAAATTCAATGTACCATTTGTAATTCAGTAATATGAGAGAATTGGTCAGGGGTCTGAATACTTTTGCAAGGCACTGTGTGTGTATGTATGGAGAGAGAGACACACACACAGAGTGTACAAAATATCTGGAACACCTTCCCCATATCAACTTGCACCTAATTTTGCCCTCAGATCAGATTCAATTCGTCGGGGAATGGATTCTACAAGGTGTCTAAAGCGTTCCACAGGGATGCTGACCCATGTTGACTCCAATGCTTCCCACAGTTGTGTCAAGTTGGCTGGTAGTGGATCTCTACTCCTAATATCTTGTTCCATCTCATCCCATAGATGCTCAATTGCATTGAGATTTGGGGACTGGGCAGGCCACTGCAGTAAGCTGAATTAACGGTCATGTTCGTGGAACCATTCCTGAAGAAGTTTAGAATACAGCCGTCCGAAAGACTGCTGCGGGGCTTCTACATATCTTCGGTCCTTCTAGTGCTAAACCTAAATTGACCTGCTGTCAATTCCTAATCAACAAGGGGTCAGGGAATACTTGTTACAGCATTCAGTTATCATCACTGTAACTCACTGTCTCTCTGACGAGGTAACTTGTGCCCTTTCACTTGCTCTGGAAAGAAAAATCAATCAATCAGTGTTCGTTTCATTACAAAAACAAACTTAATACAGTATGGTGTTATTGTATTTAACAGAGCATACATTATAAATTAGGATCATATCCTACCATGGGTTTCTCTTATTTGGACAACATTCAAAATCATGTCAGCCAAGCAAGAAACATTCTATTATTAAAAGAGCAATGACATTAAATCAGGCCTTCATGCACATAAGACTACTGAAGCATGATTATACAGCTTAATGTGTAACTAATCATGCAGTTACTATTACTGTCAAGCCGAAACAGTATGTTAGATCATGTTTAGATTGTACACGGTTCTACCTACAATCTTACCCTTGGATGCATGATTGAGTCCCATCATTTGGTTATGCATATACGCTTCCATCAGATTCTCCAGGTACTTTGTCTGCAGGGTAGAGAAATATAAAAATTTTATATATATATATATATATATATATATATATATATATATATATATATATATATATATATATATATAATCCAAAAAGCTGAAGTATTAGTATTGTTCGTGGCTGAAGTCATTTAATTTAATCTGCAAAGTGCGCACTATCAACAGGGTTTCCTTTTCCTTTCTTCAGGTTTCGTTATAATATATCCAGCAGGTGTCACTGTCCATCCGGATAGCGCAGAAAACCAGGTTAGACTATAATACTGCCCTCTGGTGGATAATGGCAGAATTTATTTATTTATTTTTTTTTTTTACAGCCCTTGCAGGACATGAATATCACTGTCATACTTGTTTAAAGGTCCAGTGCCCCAAAGATTTCACTTTAAAAGCTAAAATTTAAAATGATTGTTAAAAAAATAAAATGTAAAAAAATAAAACAATTTTTTTTTTTTTTTTTAAATGTCTCTCTTGCCTTGGGAGCTGGAATATTAAAAACTATCACTGTTGCAAATAGTATGGGAAAGATCACCTACTGATAGCAAGTATACTACAAAATGACTACAGCTAAAATTACCTTTGCTGAATGCAAACAAACTAGACTGTCAATCAAGTCATTATTTTGGAAGGATACATTATAGAACTAGATACACATTATTATAATTGTGCCAAATTTAACACAGTTGTTGGAAACTTCTGATTGAATAATTGATACAAACACATTTGACTAAATCTGCTGTATCAGTGAACAGGACATGTAAAAGCCTAGAACGAAACATGGGAAATACCTTTGTTGTGATGACACTCTCTCTAGAGTCAAAGACGAGATACAGAACGGATACCTTCAGAACAGTACAAAGAAACGCAAATCAGTTCATGCGATACAATTTAAGGCAGGGAAACATACCTGTCTGACTGGGCTCTAAGGCACTGGGCCTGGCTGTAGTGGAAATCACGGGTAAGCACAGGGGTTCAACATTTACTAGCTCTTGTAAAAGTTTACTATGGTATTTGAAAGGTGATTTCTCTATCTAGCATATTTTTTGCATATACATTTCAACTACAGTATTTATGCAATGATTCTAGAGCCAGGACAATCTTAATATATCAATGACTTACTGAAACTAATCTGCATAATTATCCTCTACAATTCGCACAGTTTCATATATTCCTGCCTTTCAATTATTGTACACCCCTTTATCAATTGGAGCCAAGTTCACCATATTCATGCAATTGCAAACTTAAAAGATGGAGCCCTGATTTGAATGGCTTTTTGTTTTTCGTTTTCTCTTTTTTATATTCTGTGTTGAGTGGGCATTACATTTCTCAACTTCTATTACAAAGTTTTTGTTTTTTTAAAGACCCAGCTGGCACGGTACTTTTATCGAGGAATAAAAGTATGAACAGCATACCAGGGTTAAGTTTCATAAAACTTGGGTCTGTGTACACCCACCATGGTCTTAGATGTACAGGTCAACTGGTGCAAAACTAGCATCAATACAGAAAGCTAGAGCAAACTGATCTCTGAACTAAAGATCTTGTATAATGCTACTGTTAACTATGATTATATATGTTGCGTGTGTCCTAGCCTTTCTACAGTTTAGATCTTCTGAAATTGTCAAACCACATTTACCTAGAGAGATTCAGTATGTGGCTGAATTTTATGCATAAGTAAGGCACAGTCCTTGGTTGCAGTCACACTAAAACATTCTGAAATGCATATACAAATTCAAAGGCATTCTGACTAGCACATGCATCACCATGCAAAGTTATTCACCTTGTAGAAAGGTAGAAAGGGCATGCAGTTCATGGCTTTGGCTCAGATAAGGAGAGCGATCAGAAAGGCTTATTCATTCCCATCAGTTGAAGAAGTTGTCTTGTTTGTATTCAGTCTATCACTGAGGTTTTCATTGCTCCCATAATACATGCGTGGCAAGTAGGTTTTTATTTTATGATCTCCAAAAGGCTACATTATAATATCAAGCAGATTCATTTACTAGCCTACTTCTGGAGGTATAGGTTTGAAAACCAGCACACACGTGAAATGAGTTTGGTGGTCTCAGTTCAGTCCCCAGTAGACATTAGTTTGTATAACAAAACCACCAAAGTTTGGCAGTTTCTGTTTGAGGAGGCCCAGGGCTGAATGGGAGAGGGTGATGTCAGGATTGAGGTGAAGGCACAGTATTGCACAACACCATTATGAGCATACCATGCCTGCTTAGCCAGTTCCACCTGTCTTTAAAAAGCTCAAAAAATACTTCTTCCCCTAATTTTAAATTTATCTGTGTTACCAAACATAATGTTAAAATGGGTGTAAATTGACCTTTTCCCCTCTATTTTTGTGTTTCTGGACGGCTATAGGGTTTACGCAGAAATCACAAAAAAACAGTACCTGCTGTGTTGCTAGTATAAAATCAATATCCTATTTAAACAGTCATGATTGGTTCGATATTTTGTTTTTGCATGTCTGTGATAAGACATGCCAAGTACTTGATGTGAAATGCAATTAATAGTTCTAATCTTATGACCAAGGACATGTGAATGCAAATTTCAAAACAATCTTGATTATGTTGAGAAAAGATACTACTGGAATACTTGCAGCACAGCAGGCAGAAGAAGTTTACATGAAATGCATTATGTTACCTTTGTTGTGTCCCGTGTTGTCCGTCCTGCATTACATTTGTAAAACATATTTAACTGTTTAGAAATGTTTAATCCCCCACAATGGGTCATAAATCAACTGGACAATTAACTTCTCAACATTTACTCTGCAGCGTTCACCATGAGAGAGAAGCATTTTATCTAAGGATTGTGGTGTATCGAGATCAAGCTCCCCCCTACAACAATGCTGGTGTTCTGTTGCCATAATACCCCACTCATTTCATCCAGAGCACCAGCGTTAGTCAGGAACTAGATACACTACAATGTTTAGAAGAAAAAAAAATTCTACTGGTGAACAATCGAGTAAAAGTTGAAAAAAAAGGAATTTCCGAATTCATTTGAATGAGGTTATTGGAACCCTAATAGGCCCTAATGGGAAATGGGATGACTTTATAATACTAAAAATCAGAAAATCATTAACTATCACTACAGGTACAAATATTATGAATGTTGCTCTGCGGCTGCCATAGCTTAGGGAGACAGAGTGGACAGATGCAGGTCTGGCCTTGCTTCTCAAGAGGCTGGTAGTTCACCAACATCAGCTTTCAAGCTCATGGGTGTAAAAAGGCAATTGGTTTGGGAGCAAAATATAAAATGATTAAAAACAATAATAAAAAAAAAATGAAAATGGCAAAACTGTATAATAGTCCTATTACATATAATTCTACTCTAATTTATAGCATGTTTATAGACTGTTTATAATCACTTAAAGGATACCGAAACTAGCGTTAACAAAATAATTGGGTTTTTGAATTTATGTTCAGCCCTGCTGTGGAAGGGATGATTGTTTGAAGGCTGCGTACCTTCCTACTGGAGCACTCTTTCTCATGTCTTTTCTTGCTTGCATCTCTCCATCGTGCGAAGCTGAGCCTTTGCTGCAATTTAAAAAAAAAAAAAAAAAAAAAAAAAAAAAAAAAATCATAAAGTGGTTATAGCTAATAAAATTATTCCATAAAGTCACAATTCAAAGAAAAAAATATATAATAAAAAACAACAACAATCAGCAGTAAAAAAAAAGTGTTGGGATGCCTTGTGGTGACGGGGTACTCCCTGCCCCTGTGCGTCCTTCATGTTTTGTGTTATTCTGTATTTGTAGTATTATTATTTAAAGGTACTGTCTTTGTTTGAATGTTGTTTTGTTGTTAATTATTTTACAGTATGGATGCAGTTAAAATCCCCCATCCAGCTAAAACATGTGCATAATGTGACCATCTCCAAATTAATTAAACAATTATCAATTTGGAGATGGCCATGTATATATAAACAGCGGATCAGCCGCTCATCAGGCTTGGTCTGTTCAGAGGCGGAACGAGAGATGTGAGTTGTGAGATAATAATACATAATGCATTGTGACAAACCAGGGTGCGCTTGCCACATGCAGGACTGTATTCACTTGTCTTTTTGTGTAAAAAGGAACAACACTTCAAAAACACAGCAGGTTTCTAAACAGGGCAGGCCAGTATGTTTAATTTAAACACAAAACAAACAAAACCAAAACCTAACTCCTTCCACGAGTGCTAACTCAATGTTTCAGTTCTAAACTATACCGGACAGCTAATCTGTTTACCGGTCACAAAAACCCATCTACTTTTACAAGTAGATCAGCCAGATTCTCGCATGTTTTTGGCACGGACTACACTATTTACAGGCAGTAAGATTAGACTGTCCAATTTGTCGTCTGTCATTGTCGATCGGTTGAGGTTTTTGTTTATCAGAACAAGCTTACTGAATGTTCTCTCATCTTTAGAAACAGTTACAGGAGCTGTTAAAAGCAGCTAGTATGCACAGGTATGTCACATGGAAGATGCTTCTCTTATCCCTACACAGCTGAAATGTTTCCTGAATTGTTTCAGGTTGAACATTTTGCAGAGAACAAGTTGACCTCAAAATATCCAACTCCGCAGCTAAGACATAAGGATCTGGGCTATGCACTAGAAATAGATCACATGCTGCAGAAATCCTGTCTTCTGCTGGTGTGTGTTAGAATGATGATTGCAGTACATCTGCCAATGGTTCTACTGCCGTCAGAGACACTTTTCTTTGTATTGAACAACCAGCACACTCAGTACAGCTTTAAATTCACGCCTACAGAATTCTGATAAAAACAGCACTGCCTGGGTCTCAGGAAGATCATCTAAACGTTGTGGTAAGTGTCTGGTTTTGTGCTTCTTCCGGTAGTCTTCATCAGTGTCTGTTGAATTTTGTAGCAAATACATCTGCTGCATGTATTTCAGCATTCACTCCCTCATCATATGAAATTTTCTCCAAACATGTGACAGTACTTTGAAGAAGGTTCACAGCATCTAGTATGTTGAGCTCTCACTTTGCAGATTTTCAGTCAGAATCTTGGTTTTGTACAGTACATTCTTCATAAATATTAGACTAACAATGAAGTCAAAATGAAGAATCTTGGAACACAATCCACTGGCTAAAGCCTTATCCTTGCGTGAAGCGGAGGGGCCACAGAAAAGCTCTTTCAGAGGTGCAAGATTTGCTTCAAAGGATTGCCAGGCTGCTTGTATTGACTCTGCTCTTGCTGCTCATCTGGTTTTGGACAGGCTGCATAGCTTTAGTGCATTTTCAATGCCATCAAGTTGTGTATGTAGTACTCTGTACCCTTTTTGTACTACCAGAAAAAAAAAAAAAGTTCTTCCGCTAGAATGAACAGGTTGACAATGATTGGACTTGCATTGCAGCTGTATTCTATTTATAAGCCTGGCATGGAATGTAAGGCACTGACCTTCCGAGATGCTCTTGCAATTTTGCTTGTACACCTTAGAATTTTCCACTCATTAAAGAAGAAGCACAATCATATGACTGGAAACAGTTCATCAGTGTTCAGCATATTTGATAAAATTGTATTTTAAATGATTTCAGCAAGACCACTACCTGCTTTGTAAGTTGCTTCTTTCATTTCCAATTTGTTTTCTTTGGAGTGCCATTACTGTTAACGTACCTAACAGCAACAACCAATCTGTCCTTGTTGGAAGTATCTGGTGTGGTGTCTGCAGTCATTGAATACAGTCCTGCTTCTTTCACTTCAGACTGTATTTTGCACTTAATGTCTGATGTCAACAGCTCAATAAGTTTGTTTTGTGATGAAGCACCGAGGTAACTAACATGATGTGGACAAAGTTTTATATCATTGAGACACCTCTTCATTGTAGAACTATAACGACCAAGAAGCACAACAATTTGCTGAAAGTTTCTATTGCTATCATTATTTGATCCACGGAATGCTAATCCTTAACGTGCTATGGTTCTTGCAACATACAACAGGATGGTCATTGCTTCTCTGTTAAATGCTTTATCTTCTTTTTCTTGGATACAGGCTGCTCATTTTTTGTTATCAAAGAGAATATCCACATGGACAGAGTTATTCATGAAATGAGCATAATCAGACATTGCAGCCTTGTGAGCCTTGGAAGAAAAATGCTCTGCTAACCTCCCTTTCTTGGATTTTCCATGACTCGTAATTCTGTGTCATGATCTGACACCCTCAACTGTCCAGGCTGTTTCTGCACTCTCAATAGAAGGTCCACATGGAAACTGCAAACAAAACAGAAGACTGCATCCTTGCTGCTGCTGTACTCCAAATGTAGATATGCCTCATACCAGGATGAGGAAAAGGAACACTGCTTCTTCTGAGATATTCCTGGGTACACGGCAGCTGCAGCCCTAAAATCAGCTCGGATGCAAATTATTTGTTTAAAAGGTCGCAAAATTAGTGAAATGGTTTCAGCCTGTGTGTACTCGAAGTGGTAACTTGTAGATAATTTCCCTCAGGTATATAAAGACTTTCAAGGAGCAACTCGCAGAGATCCAACAAAGCAACCATGAAGATAAAGGAGCTTTCGAAACAAGTCGGGGATAAAGTGGTAGAGAGGCACAGAGCTGGAGAAGGGTACAAGAAAATTTCAAAAGGTACAGATTATACCTCAGCACAGTGAAGTCCATCATTAAGAAGTGGAAGATTCATCATATAACCCAGACACTACCCACATCAGGTCGCCTTCCCAAACCGAGCAGCCGGGCAAGCAGGAAACTGGTTCAGGATGTCACTCTGAAGCCAACAATGATCTTGAGAGATCTGCAAAGTTCTGTGTCTGAGATGGGAATCAGTGTTCACACATCAACAATAACAATCACACAAAGCTGGCCTGTATGGACGGGTGGCAAGAAAGAAGCCATTACTCAAAAAGCCTCATCTTTAAGCACATGTGGAGTTTGCGAAAAAGTACGTACGTGATACTGCAGACATGTGGAAAAAGGTTTTGTGGTCAGAAATTGAACTTTTCAGTCTAAATTCCAAGTGTTACGTCTGCCACAAGCCCAACACAGCACATCACCCAGTTAATACCATCCCAACTGTCAACAACACAACAAAAACTGTTTTGTACATGTCAGACAGATAGCCGCACCAATTCCCAGCGACTGAAGGAGAGCTGCACCAGTCCCCCGCGACCAAGGGAGTGCCGCACTAGTCCCCAGTGATAGAGGGAGACTACCTGCTGCTCCCGCATCTACTGCCAGGGGGAGGCTACCCATTGCTCCTGCCTCCGCCACCAGGGGGAGACCACCTGTTGCTCCCATCTCCCCACCAGAGAGAGACTAGCTGTTGCTTCTGCCACCACCATCAGAGGAGCTGAAGCCTCCCAAGGGTGAACTCCTCCTCCTGACCACCTATGGCTGTCATGCCTGCAATGCCTGGGGCAGCCACACCTGCAACACCTAGGGCTGCCAAGCCTGCAATGCCAGTAGGGCCTGTCCCGCATCGACTGGTGAACTGGCCTCACCATAGCCCGGGAGGACATTGCGTGAGGATGTATGCACATCATCAGCCAGGGCTTTGTTATGTCCAGCAGCAGCAGCAGCTGCGCTGCTGGAAATTCTGGGGCTGGAGCCCAAGAAAAGGGAACTGCTGGCTACAGCGAAGGGTGGAAAGGTGAGGAGACCACCTCCACCCGCAGCAGTTGCACTACCGGAGTATGCAGCACCGCTGGTGCCACTGCTAGAGTGTCCTGTGCTGAGGGCAGAATTACCATTGCCAGCACCACCATCACTGCCGGAGTATGTAGCGCTGCTGCAAGAACTGCCTTTGCTGGAGGATCCAGCCTTGGTGCTGTCAGCATTTCTGCAGACAGCATTGCAGCTGCCAATGGTACCAGTGGCAGTATTGTCACTGCTGGGATTGCCCCGGCTAGAGGAGCCAGCCTGTAAGCTGTCAGCATTTCCACTAACAGCATTGCCTCTGCCAGCGGTGGCATTAGCAGCATTTCGGCTGCAAGTGGGGCCTGTGGAGAACCTCATCTCGCTGACAGCATTGTCAGTGGCAGCAGTTCCGCTGCCAGAATTGCCCCTACAGGAGGAGCCACCATCACCCAGGCCAGCACTGCTGCTGTCAACATGGCAGCCCGTGGGCTCATTGATACCTCTGTTCCTGGCCCAGGACCCTGACCAAGACCTTTGGGCTTTTAAGGCGATGTGTGCTATGCACAAGGGGGGTACTCCCCGCCCCTGTGTGTACCCTGTGTGGATCAGCCGTTCATCAGGGTTGGTGTGTTCAGAGGCGGAGCGAGAGTCGTGAGATAAAAATAAATACATCTAGAAAGCAATTTCTACCTGTGCTGGTTTTACATCAGCACGATACTTGTTGGTTCTGAATCTGTTGTTTGTCAGTTTTGGGCACCGTGTCATTTTGCTCAGTGTTTCGTTTTGTACAAACTGTTTACTTACTATTAAACTTGCACATCAGCACTTCCATACCCCAGCACTGTCATGTACATCCTGGTCTGACATCACCCTTAAGCCATCCAAGTCACACTAGTCTTATTTTTCTTGCCCACGCTCTCCTACTTAAAGTAGTTTTCTCTTAACCTGACTAAATATTCCCTTGCCAGTCTACAAATAGTTTAAAACGCACACACACACACAACACTATACAAATCTGGTTTGATAATTGCTTTTTTCATTTCAAACTGTTTTTTTTTTTTTTTTTTTTTAATTAAGAGTGACACATCACCTTCCATCACCATAGCAATTTCCCACAACAGCTCAAGACAACTGAAGGTCAGTGGGTGTCCTCTGAACCCTCAACTAAGCCAATTGCCTCTTAACACCCAGGAACTCGAGAGTGGACGTTGGCGAGTTAGGAACCCCTGGAGGACAAAGGCTATCACTGCAGGTGTCTTCCTGAAATCGGCAGCACCAGAGTCAATGGCACACTCCTTCTGGCAACTTCATACAGTCAGTGAGATTTCCGAGTTTCTGATTAACTTAACCATAAAACATAAAAAAACAGATCAACCACTATTGTTCGATTAAAATCTGGTCATTTGCCTTCATCCGCTCACAGTTTGGCGCTTGATGTTTCAAACTTACCTCAGTTTTTTGGGAAATGCTACCTATCTGAAAAAGAAACAAAAAACGGTTTAATTGCCAGTGACTATGGAGAGAGGTGAGGGGAAAAAGCTAATGTTTTGAATGTAGAGCAAACATACTGTGGCTTCAAGTTTATTCAATGTGTAAAAGTATACTATTGCAAAATCATGTCTCATGTCTCATATTTTCTACATGAAAAACACACACATTATGGTAGAGAAGAATTACATTTTTTAATTTTAATTTGAAGCTGTTGATGAAGAATATTTACTGAATATTCTTCATTAACAGTGCTTCAATGCTACTGGTCAATTTTGTAAGGTTGCCTGAAGGAATTGAGTCGACATTGAATATTTTTTTTTTGTCTGGATAAACATATATTTAGAAACTCTGCTCAGGAAGAGTCAGTGTTAAAAAAAACAAAACATTCTGAATTGTTTTGCCTACAAGGACTTAAACTGTTGGATGTCTTCCTTCCGCAGGAAAAACTACATGGAAAGGAGTGGAACAGACATTCGCAGCTTTATCATTTACAAATGCAGTGAAAATACCATTAAAAACCAAATAAATATTTTATATAATCTTTCATATAAGACAATGTGAGATCTATAAAGTCACGGTAACACAAACTGGATAAGATTTACTGGAATTATTTGTTAGCTAATTGTATTTTAAGTACTTAGGAGGCTGTGTGTTCCAGTGGTTAAATAAAAAGCCTTGTAACCAGGAGGTCCCCAGTTCAAATCCCAGCTCAGTCACTAACTCACTGTGTGACCCTGTGCAAGTCACTTAACCTCCTTGTGCTCTGTCTTTCGGGCGAGACGTTGTTGTAAGTGACTCTGCAGCTGATGCATAGTTAACACACCCTAGTCTCTGTAAGTCACCTTGGATAAAAGTAATAATAATAATAATAATAATAATAATAATCCATAAATATAAGCACTACTATTGGCTTTTTGTATGAATTTGGTGGGTCATTAGCACCACTAAAAAAATAAAAACTTATTAACTTAAATGGGTGTTAAGAAAGTGAAAACACATCACAGGGTACAAAAATATGGTCCAATATCTGCATGCTTGGGGTGTTTGACATGAGACGAATCCAAGTTTTGGACCACATTCGAACCGCCTGGAGTATGTTATTACACTTATAAAATAAGCACCCTCCAGCTTCCCTCACCCCTCCCAACGTAAATTTGTTGTCAAGAAATCAGGCAGAATGATCCTAAAAGTTCCAAGCTCTGCTCTGAGTATGTGGGCAGTAAAAATTTTTTAAAAAAATAGAAAAACCACAAAGCAAGTGATTTCTATTTCTTCTATATAAAACAAAAAGTAAAGATTCAACTTTACAATAAAACAAGCAAATTATTTTAAATTTGTCTCTCTAACCAATCACACTCCAGCTCTCGCCCCCTCGTTGGCATGACAACAAACATCAACAGGTACTGTATTTCATTAATACAGATCTCGGTCTAATGAAAATGAGTGATTTAAAACGGTAGATATTGACGAAATGAAAAGTGTCCTTGAAGATAATGGAAACAATCAGAGCTGCAGTAAAGAAAACAAGAAAACTTTCAAGGATTTTTAACACAAAATGAGACCCAACGTTTAAAAAACCCCTCCAAAAAAAAAAAAAAAACAGGCTAGAAATATGAGTAGCAGGACTTTGTCTCTTCTCAGTCTTGCATGGTGTGTTACTTTGCGGAAAGACAGAAAATGTTTATGTTGTTTAAATATTAAAATAAAATTCACAAGTCTAATTATCTTTGTCTAAATTCGTCTAACTTTAAATTAATGTTTATGAATACTCGTATTTGTTCAACGTCATTATTTTCAGTTTTAATCTGCCTTTATTTTGCACCGTCTGCCGAGGCTGCTTCTCTTCAGCAATGCTTAAAACATATGCTCAGTAATTATTTTTTTTTTTTGTTAATTTATCGACCACTACTACCTGTTTGGGGTAATCGGTTATTAAATATACTATACAGTAAATTTGTATTATTTTAATATTATTTATATCATATTTTATATTATTATTTTTTAAATCTTGTTGATAGCCACGTCAGGCTTTTTTGTCTAGGCGTTTTTAAATTGCAATTTTTTTTTTTTTACTGTTTGTTTCTAGCTGATTAGTCTTTTATTAGGTCTACATATCTTCTGGTTCCTGAAAATAAAATAAAAAAATCTACTTCATTGTTAATTAGTGGGTTTTTTTCGGCCTTGTGACTTCCATTTAAGGTCTTTTTTTTTTTTTTTTTTTACTATTCTTGGGCTTTGATTTAGATTCAGGGACAACTTAAATTTAGATAAATGCACATTTAAAATTTCCAAGTACATTCGGTGTGTTTAATATATATTTGTCTTATTTCAACATCTCACTTTTTATATTTTTTTTTAATGTATTTACATGATGGCTGACATTTCTGACTTTAATAATAAAGTAATCGAAAAATTTGCCACGATAAGCGATCACAGAGCAAACTTTTTGTATCCGCTTCCAACAAGAAAAACAGATCCACTGGACAGTGCTTCTACCCTGAGGTTTTGGCCACCAGCTGCCACAGGTTGCATATACACCTGCCTTTTAATCCTCATATATCCTGGACTGTCTGAGAACGTACAAGAACATTGTAACATTGGAACTTGAGTCGCTATTGAAAATTAAACAAACTTTTGCTGGAAACAAGAGTTTAAAATGGTCTGTGTTGGCTGCAAAAAAAAAGGAACAAGCAGACAAAATAGATTTTTTAAAAACAAACCTTCAATGACTTTAGCAACGTTTTCAAGTTTTGTAAACCTTTAAAACATATGTTGACACATTAATTACAATGACTGTAATCCCATCGACTATTTTGCTGAAATACAAAACTTGTTCTTGTTTACAAAAACAAAGCTTTTGTGTTTCTTTACAAAAACAGAATTTATTTTTTATGAAGTTAAAACCACAGATACCGTCAAATTAGTAATAAATTATATAAAGGCATATATGCAACTGGAGCCTATCAACCTAAAATAATTAAAAAAGCATTGTATATGACTAAGCATAGACGTAAACAGCTAGTGTTTCTCCCTCTGTTACACTGTCTATTACAAAGGCAGACACACAATTGAAATCAATGCCACAAGCGTTTTAATGATATCCTGACCTACTACTGTTGTGTGGTTAGAGTCAAGATGCAGTGTATCTACTAAGTAAACAGTAAGTTCCTCAGAATCAGTAGTTGTAAATCTGATGAAAATAATACACAAAACACAGTTGCCTTGATCAGTGTCCTCATTGTGTACAACTCAAATTTTCCCATTCAAATATTCTTCGTGTGCTGCATACTCCTTAGGAGAGATACACTAGTCTGAGTGTGTCACTGTTAGGCACGGCCCTACAATCTGGTATTTTTTTCATAAAAAAAAAAAAAAAAAGCTTTTTAATATTTCATTGACCAGCCATTGTATCATTATGTTCGCTTCAAATTCCACTAATTTCTCCACTTTCTGTGCTCTTTTTAAACAGTCCTGTGATTGTGACCTGCTTGTTCTGTAATTGTTTAGCCTGAACTGCAAGGTTGATTTTCTTGTTTTTGTGTACTGCGCTTTCAAGATGCTTGTCAATAGTTCTTTGATAATTCCAAAACACATTACAAGCTGAGCAAAACAGAATCCCACCATCTGCATGCAACGTGTCTTTTCTTAGCTCTGAACGCGATCTGTTGAAATTTAGCTTTTTTTTATTTGTCAGCTGTCTGCTTCTATTTGATAAAACTATTAAATGAACAGGGGAGGTGAAGACTAATGTAAAATACTGTAAGGAAAATAAAATGCATATTTTTCACGGTAGGCAATCAAATACACAAATTCTGTGAAATGCATGATATCAAATTTTCCGGGGCCATACATATAAGGCTAGTATGATCTGTGCTCAATCTGTATCTAGTTATTACCTTGTCCTAGTAACATCTGCCTGGTCCCAAACACCCTCTCCCTGACTCTTCTTCTCACTCTCATGTGCAGCTCTTCTGCTGGTTCTGTGACACCGCCTGGTTTCAATAAGCGGTACCTCTCTTGCTGTATTTTGTGATGCAATTTGCATATATTTCCAGCCATTAACATTATTCATTACATTTAAATGACTCTAACACGGTACTTTTTCCACACGCTGTTTTCTACACCCTAGGTTGCCTGCCACTGGTTAATGAATACAGCAGGTGTACAAAGCATGCAGTAAAGGAGATAACTGCATGCTAAACACGTCGTTACTGCTGTTTAGTGAATAAGGCCCCTTGTGTCTTAAAGTCTGTTTGGAGAACTTTGTTGCTGCTAATTTGAGGTTTCAAATTTAACAACAAGAAAGCACTTCTGATGTATTTAAACTTAGCATATTTTTATACAAGAGTTGTAAACCACATTTTGTGAACTTCAATTATAAGCCGTGTGCTTATTTGCTGTATTTCACTGTCATTCTTCAAAAGGCAGAATTGGTAGTCTCCCCCGGTGTGATTTTCACTACTAGTACAACGAAATAAGACAGGGAAAATATTCTTACCTTTTTTGTTTCCTCTGCATCATTGGATATTTTCTGGGTTCCCAACCGGTAAAGGCATGAATTATTTCTTTCCTTCTTTGACTTGAGATGTCTTTTACTGGGCTTTAATTTCATTATAATTAAAAGAAAGGAGAAAAATACTTATGGCTCATTACACAGAATGGGGCAACATTGGTTAGATAATGGTAACTTGTATTGACATATAATTGTAAAACATACTTATGCTATATGCCTATATGTAAATGCCCCAGCTATGGCAAAATGAGGCACTGTTTCTCTTGCTACAAAAAGTTGGAAATTGTTTGTGCTCTTGAACAAAACCTGAATCAAAGACGCAAGTCGCCAAACTATTTGGTGTTTCCCATTCTGGTGAATTGCTTCACCATTCTGTTAAATACGGTGCATGTCTTGTATACTGCTGCTGCACTTTATAATGTGTGTAGTGGTGCTGTGTTAATTTAGTTTGATAGTTTATTAACATTAGTTTATTAACATACACTTGCCTATTGCTTTTCTATTACTTCAGGTCATTTCACATGTTCATGCACGTGCGTCATCACAAGAAATACATATTTATTTATTTATTTATTGACTGATTGATTCATATTGGGTGTCTGATGGCTAACTCTGTCTTAGAGAACACTTTGGCTATAAGAACTCTTTGCTTGCTTCCCGAGTGGTGTTCTCTTAGCCGGACTACTGTACTGCATTACTATGCAATGACATTTAAAGCTTCAACGGATTTTATTGTAGTTCATTACTACGTTTTCAAAAACTGGACAGGATCTGTTTTTGGAAAATGATCTACCCAATATTTTCAATTCCATGGACAGAACCCTTTGTACGGCTTATGTCCATAGAGAAACTGACATGCAACTTCTCAAATCTATGCTTCCTGAAGACACAGGGACAGCCAGGATTTAAACCCAGAATCTCCTATTAGATTAAAGGGGAAGGGAAACAGTGGGACTTTGTGCGTTAATTATTCATCAAGAGATAACATCCCATCCCACTCATAAACCCTTGTATTTATAATATAACACAATAAAAAATACTTTTAAAACTATGGAAACTGGCACATAGATTGTGATGTGTTCCGCCATATTGACGGTTTTCCTGCGACGTCACTGGCAAATGCCTAAGGAGCACTGGAACTAAGTGACTTTGAAGAGCTAGAATCTATTGGTAAAAACTTTGCAGTGCCGTATGAATTAGAGCCAATAATAGAGCACTAAATAGGCCCTATTGAAACAAAGAAAGGATTCAAATTCCTGGGAATCTGATCCAGATAGTGAGAGAGATCTGGATCCTGACAGAACAGCTCACACTTTCTGGTGCAGCTGCTGTAACTGCACAGTAATGCTGAACTGTGAGCAATGTGTTTGTTGTTTTGAAATTCCTTGCATACAGCACAAAATTCCTGAAAAATTGTGAGGCCAGGTTCCACCCTGCATCACGCAAAATGCCAGTTTTAAAAGTGTGTGCCTGGATAGAGAGGTCCTGGATACTGCATTGCTGCTGTTACAGACATCCAAGCTGACTCTGTAGGGCCTACCACCAGCAGGTCGGCTGAGTTTGTTTCATAATTCTCGCACGCATTACATTGTTATTACTATTGTCATAATAATAATAATCCCCGTTCATAGGTATTAAAAATACATAAGAGATTTAGTGTTTTCAATTAAAAGATAAGTTGTTAACGTATTATTATTATTATTATTATTATTATTATTATTATTATTAGGCTTTATTAGGCCAAAGGCTGAGAATTCTATTGTTATTGTTAATGTTTTTTGGGTTTTTTTTCCCCAAAACTTTAAACTGCTGCTGCTTCGAAGCTGTGTGACTGATCAGGTTCTAACTTGACAGGTAACAAGCTGGATACATTGGCTGTCAGATGCTGAAAAAGTTTTGCTGCTGTGTCCTTGCAATTGGCGCCATGACGCATTTTTCGATAAAACCTTTCAAAATCTTCTTCTTGGGAACCGGTGAAGTGATTGATCTGAAACTTGGCATATATCATCAGCATCCAAACTTGCATCAAGTTCGCGCCCCTAACAACAAACTGCTGCTGTTTGAAAACTGTTTGTCCAACAAACTCCAAACTTGGTAGTTATTGTCCCAGTAACAATGGGATACAAATATGTGAAAATGGTGATGTTTTATAAAACAAGATGGCCGCCACTTATATGTTTACATTTGAAATTTAAACCTGCGTCAGTTGACAAACGATTTACTTGACTAACTCCAAACTTCACAAGCATCTTCCCTGATACTGTATCAATAAAACTGACTTTTAAAAAATTGTATTGACCGTAAACAAAAATGGCTATTTGACGCATTTTTTTTTAGAAACCTATCAAAATCTTCTTCCTGGGAATCAGTGAAGCCATTGATCTGACACTTGGCATATATCACCAGCATACAAACCCACATCAAGTTTGCAAAGCAGAAGTTTCTGCGATAAATTTTAATGTCGAATTGGCTGCCACAACTTTAACAAAACGTGCCCTTAACAGCAAACTGCTGCTATTTGAACACCGTATGACCAACAAACTCCAAACTTGGTAGTTATTGTCCCAGTAACAATGGAAAACAAATATGTCAAAATGGTTATGTTTTATAAAACAAGATGGCCGCCAGGTGTATGTTTACGTCTGAAATTTAAAACTGCCTCAGTTGACAAACTGTTTACTTGACTAACTCGATGGAACTGTTGAAGTTGCTGATTTTAAACTTGGCACATTGAGAACTAAACACACTTAGATGGGTACTGATACTGGGGCTTGGGAGCCGTAAAACTGCCTGGCAGTTCTAGCTATTATAATTTTTAAAGTTTTATCATTATTTCCCTGTTGATATAGTTTCTTTCTCATGAAATGGCACTGCTAAAGCCACCTCTTGTCCACCTTTGAATTTTTACTGTCACTCTGTATGTGGAAGCCTAAAGCACTGTATATATGTATGCATACTCATTCTCTCTAGTTACCACAAGTGCTGTTCAAAGATCTGATAAAAAAAAATACACTTTGTACACAAACACCTTTTTATAATCTGGCTTAAAATCCAATCCTGTTTTTTGATCCCATTACAGTACAACTGGCCCCAGGTCACTGATGCCAAGTGCATTTACTTTACTACTACAGTACTATGGACATTTGGAAACTGGACAACTCACGTAAATGTACATCATATATAAATTACTTTGTTACAATGATATTGTTCAAAATCATCATCAGTAAGTCACAATTACAAATCTTTGGATCTCATGTTAAAATGTGACATTTTCCAAACAATTTGCATGAGAGAAATCACTTCACCACCTCTCTCCAACCAGTGACGTCACAGGAGTGATTTCCAGTAATGGCGGATTAGTTTGATAGACCACAGAATTTAAAACAGCTTGTTTGAAATATACCGATCAAAAACAAATCAAAACAAACCCGAGATTACAATGCTTTCCCCATCTACTTTATCATTTGCAAACAAAATGAAAAGTGTTTCTTATCCCCTTTAAAGAGTAAGTAGCGGGGTTCCAAAAAATATAGCATTACACATCCCCAGGTGTTGCTACAACTGTTTAAATAATGTACCTGTAATTTTTCTTTTCATTGTTAACATCCTGACGACATTTTACACTTATAACTTTAGTGTGTTTCAAAGCTGGCCGCTTGTGCACTGATAGTGTAAGGATTTTTGCCCACATTGTCAAACAGGTAACACAGCAATAACGATCCGTGATGTGGTATGGAACAGAGCTTGTTACTTTTTATATTTTTAAAAAAACAAACAAACAAAAAAATGCAAATTGCTATTCCTGCAGTGATTTAGAGGGCAGATCTCAAACCCCAGTGCACTAAAGTTACAAGTGTAAAAAGTTGTCACGATATTAACAATGAAAAGAGAATGACAGGTATGTTATTTAAACAGTTGTAGCAACACGTGGGGACATGTAACATGCTATATTTTTTGGAACCCAGCTACTTATTCGTTAACCCTAGAAAACTGTCTTACCCTGCTAGCAAGGGCATGTAGGTGGGCAGGGAGCCCATTTGAGTCTGAGCTGTCTGATCCACTGGAGCTGAAACAGACAGGATGCATTTACGAATTCAGCCTTTCTAGATAATCATTTAGCAATAATTCGAACTTGAACACAAAAGAATAGAGCTTAAACAGTGATACCAGTTCTTGTTTTAGTGAGTTTCAGGCAGTACAGACAACAACTGTTAATTGCATGGCTATGGTCATCTCGATTAATATTCTGTTGTACAATAGAATAGAACAAAAGCAGGTTACTGGCTAAGAGCATATCAGTCAATAGGGGAAGCAGCTGAATGGTTTTTGGCAGGAGAGAAATCAGTGAAGGAGTGGGGACAATTTCCCCCTCCAGGTGAGATTACCCACAAGTGCAAGACAATCCAAGATTTAGTTAACCTAAAGTGGTAATCTAAACACAGTAATCTGGTGTGATACAAATCACATTTACACAAATATACATATTGTAGGTTTCAACCCCTAGAGACAGATAAATAGACAGACAGGTGGCTAGTAGAGTATTGCAGTAGAAAGTTAATCCTTTCCTACCTGGCCTCATGGTCACTGGGGGAAGCACCTGATCCTGCTTCACTTGCCACTGCCTTGTCCATCAAGGAGACATCCTGCTTGGTCATTATCTCAAGCTCGTTCAGGCAAAACATGTACTGCAAGAGGAGATAGAGTCAACATCTCTTACCCGATACATAACCACCCTCATCACAATAGTCAAACAATACCTTTTTATGATGTTGACAAGGCACATTTTTTCCCCAAAACTTTAAACTGCTGCTGCTTCGAAGCTGTGTGACTGATCAGGTTCTAACTTGACAGGTAACAAGCTGGATACATTGGCTGTCAGATGCTGAAAAAGTTTTGCTGCTGTGTCCTTGCAATTGGCGCCATGACGCATTTTTCGATAAAACCTTTCAAAATCTTCTTCTTGGGAACCGGTGAAGTGATTGATCTGAAACTTGGCATATATCATCAGCATCCAAACTTGCATCAAGTTCGCGCCCCTAACAACAAACTGCTGCTGTTTGAAAACTGTTTGTCCAACAAACACCAAACTTGGTAGTTATTGTCCCAGTAACAATGGGATACAAATATGTGAAAATGGTGATGTTTTATAAAATAAGATGGCCGCCACTTGTATGTTTACATTTGAAATTTAAACCTGCGTCAGTTGGCAAACGATTTACTTTACTAACTCCAAAACTCAAATGCATGTTCCCAGAAACTGTATCAATAAAACTGACTTTTAAAAAATTGTATTGACCGTAAACAAAAATGGCTATTTGACGCATTTTTTTTTAGAAACCTATCAAAATCTTCTTCCTGGGAATCAGTGAAGCCATTGATCTGACACTTGGCATATATCACCAGCATACAAACCCACATCAAGTTTGCAAAGCAGAAGTTTCTGCGATAAATTTTAATGTCGAATTGGCTGCCACAACTTTAACAAAACGTGCCCTTAACAGCAAACTGCTGCTATTTGAACACCGTATGACCAACAAACTCCAAACTTGGTAGTTATTGTCCCAGTAACAATGGAAAACAAATATGTCAAAATGGTTATGTTTTATAAAACAAGATGGCCGCCAGGTGTATGTTTACGTCTGAAATTTAAAACTGCCTCAGTTGACAAACTGTTTACTTGACTAACTCGATGGAACTGTTGAAGTTGCTGATTTTAAACTTGGCACATTGAGAACTAAAAACACATAGATGGGTACTGATACTGGGGCTTGAGAGCCGTAAAACTGCCTGGCAGTTCTAGCTATTATAATTTTTAAAGTTTTATCATTATTTCCCTGTTGATATAGTTTCTTTCTCATGAAATGGCACTGCTAAAGCCACCTCTTGTCCACCTTTGAATTTTTACTGTCACTCTGTATGTGGAAGCCTAAAGCACTGTATATATGTATGCATACTCATTCTCTCTAGTTACCACAAGTGCTGTTCAAAGATCTGATAAAAAAAAATACACTTTGTACACAAACACCTTTTTATAATCTGGCTTAAAATCCAATCCTGTTTTTTGATCCCATTACAGTACAACTGGCCCCAGGTCACTGATGCCAAGTGCATTTACTTTACTACTACAGTACTATGGACATTTGGAAACTGGACAACTCACGTAAATGTACATCATATATAAATTACTTTGTTACAATGATATTGTTCAAAATCATCATCAGTAAGTCACAATTACAAATCTTTGGATCTCATGTTAAAATGTGACATTTTCCAAACAATTTGCATGAGAGAAATCACTTCACCACCTCTCTCCAACCAGTGACGTCACAGGAGTGATTTCCAGTAATGGCGGATTAGTTTGATAGACCACAGAATTTAAAACAGCTTGTTTGAAATATACCGATCAAAAACAAATCAAAACAAACCCGAGATTACAATGCTTTCCCCATCTACTTTATCATTTGCAAACAAAATGAAAAGTGTTTCTTATCCCCTTTAAAGAGTAAGTAGCGGGGTTCCAAAAAATAGTATTTCACATTTCCAGGTGTTGCCACAACTGTTTAAATAATGTATCTTTAATTTTCTTTTCATTGTTAACATCCTGACGACATTTTACACTTATAACTTTAGTGTGTTTCAAAGCTGGCCGCTTGTGCACTGATAGTGTAAGGATTTTTGTCCACATTGTCAAACAGGTAACACAGCAATAACGATCCGTGATGTGGTATGGAACTGGAGCTTGTTATGTTTATTTTAAAAAAACAAACAAACAAAAAAATGCAAATTGCTATTCCTGCAGTGATTTAGAGGGCAGATCTCAAACCCCAGTGCACTAAAGTTACAAGTGTAAAAAGTTGTCACGATATTAACAATGAAAAGAGAATGACAGGGATGTTATTTAAACAGTTGTAGCAACACGTGGGGACGTATAATGCTAGATTTTTTGGAACCCAGCTACTTATTCGTTAACCCTAGAAAACTGTCTTACCCTGCTAGCAAGGGCATGTAGGTGGGCAGGGAGCCCATTTGAGTCTGAGCTGTCTGATCCACTGGAGCTGAAACAGACAGGATGCATTTACGAATTCAGCCTTTCTAGATAATCATTTAGCAATAATTCGAACTTGAACACAAAAGAATAGAGCTTAAACAGTGATACCAGTTCTTGTTTTAGTGAGTTTCAGGCAGTACAGACAACAACTGTTAATTGCATGGCTATGGTCATCTCGATTAATATTCTGTTGTACAATAGAATAGAACAAAAGCAGGTTACTGGCTAAGAGCATATCAGTCAATAGGGGAAGCAGCTGAATGGTTTTTGGCAGGAGAGAAATCAGTGAAGGAGTGGGGACAATTTCCCCCTCCAGGTGAGATTACCCACAAGTGCAAGACAATCCAAGATTTAGTTAACCTAAAGTGGTAATCTAAACACAGTAATCTGGTGTGATACAAATCACATTTACACAAATATACATATTGTAGGTTTCAACCCCTAGAGACAGATAAATAGACAGACAGGTGGCTAGTAGAGTATTGCAGTAGAAAGTTAATCCTTTCCTACCTGGCCTCATGGTCACTGGGGGAAGCACCTGATCCTGCTTCACTTGCCACTGCCTTGTCCATCAAGGAGACATCCTGCTTGGTCATTATCTCAAGCTCGTTCAGGCAAAACATGTACTGCAAGAGGAGATAGAGTCAACATCTCTTACCCGATACATAACCACCCTCATCACAATAGTCAAACAATACCTTTTTATGATGTTGACAAGGCACATTAATTCACTAAATAGGTCTCAAAAGTGCAGTTTTGGCAGAAACACATGTTTTAGAAAATATACTTTTCATTTGAAAGTATAATATCTGGTACTACACAAGATAAAAAAATAAAAATCTGTGTGCAAGCGTTGCACTTCATTGTCCATTTCACCTGGAGTGTGAAATGATCCTCACCTCTTCAGGAATGTTCACTGAGTAAGAGTGCCCTCTGGAAATTACTTACTTATTCCCAGCTTCAGCAAGTTCTTCCTCCATTCTTTCCTCCATTTTACTTTAGTAGAATACCCATACCACAATTCACTTGCATTATAGTTATCTTATCAAGTAGCTTTTGTCATCTAAAATAAATATTAATTAGGTGGGTGGAGACTTCTTGTGTGATACAGTAAGACAGTTGAAAGGTAACAAAAGCAACTTACTTAAAAATAATATTAATGTACTAGTTTTGAAAATAGACATGCAACTGCGTAACAGATTATTTTATGTATGGTAAGCCCCTTAAACAAGTGAATACCACAGTGAATGAAAGTGCATGACCAGTAAGATTTATAAAAATTATGTGACAATAAGCTGTGAAAGACTTGTTTCATGTGACAAAAATCAAACTTGTATGTAAACACTTGGTTAGATATATCCAATTGAATGGATAATACTTTTTAATTAAATCAATAAAAACATAAAATTGAATGCGGAAGATTGACAGTTACTATCTACCAGGTTGTTAAACAAAGATATAAGAGAACTCTTGTAAGTAGCTAACTCTTAGTAGAGGGTAACTCTAGCTACAGAGATACAAGTGTTTAGTATTAGTGTACCTTGCTCCTGTCAGGATCACAGTAATCTAGCAGAGTATCACAGAAATGAAATCCGACTGACTGCAGGTCACTTGTAGAGAAGTGGGTTCCCTTTCTTCGCCCTGGAATTTATACAAAACAACCCACCTGAAGTATACAGAGCTAACAGAATAATTACAGTAAATTGTAATTTGCATGCATTTCCACTATTTCATAGGTTTCACATTGTTCATATATAAAATATGCACAAATTATGGTAAACATGTATGAAAGAAAGAGATGAGGCTATTTGGCCCATCTAAGCTCCACTTCCTAGTGGCCAACAGATCTCAAAACGTGGATCTAAAGGATCTAAGTGATTCTGCCTCAACAACATGACTAGGTAGCCCATTCCATACCCTCACTTGTGGCGGCCCATGCATAGAGGGCATTGGGGCACCACCCCACCAAAGCACTAAGCACACATATACAGTTGCAGTCAAAAGACTACATACCCAAATGGAAATTTATAATTTCTAGAAACTTAAATTTTTTAGAAAATTGGAAAAATCTTTTGTAGCAAAAGTTTTGCTTTTGTGGATGAGGAAAAAAAAATTACAAGAAATATGTCTACAATTATTTATTTCAGCAATTTCAAAAGTATTCATACCCTTTGATGCTATGATAGTATTGTCTACAAGGTGCTAGACATTTCAATATGATAATGCAGAACCTAATTCTAGAAAATGCTGAATTGTAGATGAACATTCTTAGAGAGTACAAAAAGGTTAGGTATATGATGATTGCTGTCATTATTGGTAAGTCAATATGGCTGGAGCCTTAATAAGGTAATGGTTAATTAAGGCTCCAACAACAATATAAAAGACCCACTCCAAGCTCATTAGGGGAGAGGGTTCAGAGTGGAGAATGAGTGAAGAGGTGGGAGGTAAAACTAAAGTCGAGAGGTAAACAATTGCTAAACGTGTTGGTTAAAACCAGAACGATACTTGTTTAGTTACTATTATTGTTTATTTGTTTGGCCAACATGCTTTTTTGTTTTGTGTCTTTTATGTTTGCTTAAATATGTTTTATTATTTAATAACATATACTGCGCGTCCCACAGCTCAGTTTTCATCCACCATTATGGGTTTTGGTTTCTGTGTTCTTCCTGGTCTGACGTTATCACTAGTCATCCTGATCACAGTCCCTCATAGTTACTCTGTTTTAGAAGCTGTGTTAGCCCATTCATTCCATCATTTTTTACCACTTCTTACACTTACATGTAGCAGATTTCTGAGAACTGCCTGCTGTAGAGTGGTGTCTTTTTTTGCATATACGGTATATGGCTGGTCATTGTGATCACTTCAACTTCCTCTACTGATACATGCAAGATCAAAGAAGTGTTTTTTTAATAACATAATGAGGTTTAAAACACATTTGGAAGCAGACTTTCCCTTCATTGTGGACGCTGACATCTTCAGTGTCATAAATGATACGAAACCTGACGCAAAATATATGCAAATTAGCAAAACAGTAATAATTTGTCAGGCACACGTGACCTTTCCTTAGCCCTACCTTAAAGTATGAACACACAATGCATGCTTCGTACAGCAAAAGCTGCACAGATTTTATAGCTGTGTGTCTCTGACTTGTCAAATTCATCTATGACAGAAATATAAAACAAGCTTCAGAGTTTTCCATGATTCTAAAACAGCATGTTGTAAAGAAGACAAACATTAACTGTAATATGGTTTCTTCATAGGATGATGAACTCCCCACAGTAAACTCCTGGTCTCCATGTTGCTTGGTCAGGAGAAAACAAACTGATCTCATCCAGGGATCACTGATGTAATCATTTTCGGCACCAAAGCCCATGTCAATTCCTCAATAAAAGGTGGGGTGTGTAGAGTTCATCATCCTACAAAGATCTTACCTCATTTGATGAACCTCATATAGAGCGAGCAACACCAAAGCATTTAAGACAAGAGGACAGTTGGTAGAAGTTAGTAGAGGAAGAGATCAGAAAACAAGACATATTCAAGTTGTAATGCTAATAAAGGTCTCAGAGGAGGCCCAAGTAGCAGCATGGCAGAAGTCCTGTATTGGGCAAATTTTAGTTTTACCCCTATATTAACCATACCTTACCCTATGGGTTTTGATGGATCCTGAAGATGGTTTCCTTCCAAGGCTGTAACAGAACTTGATGCAGGATGAGATGTAGATTAAATTTGGTTTTGAGACAGATGTGCCCTGATTTTGTGATCCCTCTACTGAGATCATAGTCACTAGAAATGCAGCAGACATTTTTCTTACCTGTAGCCAGGGTTCAAACTGTGGTAACCTAAATTGTTGAATACAGGCTAAGGCTCCCCAGAGGGATGATGTGTTTCCTTGGGGGGTAGCCCCACCAAATACTCTAGCTACCCTAGGATAAATGTAGATGAAAAACTCCAAGTCATGCACCGATCTTGGATTGCACCCAAGGAGAACTTCTTTCCATTCATCTTTTTTTTTTTTTTTGACCAATTAAGGCTTGTACTTGTTCAGATGTTGTTCTGGACCGCAGATCGCTGCTCCACTGTAGGTGTAGGGCACCACTTCCACTATTTCCAGGAAATCCAAAACCTTCTGGCCCAGTGAGGAGCTAAGAACAAGACTGTCTCCCTCTCCATTTACTATCCAAATATTGCTGGACTATTTTCAGGGACAAGTATGCTTTCATATGCCAGCCGACAAAGAAATGGATTGGATTGTGTGCATTGGTTGCTCCCTGCTGAAAACAACTGAACAACTGGTGTTCTTCTGTTGCACGAAAACTAGGCTACTCTTGTAAACTAGTACAGTAGTCCGTTGCGGTGGGATACAAGTAAGGGTGGATATGTAAAAAGTGCGATAAATTAATCTTGTTTTAAATACCATTATACACAGCTGTAAAAATTACTATATTCATACAATTATTGTTTTGAGATTCAGCTTTTGTTAGGGAACTCCATTAAATCCCTTGCTTAGAAATATACAGGATATTAATGCTTGTCAATAATTTTCCACCATAGCCCCCCTCTCCAGTCCAGATTTTTATATAGAGGTAGGTAGTGGACAAAACAAATGGAAACACCTGGGTAAATGAGGGACACCAAGTATATTGAAAGCAAGGGCTTCCATAGAGGTGTGGCTCATGCGTTAATTAAGCAGATAACATCCCAGCATGCTTAGGGTCATGTATAAAAATGCTGGACAGGCCTGTAATTATGATTAGCATGGCTGCAAGAGGAAACCTCAGTGATTTTGAAAGAGAAACAATTGTTGGGGCACTGTGGCAAAGTGGTAATTATTACGATTGCCACAGCTGCTACCTTGTTTACCTTCTGGGTCAATATATTCCTGCAACAGAGTTTCATCTTCTTCCAGGCTGACCGACTTCCCAACCCAGGAAATGAACTGTCAAGCAAGCCCATCCAAAGACTTTCCCTTTCTCTATTTAGTGCCCTAACAGGTTTTGGGGGACATTTCCAACCAGAACTCATATTTCCGTCACAGGCGTTTGGCAGGAGCTTCAGTGACCAAGACAGCTCAACTTGCTGATGTTTCACGAGCAACGGGGTCCAAGGCGATGTCGGCATGGAACTCCATGGGAAAGGGCAACAGTGAGCAGAAGCGAATACTCCAGGATCGTGATATCCGTACATTAATTCAAAGTGCAAGGCAAAACAGGTGAGCAACTGCAGATCAATTGACTGCAAATTTCAACCTGGGGCATGAGCAGCCAGTTTCATCAAAAACGGTCCGCCGAGAACTCCACAGAGCTGGATACCATAGTCGGGTTGCAGTGCACAAACCGCTCGTCACACCTGGCAATGCACGTTTGCGAGTCCAGTGGTGCAAAGAACACAGGCAATGGACTACCAAGCAGTGGAGAAATGTGATATGGTCAGATGAATCATCCTTCATCATGTTCACGACAAATGAATGAGTGCACGTGTGGCGCCAACCTAAAGAACTCTGGGTGCACTCATTCCCTTAGAATGCAAGGTCAATCGTAATCGTTACTTAATGGTACTGAGTGATCATCTTCATCCCATATTGCAGCATTTCTTTCCTGCCAGGTGGGTGGGGACGGGGGGCGGGTGTCTTCCAGGATGACAATGCCCCCATCCACAGAGCACGTTTGGCCACCCAGTGGTTTGATGAGCATGACACTGATGTTATCCATATGTCATGGCCTTCTCAGTCACCAGATCTGAACCCAATCGAGCACTTATGGGATATTCTGGAATAATGCCTGAGACAGTGTTTTCCCCCTCCATCAACCAGGCGTGAGCTGATTGACTTTCTTGTGGAAGAATGGTGCTGCATCCCTCCTGAAGAATGACAGAGGCTGGTAGACTCTGCCAAGGTGCATACAGCCCATACTGGCCGCATGTGGTGGCCCAACGCCCTATAAAGTGACTTTACATTGTTTCCAATGTGTATGTGCGTGTATATATATATATATATATATATATATATATATATATATATATATATATATATATATATATATATATATATATATATAAAAAGTATTCTATTTTGAAGTGTGGTAGCCATCTGTCAGTATGAAATGTGACACCGGTAGACAGATGTGCGGGTTGAAGAAAAAGGACTCTTTATTAATGATTTGATTATGGGTTAATCACCACACTATTGTAAAAATAATAAAACAAACAAAACACCTTCCCTCTAATCTCACTTCTTCAACCCTCTCTATTCTCTTGCCCGAGCTGACCTAGTGGCAAGTACAGTATATATTTCTTTAAGCAATGTCACGTGCAGTTTGCGGTTCCTCCAGCAACTGCTGACAAAGTGTAGAGCTGGCGTTGGCTCTACATAATCCACCAGGGGGCCATTTCACCAGATAACACTGGAACTTGAGGTTTCAAGATCATTTTCACGATTGCCCGCAGCTGAGTTCGATGTTTCCCATAACACCTTGTGAAACTGCCTCTTAAAAATTACCTTAAAGTGCATCGTAGAAGTTGCAGTCACAGCAATGATGGGGAGTCAATCACAACAATCGATTTTAATAAGAATAGGTCTACATAAACTCGTTTGGAGTGGAATCGTGACTTCATGCACTCCACTCACTTTATTTTTTCATTGCAGATTCACAATCATGATCCACTATCTCCACACTCATCCCACATGACGCAAGCCAATGATTGCCATTTATTTGTTACCGAGGTCTTTATTTTTTATGTTTGACAAAAATTATTTGATTGACACAAGTTAAAAATTGTACCTTTTTATTTGTTATATACAGGAATTAAATAAGTACATTAAGTACTGATTAGAGGAGAAACAAATTATTTTAGCCTGTCTGCATATGACATGCCTTTTAAACCCAGAATAATTCTGGATGCTACTTTACCTGGATGATCTGTGAGTGGAATCTCGATAGGGAAACTGCTATTTGATTAAAGCACAGAACGTTATCTTGCTATAAAGTAAAAAAAAAGTGAGTCTCTTTTTAATAAAACAAATCTTCTTTCACAAACACAAATGAGTCTCGGTCTTCACTAAAATCCTCCAGACTGCTTTAATACTTCATGGTCACACAGACCGAAAAATAAAAAATATTGTGTTTTTGTAATCCCATTTGTGCAACCAGCCTGAATTAAACTAAAACACAGTCAATTAAATTAGGAGGTTGCATAAAACAAACCACAAGAAAAAAAAAAAAAACAGTCCATTCAGAACAGGCATTTATGCTTTCAGTGTGTGCACACACTACACGTTGATATAAACCTGCCTGTTTAGCCAGTTTGGCATATTATTAATAACGCTGTACCACACCGGGAACGCTGCACACTGCAGCTAAATAACCAATGACACAACACAGTCACGGTATTATTTTGGCTTTTTAGTATTTTAAAACAGGTATAACACAGGCTGGTGTCTTCCTTTCACAACCAAGCCCAATAGCAAACGTTGTTAGTATAAGGTCTGGGTTACTCGCGGTCGGGATCTTTTAGCTCGAGTGCACCAGCTCAACTTCGTTCCAGACTGTATACGGAAGACCAAATAAAATCCCTACTCGCCTTGTATTTGTTTCTGTTTTTCCACACAGGTAACGTTGGTTCTGGAACGCTGAAGTTTGTTCTTGTTACTAATACTCTCCAACTCGATCCCTTGACCCCGTATTTCTCTCCTCAGAAACATAGCTCCGTTTAACTGGGTTCCGTTGTCCAATATGCCACTTATTTATTTGAACATCGAAAACACCACTCAATAGTTCAAACTTGCTGTTTCGTTACCAAGAATTTACACAGCCGGACTCACCACCGTCTAACTACAAACTCTTCTCTCTCCCTATTCACTTGTACTGTCCAATGTACAATTCCCGCAGACAGATCACCTGACTCCACCTCATGATTATGGGGATTGGAGTTTCTCGCTCCTCCCGTTTTACAGTATATGCTGTTGTTCTCCAGAAACAAACGTCTTTCTAGTTTAGAGGACAGGGGCTAGATATCAAAATCACCCAACTCCGTATACCTTCTCTGTGTGCTCAAACAGACTTCTAAGGGTAAAATAAGTTACAATAAATGTCAGCAAAAACTAAAGAAAAAAAACAAATATGTTGATTGCATAAGTACTCATACCCGTCAACTCAATATTTGGTGGAAGCACCTTCAGCAGCAATTACAGCCGCAAGTATTTTTGAGTAAATCTCAACAAACTTTGCACAACGGCTTGGTGCAATTTGTGCCCATTATTCTTGGCAGATTTGCTCAAGCTCTCTCGTTGCTTGCTCGGTTATGGACAGCAGTTTTCAAGTCTTTCCACAGATTCTCAACAGGATTCAAGTCAGGACTTTCACTGGGCCACTCAAGGACATTCATGTTCTTATTCTTAAGCCACTCCAGTGTAGCTTTGGTCATGGGCTTTGGATCATTGTCCTGCTGAAAGGTGAATTTTCGCCCCAGTTATAAGTCTTTAGCAGACTGAAACAGGTTTTCCTCTAGTATTTGTCTGTACTTTGCTCCATCCATTTTTCATTCAATCCTAACATGCTTGGCAGTCCCTCCCCATAGCATGATGCTGCCACCACCACGCTTGAATGTAGGGATGGTGTTGACAGAGATATGCTGTGTTGGGTCTTCGCCAAACGTAACACTTGGCATTTAGACCAAGAAGTTCCAATTTGGACTTGTCTGACCACAACACCTTTTGCCACATTTTTGCAGGATCACTCAGGTGCTTTGTTACAAACTCCATGTGGGCTTTGAGATGGCTTATTTTTGGTAACGGCTTCCTTCTTGCCACCCTGCCATACAAACTACTTTAGTGAAGTGTTCTGGATCTTGTTGACTGATGCACATTTTCTCCCATCTTAGCCATTGAACTCTGTAGCTCTTTCAAAGCTGTTGTTGGCCTCGCAGTGGCATCCCTTACCGTTTCCTCCTTGCCCGGCTGCTCAGTTTGGAGAGACGGCCTGATCTAGGCAGTGTCTGGGTGGTACAATACACCTTCCATTTCTTGATGATTGAGTAGACTGTGCTCACAGGGATATTCAGAGACTTTGATATTTTTTGTACCCTTGCTTTGAAAGCTCCTTGGTCTTCATGGTTGAGTCTTTGCTTGAAATTCAATACATGACCAAGGAACCTCTGAGGCAGGTGTTTTTATTCTGAAATCATGAGATCCACTAATATTGCACACAGAGGCAATTCAACTTATTGCGTGGCTCGATAAGGTCATTTTGTGCACCTGAATTAATTTAGGTTTGCCACAACAAAGGGTTTGAATACTTATGCAATTATGACTTTTCCTTTTTTATTTCATATTAATTATCTATTCTTTCTTTTTGTTTTGAATGAGTGGAATAGGTTGTGTATATAACACATTAATTCCTACTTCAAAGTGTCATGACTGCAAGATTTAAAGAAACAAAATGTGAAAACTGTGAGAGGGTCTGAATACTTTTGCAAGGCACTGTTTATAAAAAAAAATAAGATATGGTTCCAATCAGCTTGTTTCTCATTTATTAGAGTTGCAGTTCTTTTCGAATGAATAATCACAAGCTTGTTTGTTTTGTATTGGCACTGGTGTGTGTGTGAATTCTAATACACCTTAATTTTGCCCTGTCCCTTACCTAGATCTGACCCACAGAATGAGGTCTCCAAGGTGAAGCTGTTTGTAACGCCCATCCTCCACAGAGCCACGCGGCCTGTCCCCTCCTTACTGCGCTGTACCTTGAACTTGCAACTCTGAAATGAGAACTAGAGAAGAAACAGAGGAGGTCAAAAACCACCTAAGCACAATGCTAAACCGTACTGTATTTGTGATTGACTGGAACCTTGTACACAAATACACATAAACAAGATATATCTTGAAGTAATTGTTCTTATAAATGGTAGAACGGATTAAATGGTCACTGTGACAGGGGAAGACCTGCCCCTGGCTTCTTGGCGCTTACGTGCCAGTGCAGGATATGCTCAGCAGCTCTACAGAAGACGCGTTCACAGGCAACCGATTGTTAGGAAGCTGCTGTTAGAGACCGGGGGTGTGGGGGGGGGGGGCGTCTCCTGAAGAGTGTCTGACCATAAAAGGACGCTACAATTCAAAAACACTTCTGCATTTGGCCTGCTGTTGCTGGACAGATGTAGACAAACCAAGAATGCAGCATGGACACTTCATGTCTGGGTAGAGCAGCTCAACAAAACAAAGTAAACCTATTTCACCCTGATAGGTTCGGAGTTTACAAACGGCCTTGTATTGCACACACACAAATAAAAAGGGTTCCATACTACCTTTATAAAACCACACAGGTTTTCGTCACTATGACAACCTCTCTCCTTACACAGACTGGAGACTGCCCTGATCAAACATTTGCCCTATTTAAATATCTGTTAAATTGCAGGCAGGTGACACTAATTAAAACTACAACAAATGAACAGTTAGTCAATTAAATAAACTAATTACACACACATTTTTGCGTTTCCTTCTCCAATGTTTTAAAAACATTTAAACAAAACATTCTCAATGTTTGCATTTACTCTCTTTAAAAGAAACAAACTCCCAGAAGTACCAATATTGTGTGAGTGTAAATCATACTGGCTTATTTTTAACAGTTAGATGAGTATTCTAAGGAATTATGTTGTCTGCAAATTAATCCAGGTAACTCACTCAGTCTGCACAACACGGGGAGACTGACTAGTTTTTCCAGCAATTAATCATGGCAATTTACTCTGAGCCTAGCTCAAAGAGGAGACAGTCACGTTCACGTCATGCAGGCTTGAGAGTCTGTGCAGGCTCTATGTCAAATGACACGGGTCTGCGCGCATACCCTGTCCAAGTTCAGCAAACTGCGTGACCTCAGCCAGATCTGACAACAGAGGTCATGCATCAAATAAGGGAAAAGTCTGTGCATCCGGCAAAGACCCTAAAAGGGACTGCACTGGAGCAGACCTCTCTTCAAAACAACAGAAGAGTGCTACCAAGTGCAAGAGGAGTGTAGAGAATGACATGCAGCTATTAGGGAATGTGTACTGCCACCAATGATGGGGGTGTGAATAACACAGAAAAGGAGCTTGTATAAGTTACAACTATTGTATTGTAAATGACAAAGACATATATTAAACAGTCTTGAAGTTACTGAACTAACTCTGCATAATTTATTTTCCATTCTAATGATTATGGAGTTGTATGGTATTAGAGAATAAAACTAGATATTTATTTCCAAAACAACTAGCAGGTGTAAGCAGGGTACATTGCTATAGAGACATTTTTTATATTACATATATATATATTTTTTGTGGTAAGCTATGCAGGATTCTCCATTGTAATTGCATGCAACTTACAGTTTTTAAGCTAAGCGACTATAAGAGAATCTCTTACAGTGAAATCTATATAAGTTGCTTTGACCAATTACTCTAATGTTATTATTGTTATTTCATTGATATATTGTTGTTTAATGTCTTGTTTGTCGTATCATTGTGTGGCAGGGCAAATCCTTGCCTGAAATAAACGTGTTGGTGGTTGGCAGGTATAGGGTTAATTTCTGTCCCTGACAGTTACATGTGGGTGTGTGGCTGTGTTTGCACAGCCACAGGAGTAATTATTGTAGTTAATTTAATTGATGTCAAGAGCCTGTAATTATCAGGCAGGTATATAACAGGAACCAAAGTTTTGTACATGGCAGTCTGTGTGAAAGCAAGAAGCTGTCAGGGTATGAAAATCGGTGTAGAAGCAAATGCTGTGTGTAACGCCTGGAAAAAAAAGGTACTGTGTGTGATGCCTGGGGAAAAAGTGTGTGACGCCTGGGGAAAAAGTACTGTGTGCGACGCCTGGGGAAAAAGTACTGTATGCGATGCCTGAGGGGGGAAAAAAAAAAAAAAAAAAAGTACTGTGTGTGACGCCTGGGGACTGTGTGAAACCTTTTTGTATGTGTAACAGAAGTGTTTTTTTGGTTTTTTTAAATTGGTAAATGGCTTAGCTGTCCGATCTAGTTAGAATATATATATATATAAGTATAAGTTTAGTAGTTTAGTGGGAGTTAGTTTTTGTTTTGATGTATCTTTTATTTTTCTTAAATAACAAAGAAGCACAATAATGCTTTAAAATTTCAATTTCTGTTTCTGCGTCTGCTTAAAGGGGGAAAACAAACCTGAGAATAAGTGACATTCTTCAGTTTTTTAATGTAACATAAACTGTGCAGTTGTTTTAATATATTGCTTGCTTAATTGTTGATGTTGACATTCGGCATTGGATTAGACTTAATGCATGCTTAATAAATTCCCTTGTTTTTAAATAGAGAAAAAAAAAAAAAAGAATAAAATTAAAGGCTGACCCAGCACAGTAAAAACACATTCCCAATCTCCCTCTTCTGCCGATAAATGTCACACACTTTTGTGCACCACTACAGTGATGGTTTCATCTGAGTCAATTCCAGTAGCTGCAATAAGAATTACCAAGTCTGGGCAATTCTTGCTCAGCATCAGTGGGAAGACTCTCTTGCAGAGTTCTGATTGGTCATCACTCTCACACCCGTATATGAAAACGTTGGCCTTGCGGCTGTGACCATGTAGATCGCAGTACAGCAGCAGCTCCCGTTCTTCACACAACCTAGCAAAGCACAGAGTGGGGAGAGAAGGGGTGAGCCACACACTCCACAATGAAGCACACAGACACCAGAGCACAATGGTATAACTCCTCCAGCCATCTGACTGACAAAACAAAAGAAGCACAATATGGTACTTTTTTTAAAGCTGCTTTTTTTTTCATTGATGATCTTTGTATAACTCTAAAGTGTGTCTTGCATTGGGTGCAAACTGCTAAAGCACCCACCGCCAAATCCTAAAACATACAATGTATCACTCTCCAAAGCTAAAATGTAAATCCTATACCTTATAGCAATGAATCAATATAAATTAGACATAAATTCAAAATTGTTATTACCTTCCACTATATGGAAGCGTAGTTTGTAAAATACAACATAAAAACAAGAGATGTCTTTAAAGGCAGACTTCTTAATGAGATCAAATAGTAACCAGCTTTTTCAGAGATCCTCAGAGCATGGACCATGCAACTTATAAGATCAAGTTGAGTAACATTTGACTGGGGTTTTACCTCGGCATTTATAGTTTTTTTCTCCATTTACTACATCAGAAGACCCAATTAAATATAATTATTTACTCTGTTTTGACAGCTCTCGTCTTTGTGTGAATAATATATTTCAAAAAGAACCAGTGACCCCCTTTTCAAAATTAATTAAATGTGAGCTCATGGTTCACTAACTTCCACCCCTCCTTTCCCTAAAAATTAGGTAAACTGGGTCACAGGATCCTTGCTACCAAGTATATTACAGGTATACGATATATATATGTTTTTAATATGTAATACCAGCGCTATTTGATTATATTAACCTGGGTCAAAAATATATGTCCCTCTTAGCAGCATATTATGTTACCTTTTCAGTGTGTTGTCAATGGGCCAGTTTAACGTCATATTCAAATGTGTGTTAACAAAATATTGGACAAAGACTGTAGGGGTTTATCATAAGCCTTTGATAAAACCACTAAGCATACAGTAGCCAGTCCAGTTATTTTCATTTAAATTCAAGCTATAATGAACATGTTATAAAACAATTGTTTGTTCAAATATTCTGTTTCTATTTAATTCAAACATATTTCTCTTCAGAGAGTTTATTTCATTCTGTTCCTTATTAGATCAAAATACTTTAAAACGTCTGTGCTTAGTTGCAATAAAATCAAATAGGTATAACTTTTTTTTTTAGTTTTAAATATTGTTCTGTCTATAAGCGGTTCCTTTTTTCTTTTAATTATAATCTTCAAGTTAATTAAATGAGATGCCTGCTTCTGCCAAGGTTGACACAGGCTTCCGCGTGCAACAGTGCTTATTAACTTAAAGATAGGGGAAGACCCTATTTAAGTCTGACCAACTTCCAAGAGTGTATGAGACATGTATTTTTTATATCATTAACATCTGTTCAGTTTTCTAATTTAAATTGCTATACTGCTCATAATTTACTACAATAGTTTCTACTGGTTGTATATTCTTTAAAACCCAGTACAATTATTACAATATTCTGACTGTAACACACATCTGGCACGTCCCTTTTGTGCTATAATTCATTAGATTCTTTTGCATGGAAGGCCTCGGTTGCAAGTGTTGCAGTTCTTTCATGGACCCAGATTCAGTTAAAATGTGTTTGCCCACTGACGATGGGAATGAGAATGTTGAGATGGGAGCTCAGCTAACAAGAATTTAAGTTTTTGTAGGTATCAGGCTTTTAAGTACTGTCATCCACACCTGTGAGCAGAAACTGACTCACTGAGAGCAAAAACTGACCCATGACTGTCACAGCTACTGGAAGCAGGCTGATCTTTGGGATATAAATTGAATATTTGTGAAACTGCAACAAATATTGTAATGACTGTAATGTTTTAGAACATATTTTTAGCAGATCTGCACAGGCTTGTCATGGTGTTCGCAGAACCAGTCCATGCTGAGCCTGGCACAGAGTTCAAATCCTGTTGGGAACGTGTTATTAGACATGAACTGGATGATTTAAACTAACCTCTATAGATTGAAATCTATAGAGATTATAATAATATTATAATAATGTTTTATGGAAAGTACCCAGTTTCTTTCGTTACTTTCATTACTTTCGGATAACAGAAAATGAATTATTAGAAAATGCTTAAGGTAGTGTCTCATACTAATCCACACCAAAAAAACCGGCAAAAGGCTAGGATGTCTTAAAACCTGCTTCAACTAGATTTTGTATGAACAGAGAAAGGGGAAAAAATATTACCATTTCTAGGAGCAACTGTTATATTGAAGCAACTGAATTAGAAATACGTGTTATAAATCATTTAAAGTGAAACTGTTACACACATAACATTGTGACAGAGATCGAATGACGCTTGATGTTAGATCTCCCTCCCGATCTGAGAGAGTGCTACATAAAGGGAACAGAATACCCTGGACTAAAAGGCATGGCACTATATTTCCGTGGGTAGGTGGAAGTCGGCCGGATAGAAAAGAGACTGAGCTACGGTACCCAAACTCAATGACCCATACTGGAAACAGCGTGGCATCTACGGAGGAGTGGATGCACTCCTCATTAACCAAGGCGTCATGAACAAGGGTATAAAATAGGGGCGTAGCAAAGTAATCTGTTCCTTTTAAATGGCTGGATTTGACCTTGAAGGAATACCGTGCTGTACTAGATACAAGGAGTGTTTGTTTTGTGTTAAGTGTCGGCTGTAGCAGTTTGTCTTTGTAGACTACTAGTAACACGATCAGGAGCTGTAGCGCAAGCCAGCATTAACCCAGACATCACTTTTCACCCCAGCATTTCACTGTGTACTGTAATCACACCAATAGCACCTAATTTCACTCACTGTCTTGTTTGTGTTTTGTGTTTAGTGTTGGAGTGTGTAAAACCTGGACTTTTGGTTGCAGGTCAAACCCAGGGATTAGAAATACGAGTGATAAATGCCACTGCATCATTCCAACATGTATTATTTAATAGTGTTTGCCTTCATGCGCTGTACATTGTCATTTATCAATAAAACACCCTTGCACCTGAAAGCAATTGTCTGTGTGATTATTCCACACTGCACTCACCTGTATCCACTCACCACTTTGTCACACATTATTATTGTTGAAAGAATATATTACAGTTAAAAAACGAAAGAAGTTACTTTTTCTGGTTTAGGACAGAATACCAAACAGTTATTCTTAACTTTTAATTAACCAGACTGTAATTTCAGGGGGCAAGAGGGGCAGAGGTATTTGTAACTAATGAAACACACATAAAATAGTTAATAGACTGCATTTTTGTAAGGCTCAATAAATGTAGTGGATTTTAACAAGGTAACTGGTTTCTGATTAGGACAGGCTGTACATGTGCGTTCCATTAAGCATCTAGCCTGGTGTAGTTCATGCACTAGGTATTCACTGTCAGCATATGGCCGGACTGCATCAACTTGGAGAAAGACCCTACTCCCGGGATCTAATGCTTATATGCCAGTCATAATGGCAGTTTTCTTTTGAAAACCTATGTCTATGTCTGTGATGATTGCATCAAGGATGGTGTAATCGACATGAATGTCTATTAGGTTTCCTGTAGTTTTGGTGCACTGTTACGCCATTTGTGACCACAGAAGTCTCACATGCAAGATCTTTTTTTCAATTGGGTCTTGTTTCGTCAGACCTATTGCATTTCGCCAGATGACTGCATAGATATATTGCAGCGTGTGGCAAGAACAGTATCTTTTTACCACATCTGGCTGAATTCGTTATTGTCATCACTTATGGACTGCATTATTTGTAGCTCATCCTTCAAATTTTGAATGATTTCCGATGTTTATTTTAAGTGTAAGTTTAATAAATCACAACAACAAACAGGGGACATGATGCAGGTGTTTTTGCTAGTTATGCCACTGATCAAAATATAGTATTTGGGAATCTTTTTGAAAACACACATTCGCTTTCTGTTATTATAAATAACCCCAAATAGCTTGCACTTTAAATGTTTATTACATTACCATTTACTTCCCACCTCAGCAGAATTGTATACCATTTAAAATGCTGCAATTATTTTGTGTTTCCTTGTTCATGTTTTCTTTTGAAAGTGAGAAATGTATCAATTTTTGACAAAAAAAAACAATACCCAAGATAATCAAACAATTCAAACAGCAGTTATGGCTATTATTAAAATGCAGTTGCACCTGATCAGCGTGGAAACCCGCTCAACTGAAATCATGCATGCATACAGACTTGCGCACTAACCTTTGAGCTGATAAACAAAAATGTAATATTTATGCACAGTGGTTTAGAGATAATATACAATGCTGTTAAAAAAAAAAAAATATTCAAGATCATTATTTTCTTTTAGTTTCATTTTTATGTTCTATCACCCTTAGAAGTACCCCCTGGTTAAAGGTATCTCTCAACACTACTCAGAACAGACTGTATTGTGCCAAGTTCATACTCACTACTGTCTTTTTTCATTATGCAGAAAATGTAATTTGGCAGGTTTGTCTCTAGCTCGGGCACAGGCATTTCTTCTGGAGTTCTGTGCTCTCAGATCTCTTTTAAATATTTACCAGAGCCAAGTTTAGTTTTCTTGGATGTGTTTACATTTTCTTTTTGACTAATAAATGTTTTTCAAGCATCGGTGTTGGCTGGGTATTGAAAACAGGACAACATGTTGCGTTTGCGCGACAAGTTTTTTGCTCAAGCTAATCTAGATTGGCAGAGCTGTTGAAGTCACAAAGGTACAATACAAATTATTTTTAGCATGGGCCCTGGTGTAAATATAGCAGCTACTTTATTAAAAAATATTACGATTATTTTCAGGTATTATCATTCAGTCAGGGCAGCACGGTGGTGTGGTGATTAGTCCTGGGTTCGATTCTGGCCTAGGGGTCTGTCGGTGTGGAGTTTACATGATCTCCCCGTGCCTGCGTGGGTTTCCTCCCACAGTCCAAAGACATGCTGTTCAGGTTGATTGGTCATTCTAAATTTCCCTCTGTGTGTGTGGTGCCCTGCGATGGACAGGCGTCCCGTTCAGGGTGTAGTTCTGCCTTGTGCCCTGTGTCTGCCGAGTTAGGCTCTGGCTCACCGCTACTCTGTAAAGGATTAAGCAGTTAAATGATGGATGGATCATTCAGTCAATTTTCTGTCTTATTACCATATTGTAAGGCAATATATAGTTTATAACAGCCTTCTATAGGGAGGGAAAAATGAGAATGAAAAAGCATTTAATATGTCCTCGGACCAGATTTTTGAAACCCTAAAAGGTGGGTTCCATCAATAACTAACAAAGTGGGATGCTAGTAAATGAGCATTAGTGTTGTACCCATAGGCATTACCGGTGCTTGTTAAAGTATATTGCTTTTATTGGGATATCGTAAAAATATGTACCCAGGTGCTTGTCAGACATATTGTGGTTTCATGTATAGAGGCTGTATGGAGTTTATGGAGTTTGGAGTTTATTTTATATATTAAAAAGTCAGTAAAAATATGTTTTTAATTAAACCATCGGTAAAACTTGGGGGAAACAAATCTCAGTATATAAACTTTACATGTGGAATATGAAGTGTAGCAGTTCTGGTTTCTGATAAAACTTAATGTCCCTGGGATGTATGTTGAAGCAGAATCTGTGCAAATCAAGGACATTTTTCCCAAGTTAGCTGATACTTTGCTAACAATTGGGCAATCTGCAAAAGGTATGAACCTGACATCAGCATAAAACAAGCCAGGTTTATTAATCTCGAAATCATAAAACAAATAATAAAAAAAAAACACTGACAGAACTGGACGGTCCAAGGCATCGGGAGATGTATCACTAATCACACTGGACATTTCCATCAATACTTTATATAAGTTTACCAAGTACCAACTAAAGCATCATCATTTTCTGTCAAATATTTACAATTAAGATTGTCGGCATTAGGCAGTGTTTAGCTGATGGACAATACTGTCTCACAAAGCATACCCCTCTGCAATAAACAGTGGCTGTCCAGCAAAGCACATAGCTCTGACAAACTCATTAACACAGTCATTCTGCACTCTCTTCTCTTTTATTTTTATTAAAGTGTGTGTAAAAGCCACAGAAATGGATTGCTTGTTTCTCAATTCACTTTCTTGTTTTAGTTTAATGTGTTGCTTACTTTCAGTATGTTATTTTATTCTGTCAGCATGAACATGTACCTCAATGAAGATTTGCAGCACTGTGCATCCTCTGCCTCATCTTGCCCACTTCTGCTATTTGGATTTTTGTATACCTCGTTTTCTTTTGAATATTTATAAACTGATTTTTCTCCCCATTCTCCTCATCGACACAAAATATTATATTTTCATGTAAGTATTTCAGTTTAGTTTTGATCAAGCTAGTTATTACAGCCAGTAAATCGAACTTGATTGGCCATTGGCCAACAAAATCAGGTGATATGTTTGTGAAGCAACACAGAACCAATCACGTGCTATATTTGAACGCTATTTGATCCCTGGTCTAAACCTATGTGCTGTAGTCTAGAATACAGTGTAGAGCTTCTTATTACAATGTCAGAGTCAAAATAAAACAACATTTTGATCAATATTGTGTATTTCCAAAACAATAGTACAAGAAAAATACTCACTAGTAGACAAAGAAAATCGGGTGTAAATCAGTAAAAACCGAGGTCCAGTTAAAAAAAGAAAACCTGAAATTTTTTGGTAAAATTTGATATAAACCAGAAATGGAGAACACTATGTATATTATTAACACTGAATACTATGGGAGCAACAATTAAATCGATGCATCGATTAATGATCATCGGTCACAGGGGACGAACATTCTGTCCCCATGGCCCTGTCAAGCCTTTTGCGAAGCACCCAGGGCTGAAAATGTCACAGAAAGTCTTGTCCCCTAGGGCTGAAGTGGCGTGCTGGACACCCAAGCACCGCGCAAACAATGTTATTGTTATTTTTTAGTACAAATAAGTTTAAATTGCAGCGTGCTCATTCTGCTATTTTCGATAAAATACACTTTGTCAGACAATACAAACAGATCACTACTAGTCTAGTACATGCTTAAACTATCCAAAATCACAACAGAATGCACCATTTTAATCACTTTTTTCCCCAAAGTGGGGGAGGGGGCACTCTTCCCCCATCGGCCCTATGCACCACGATGAGATTGCTACCCCTACTACCTTGTAAGTACCACATATCTTACAACTAATTGAAAACCCTGTGTATTTCCTCACCACCATCCACGATGAAGCTACTCCAGGACACACACACAAACAAGGCCAAGTGTGTCCTGGAGTACAATTAATATATGGGAGGCGTGGATAGGTCAGACCAATGCTGGAGCTGTACAATGCTGCAAGGAAGACCGTGGCATGGTATGAGAAGCTTGGCATGTACATGGTCCAAATTTATTTGTACAAAGCCTACGTAGTGCACCTAAGTACGACACCAGAGAATCGGCTCACATTTCTGGACTTTCAGACCTTCGTGATCTACAGCCTTGTGTTTGATACACCAGAAATACCAGAGACTGACACTGAAAACAGTGGTAAGGCTTAGTGAACATAATTTTATTTGAATGCTGCCACAGTGTAGGAGAAAAGCCAAGCCACAAAAAAAGTGCTGTGTATGTTCCCGCAAGTGTATGCGGAGACCACTACCACATACACGGTACCACTGTCCACGCTGTCCCTCTCAGCCAGGCCTTTGTTTGGAGGAGTATTTTGAAAGGTACTACACTGTAAAAGAGTACTGGAAGGACTAAATAAACCCCAGAACAAACCACAATCATGGGGTTTCCATGTGGGTCAATTTACACGTGAAACGGCAATGCACGTGCACGTTTGGTAGAATTATTTCTGTAAATCAGGTTTGTGGCTGAAAAAAACGTCCAAAAGAGAGGGATAGGGAAATCTCATTTACTCATGTAAATGATAAAACACACGGGAAAATTCATGCCCAGTTTTGCATGGAAACCCGTATTTCACGTGTAAAGGTTAATGAGCGTGTTTATCCTTAACTAATGCGGGCGGCTTTTTTTATTATAGCTTTTTGCTGTGTCTGAACTGTCATGTTGTATATCTCTTGTGGGTTTACAGTTCTGTATGAAACCACTTACCACGAACTGCGTTATTCCTTTGTTATAGTATTAAAGCAGCTGTTTGAGAATACCCTTGCTGTAAAAACTACGCTAAAGCTAAACATGAAGAGCAAGTGAGCTGTTTAAAATGTCTAACTGAATTCCTGTTTTTTTTTTATTCCAGCTATGTCCAAAGACAACATATGTCTGCCCTCCACGTTAATAAATATAGCTGAACTGGATGTCATAAGCCAGCTCGAAAGCCCAAAACAGCACAACAACATCCAAGTTGTTGATGTCCTCTCAGAACTGACCAAATAAAATTGCAAATGAACATATTGATTGTGTTTATTTGTTTGCATCATTAATATTTAACACAACAGCAAATCTAACACAACTTACAAGAAATTAGAGACTCTCTAACAGCATGACCCTCAGATCGCTGTTGTCCAATTGAAGCTGGCAGCTGAGGTAACCTTCCCAGTTGTCAAGTACGCTTATAATAAGTGGGATTGGACTTGTTTTTAAGAGTCACAGGTTGGATTTTGCATAAGCACCCCTACTCTAACATGGGTTGCGCTTGTTTTGGGCTCGTTTAGAAAGGCAGAGTGGCTTTTTTTTCCCTCGCGAGACTTGGCAACACTGGTAACCTTTCACGTGTGTCTCACTGGCAGCCTGATTCCTGAACATCTCATTTTGTTGTTGACAAAAGTTTGTGCAGGATACAGCAGGCAGTGGCAATTTTGTTTCTGCTGGTTTTCAGCCATGGTGATCTGCAATACCTGTTGGTCAGTTCATTTTTAATTAATAATTAATAAACTGAGTGAACGGACTAGCGAAAAGCATTTTACACAAGATATTTTTCTTGTATAAATGTCTCGAGTTAAACAAAACTGGAAACCCCATGAACGACACATGCTGTACCAGTACCTGACGTGACGTAACCAAAGGTAGTAAGTTCACTTGTTTTTATGTCATGCGCACAACATTACCTGAGAATGCAAAATGATTATGGGTAACAAACTATTGAAGGTCGATGTTATTTTGCCCATTTCTAAAATCTTTATTTTGTGCCGCTTCAGAAACCAGCCGACTCCCAAAATCACAAAATTCCTGTAGCACAGTGTCACAAGGGCCTCAGCAACCTTCCAGCGTAAAACATTTTGAAAGATATTATGCAGCTAATCTGAACACCTATAAATAATATATTGATTTAGAATCGGCAGAAAAATAAAGTCTGGTGTCAAGCATCAAACCAGTTTACATCCCAGGACCCAACCACTAAACCCAGCTCAGGCCTTCCAACTGACCACTTACCGCCGAATGAAGCCCCGAGTGGCCCACACTGTGGGGAAGGACTCTCTTAGAATTGATTTGTAATTGCGGTTCAGGTCTCGGCCGGTCAGGGAGCACCGGTAGTTTCCAACTATGACTCCATCAGGATTCAGCATTGGCACCAGTTTGAAGATAAAGGAATCCCTCAGGAGTGCAGCATCAGCAGAGGGCCCCAGCAGGAAATCCAGGATCCCCTTCATCACCCAGGAGCTGTTGGTCTCTCCAGGATGAATGCGGGCAGTGAACACCACGGCCGGTTTCCTTTCTCCCTTCTGATTCCCAAGAGAAGGACTGGTCACGGTCAGAATGGGCACCAGATTCCCAGCTAGAGACAGGCACAGTGTCCTGATCTTACAGAAGCTGGAGCAGACAGGATCCTGGGAAATCCTTGACAGGTATTCCCTCAGGTTGGAGTAAGTGTATGGGTAGCAGTGCGCAAAGTAACAGGTATCCTTGTCATGGGGGAAGGTGCAGGTCCAAGTCAGTGAGTAGCAAGACTGGCCAGACTGCTGCCTCCCATTGCGGTAATAGCGCACTTCTTCCCCCACACGGTGCCAGCCCACCCCCTGACTCTCTGCCTCTTTCTGGGAGTACAGAAGGGGGCGCTGCCCCTCTGCATACAAACTGGTCATCTTCAGCAGGTTGGTGATGGTGAAGCGGTAACGCATGTTGGCTCGTGTGTTTATGACACGGAAATAGTACCACTGTGTGTGTCTGTCCGTGTAGAGATCAGTCCGCAAGGTCAGTTCATAATTGTATTCACCCCTGGAATTGAGAATAAAAATATTTAATAGGAAAAATCTTACAGAAAACATCTGTGCAGAAGACAGTGATAAAATACTGTTGAATATGTTAATGTTGGATTGTCAAACTTGATATGTTTTTCTATATATTTTAATTTTGAAGGGGCCAATAAAGCAATTTCTGTTGTTATTCTATTGGGGTACTACCATAATTACAAAAAAGTATAGTAAAACATTGACTGTCCAAAACGGAGTGCTAACTTACACTTTGAGTGCTGTGTGCAGGTTCCCACTCTCAAATCTGGCCTCAAACTGGAGAGTGGAGTCTCCAGGACCTACGATCGGGACTGCTGCTGGCTTCAGGGGTCCCCGGCTTCCCCCAGCACGTGAGCAGATGAAAAAAGGCTCCATATCAGCTGAGGAGAGTGTGAGGCATAGAAATTTAATCTGAGACACATAGGGTATTACTAGAAAATACGGATAGTTTTTTGGCAGCAATGAGCCAAAGGCTTCATAATAAATAGCAATAAGTTATTGCTATTATGCCAATAGCAAGGATCAGTAAAAATAGCAAGTTCTTTCTTAAAAAATAAAAAATAAAAAAATACATAGGAAAAGTTGATCCCAGAACAATGTCCAGATTATTAAAGGACACCAATGAAATCAGCAGAAACATGGCTTGGCAATCCATTCTGTAAACCCACTGCTCACTGTGTGAAATGGTCGCTGGGGTTGACTTTGTTCATCCATTTAGGATTTTAATCTCCCTTAATCCTTCCATTTTCGCTGCTAAATAAATTCAGTTGCCTCAAACTGTCTTTATATCACGTACATTTTAGACCCAAGATTAGTCTAGTTTCTCTTCTCTGAACTCTTGGAGCTGTAGATATAATCTCCCTTGATTTATACTGCACTTTTTACTATACCTGTATAACCAAGTATATTTATTTGCCTTCCAACATTGCCTAAAAGGTGTTTTTCCCGGTTGACCTTTTCTAGTTTAGTAGAATAAACTGGATTCTGTTCAACTGGATGTTTAGTTCAGTTTAGTTTTTTTCCTGAGAATTCTATGGTACATTTACTGTGGAATGATTAAAGAGCATAAAGAAAAAGGGACAAGTATATTTAAAAAGGTCCTTACCTCCATCTGCCATGTACACCAGAGTGGCCTCCCTTGGCACGGTCTCTTGCAGGGGCACTTTCTTCAGACTGCAGGGGTAATATATGGGCTCTGGGCTGCATGGTGCCCACTCTAAGAGTTAGATAATATTTGGTGTATATATGTTACAGTAAAAGTCTGAACATTGGCAAATCTCAAGATTTACTGGTAAATGTTGACATTTACCAAGTTAAGCTGTAAATGTCCAAAACAAACATGATGACACTTTACTTCAGACATTTACCTGTAAATGTCAAGAATAACCAAGTGCCTTTCCCAATAAGCTTTCGGTAAATGTCCGAAAAGCAATGTATTTCTTCATAATTCAAACATTTACCACCTTACTTGACAGTTACCAGTAAAACTTAAAACAATTTAACAGATTCTGACTTTCTGTAACATATATACTATATTATTTCATTTTAAAAGTAAAGTAGCGTCAAATTATATTTTCAAAGTTTTTTTTTTTTTTATTTTCATTTTACCTTTCATAATTTTTCATCTCATTATGAATGGCTGAACTGCAATTTTTAATAATAACATGCTTAATATCAGAATAAACTATTCTGTTCTAGATCAGCTTGTCTCTTTATAGAAGTGCCAGTGCCACATATACTGTATGTACACTACATATTTAGAATATTGGTGCTGTAGGATGCAAGTTGATATCCACTCCAAGAACGGTCAGAGTGTCTTTGACACAGTGGTCTTATATGCCTCTCCGAGTGTAAATCAGCTTGTATAATGCACAGCACCCTTTACAATACAATACAACTTGCATTCATATAGCGCTCTTCATCCAAAGCATTCCAGGGGGCCTTACGAAATACCCCAAAAAATTAAATAAAACCAATGGCCAAGCAATCCAGCTCAAAAACAAGCTAACTCAAACATTTAAAATTGATTCAAAAGTGTCAACTGTTCCAGCATTTCTGATATGATTTGGGATAGAGTTGCAAAGCCAGGAAGCATAATTACTAAAGGCCCTTGCCCCGCCTGAGTTCAGCTGACTTCTAGGAGCAACCAGAAGGTCAGCATTTGCTGATCTCAGGGTACGGCTAGGGGCATACAGTATCAGCAGTTACTGCAAATATGAAGGCCCTAAGCCATGAAGGGCCTTATAAGTAGTAAGAAGAATTTTAAATTCAAATCAATCCTGAACTTAACAGGGAGCCAAGGCAGTGATTTAAGAATAAGAGTGATATGTTGTGAATGGTGAGAAGCGAGTTAACACTCTGGCTGCAGCATTTTGAACCAGTTGGAGCTGAAACAGTTTAGAATTAGGAAAGAAGGAATCATTACAATAATCTAGCCAAAAAAAAAACAAAAGGCAAGAACCAACATCTCAGCATCTTTATCGGATAGAATGCATCTCAATTTGGCAATTTTCCTTAAATATAACTGAGTTAATGTGTCCGAACACAGTTCTGGATTCATTAGTGATTCCAAAATTATTCACAGTATTAGATGAAGTCAAAAGATTCCCATCAAAGGATATTTCAGAACGAGGTGATTAGCTAAATTGTGCCTAGCACCTCTGTCTTATTATGATTTATTTTTAGACAATTTTCAGCACAGAAACCACCATCTCCAATTTAGAAGGAAAATAACAATTTGAGTATCATCTGTATAACAATGAAATCCAAGGTGTATTTGTTAATACATAGAGACACTGAAGAGCAGGGGACCAAGCATTGAGCCCTATGGAGCTCCACACTTCACGTCACCGGTCTCAGAAGAGTACTGACCCAGAGAGACAAACTGGCGTTGATGTAATACATAGGAGCGAAACCACTCCAAAGCAATACCTGTTTTTCCAATATAAATCTATCCAATAAGATCACATGATCCACAGTGTCAAAAGCAACAGAAAGATCAAGCAATACTAGAACAGAGGAGGTCATTACAGATCTTCAATAAGGCTGTTTCAGTGCTTTGTCCTGAGCAAAAACAAGACTGAAACTTTTCCAATAGCCCATTTCTACAAAAATGATCTTGAAGTGGAGTAGCCACAACTTTAAGCACCTTAGCTAGACTTAGAAATAGGCCTGTTATTTCCAAGATCATGTGGGGAAAAGTTATGTTTGTTCAGAAGTGGGTTTACCTCTGCCAGTGTTAAAGTAAGGGGGACCCCTTCCAGATATCAGAGAGGAATTAACAATATGAGTTACAATAGGACCCAAAACAGAGAGACATTCTTTCATAAGCCAGGTAGGCCACAAATTTAAACTACAGGTCTTAAGTTTAATTATCACAGCCTTAACCTCTGCCTCAGTTATTACTCAATTCCTTGAAACTAGCAGTAGTATTATGGAAACAATCTGGAGATGGATGAACGGCAGCAATAGCAGCAGAGGGCAATTGGGCTCTAAACACTTCAATTCGTAAATATCACAAATAACTGTCTGATAATTAAACACTATAGCTAATTTTAACATAATGTTCATCAGACACCTGCCCTCTGAATCACAAACTATCTGATACAAAGATATTTCATTTTGGCGTATCACATCAATATCAGGGTTCATAACATAAATAGATATCTGACCTACTGAAATGTATTCTGTTTCCCAAAGATTTACACAGGATCATCCCTCCCCCTCTTATGTTTTCCTTATAAAATAAACTCACCAATGTGATGGATTTTATCTGGGATGACCTCACACTCGTGGGGCCAGCGTGGTATGTTTTGAGGTCCCCATCCTGTCATTCCATAAAGATTCCGGGGTTCCCTTAGTCGAGGGACTGCCTTTCCTGACTGGATATCAAACACCACCTGTGTAGTTCTGGGCAGCGATGATAGGGCAATGTGCCAATCTGTGAGACATAGGACAGCAGTGATACAATAGAAGGTATTATTTACTTAATTTACTGATTCAACAGATTTGTCTTTGTGCTTTTAAACCAGAAATAAAAACCAAAAGAATGTTAGTTCTGGTTGCGTTTTGTGATGTTTTCATTTCTAAGTAGTTTTACGACTTTGATTGCTAGGTTGTTATTTATTTTTAGTTTTTTTAACAGAAGCATCTCCAAGAGCATAATGTAAATGGAGTGAAGTAAATTGAAATGTGACAAAGATCATTAATAGCGCAAGAAGTTAAATCAATGTAGCAGAAAGTCACATGACCTCAGTCATTTTGACGGTTTGAGGCTTTCAAATTGAAATTACTGTGCATGTCTGAAAGTTATGCAGTTGTCCTTTTATGACTTTTTCTAAATAGATGTATTAAATACTCTTGACAGCGTTTGAAAGGCAGGATCATGAAAATAAGGAAGTGTAACAGAAAGCAAAAGGATCTGAGCTGCAAATCTCCATCTCGACCCAAGAGGTACTAGCACGTCTGTACCGAGACGGGCCGGCTTGGAGAGAGGGGCAGCCACGTTAGTGTAGGGCGGAATGACCAGAATGACGTTTCGTCCTGTCAACATAACATGCCAAGGTCTGCTCTGGGCAGAGTGTAAGGAGTTGCAGTTCCCTGACAGACTAGAACAGAGGTGAAAGGAAGCATCCAATTCTACAGATTGGTTGACATGGAATGCCGAGATTTGTATTCGGCAAAAGGCAGAATTGGTATGGAGCATAACTATTCTCCAGGCCTCTGTAAATATTAAGCAGGCTTTCTCTATGAAGAATGCTTGCATCTTGCTCACCCGCTTGCGGAGATGACAGCAAGCAAACAGTCGCTTGAGTGATAAATATTTCAGCTTAGCTGAATGCATGGGCTCAAATGGAGGCTTCAAGAGTGCATTTGGCACCACGTCTAACTCCAGAGAGGAACCGTCCTTCGTAAGCGGCCGAAGCCACGGAACCCCTTTCAAAAATTTCCCCGCCAGGAACCTGAGTTCCTGTAGAGTCAATTTTGACATGGCAAGCTGAATGGCTGTCAGATAGACCTTTAATGTAGAGGGGGATTTCCTCTCATCAAACAGGCCTTTCAAAAACTGTAGTATTATTGCCATGGGACCATGTCCGAAAGAAAATCCACTTATACCTATACTTGGAACGTGTGGACGCTGCTCTAGCATTATGTAAGTTGTCAATTACCCAATTGGACAGACCCAGATGGCTCAAATGCAGTCGTTCAGGGGCCAGACCCACAGCTACAGGCTCGATGAGTCGGAATGCCATTAAGGTCCCCCGTGCCTGACTAAGCAAGTCACAGCAATTGGGTACTGCATCAGGGTTTAAAACCAGACCCTACCAGGCCAGTAAGGGACTACTAGGAGCAGCTTGCTTTCCAGTGTCCTGTCAGCAAAATTAGCAAAAGACACTCAACAGCTGCGGTCTTTAACTGCTCCCTGTGTATGCGTTGTGGACGTTTGCAAAACTGCACTGGCCCTCTGGATCAGTGGCATAAACTCTGCCAAGAGAGCGCTTAACCACAGGGGATGTTCTGTCTAACTGACTGACAGGAATGCCAGCTCCTGTTCATCCACCTCCTCAGGCAGCGAGGGAGAGCTTGTCATCCTGCAGCCAACCTGCACTGCACTGCGCTAAATGCTCAAGCAGTAATTCTGCGAGCACCGTTCCTTGGGAAGCTGCAGCCCAGAGCCTCTCCATTCGCTCTGAGTCCGCCGATCACTTGGAAGACTGTGAAGATGTGGGCTGTTTTCCAGGTTTCGTCGTTCGCTCTCCCTTGGCACACAGCCATGGGGTTAGGATGCAGTCACCTCTAAGAGAAGGTTATGGGGAAGAGCGCTGTGCAGGATTTAGGGACGCAGAGTGCTCTGTAGAGCTGTGGGAGAGATGTTTCTACAGCGTGTGCTTGGAAAATGCGCATAAAACTCTCAAAAAACTGTGGTTCACCTTTGCGTGCTCTGGCCACAGGCAGGAAAAGCATCTGCCATGCTTGTCTTTTAATAGGCAGACTGGCCTTGCAGGTCTTGCAGGGATAAAACCCAGGAATTATGCAGGTAGCAATGCAGTGTATAGTAATACTGTACAAGTGCTTCCTCAGCTGCTTAAAGTACAGTAACGTGCCATTCAAGACCTGAAAAAGACCGGCTTGGTACCTGGGGATGTAAGCTATTGTCAGTAGCAGGTCGGAACCGGGACGGTACCTGGTCGGTTCGGTACTGTAGTCTGTATGGTACAGTATGGTACAGTACCGGTGAGGTGGAGTACGGTACCGGTGCGATAACCTCAGTCCCGGTTTGGTACTGGGAACAGAGCAGGTCAGTAACTACTACACCACATTTACTGCAGGTAGAACTGTACAGGGATGCCCAGCTGTACACACTACTGGCAAAGCCACTCAGACAGTGCTCACACAAGACTGACTGTTAGAATGAACTAACTTTATTAGAACCTGTTCCGTACGATACGATACAAGCAGTACAGAACAGTATCGACGGTATGATTTATTTGGCACTATACCGGTGAGGTAACCTTGGTCCAGGTTCGGTACGGATGGTACCAGGTTGGGAACAGAGTTGGTCAGTGATCTCGGTACTGGAAGGGTATGGGTCCACTCGGGTAGCAACGTACAAGGATGCTCACCTGTGCAAGCTACTGGCAAAACCACTCAGTCAGTACCCACAAGAGACTGAGGAAAGCCTGCATGTTAGTAAACTAACAGCCCTTGTAATAAACCCTTGCAGCTCTCACTACACATGTCACAGCATGCAATACAGACAACCCTGCGCAAAGTTTCTGTGAAAACAGAAAAATATAATGAGAAAAGAAAATATTTCTCACATTACAATAATACAATTACTTAATTATACAAAATGTCATATAATTTTGTCAGAAGTCAAAATGATAATAAAAATAACTCCAGCCGGAGAGCACAAAGTCAGTCGACTTATGTTGCTTGATCCCTGGGAAGGGGCAACTGAAGCCTCCAGCTTCACGCGGAGCACAACAGACTGTACTGCACAAATATGTGTAATTAGTAAAACTAATATAGCAATTATTTGTAATAGCACTTAATTGTGTAAAACACAATAATGTGAAAATGTATAACAGCAAAAGTAACGAGTACTTATTTGAATAGGTTCTCCTGTCAGGTCAGTTCTTGAAAGGAAAAATGACACCTGTGTGTGCAGTCCTTTATACACTCGGGGGCGGGTATGACTGCATCACAAAGGCTCGGCAGAGCAGCTTTGTTATATCTTATTTAGTTTCGGGGTCTTAACAGGTTAATACCAATACGGTAATGGTTACATTTCGTACTTGAAAGGGAACTAATTTGAACATTAAATACTTAGTATTAGTATTACCACATGTAACACCATTTACTGTTTTATAGTATAGAGTTTACACCCTGGATTGTATTTTACTCCCCTTTGAACTATTACAGATAATTAAGTCCCAAAGAAATAAACTTCTCAATTTTGTGAAACGGTAATAAATCAGTGAGATTGAAAATATGAACTGGGCACTTCAAATTGTGTTGACATATTTACATAAAAGGCGGAATGACTATATATAGGCTCCCCTTAAGCGTATGCTTAATTATAAATACCTAATTTATTAATTAATCACAAAAAAACTAAATTTATCCAATAAGAAACATATACAGATGAACATTTACAAATGAGAGGAAGCCATTTGGCCCATCTAGGTTTATCCGGTTCCTAGTAGTTGATTGATCTCAGAATGCCCACATGATTCTGCCTCAACAACATGACAAGGTAATCCATTCCATACCCTCACCACTCCCTGTGTGAAGAAGCGTTTTAATACGCCCCCACCTTCACTCCCCCTTCTGTGACATGGTGCAATCAACTCATCTTCAAAGTCCTCATCTCCAATGTCTTCTTCCTCTTCTTCTGATATGGCCTCATCCTCGGAGGAGAAAGAGTAGAGAGAAAAACCCTTCCTGGCCAGCGGTTCCTTATCAGGGCCTGCAGAGAGAAAAAAACAAACAGAAAAGCTGCGGTTACACAAGAAAATTTACTGGTATTGTAATCTTAAGAATACAAAGTGCATCCATTTACAAATGTGAAGAGAATCTCTAAATGCTATTCACAAATTGCTTGTTATATAAAGCAGTCAGGTAATAGCTTTCTATTTAGAACGTAAAAGTTACAAACATGAAGAGGTTATTCAGCCCCTCAACACTTGTCAAGTTTTAAGCTTCTGATTGATCCAAGAACTTTGTCTAGTTAACTCTTAACCCTTTAGGGACTGTGACTGTGTAAACACGATCATACTGAAGTGTCATTCTGGGCCCATCACTGGGTAAACATGATAAAAAACGCACTTAATTTCTTTAACCACCATACATTGTACTACAGCTTATTACAGGGAGGGAAAACATTTTTAAAAGTCAAAGCACAGTATCTGCGGACATGTTTCACCCTGTTTGGGGCTCATGAGGGGCTCTATATTAAAAAAAAAATATATATATATATACACACACACACACCTCATTATATCACCCCTCGCTATACTGAGGATTCGTTTATATCATGGTCCTGGAGTTGGCTCCCCATTTTTACTGTCTAACTGCATATGCCTTAGCTGCAATATACACAGGCACTTAGAATTACTGTTCGTTTTATTTCGTACTGCACATCACAAACAACAATATACAAAACAATTAAAAATAAAGCATTAATATCGTACTGTTATCATATGCACACGTATTGCACAATAACAAAAAACTAATTAAATATCTACTTGCTGAAACGGTTTTTAATTTAGCCAACAAGGTGGTGTTCACGTGTGGCAGCAATGCACCAGCAAAAGTCACAAGGCAGTGACGTCAGCTCCCTAGCAATAAGCCCCCTATGTTGTTGTGGCAATGGGTTCTTTCAATGCAGCGGGTTTGTGCATTTGAGAAAAGAGAGGAAGACTCGTGAAATTAATTGAAGACTGAAGTTGATGAGAAGCAATTACCCTCTGCAGTACAAATTAAAACAGTGTGCTGCTTTTTATACAAAAAATGAGAAAAAGCAGGTTGCGCAGAGGATTTATACTGGACCCTGACACACCCGATAAAATGACAGAGTGGTTGTACAGTATTTATTTGTTAGCCTATTTGTTTTTCTGTGGATCTCTATGTATATCACGGCCCTCGATATTTATAGCGGATTTATACTGGACCCCGACACCCGCTATATATCAAGTAGGTGGTGTATATAAAAAAAATATATAACACATAGATGAAGCTGTGTCATTCTTGAGACCATTACTTTCAATTCAAACACAAAATGTCTCGTTTTCAGTCACTCAACAACGCCCAGAGTACAGAAATGTTCATTCATAAGCAACAAAATGAGGATATGTTAAAAAAACAAAATGATGTAAAGCTGGTACATTCGTAACTCAGAGCATCACAAGGGTATCCATGTACTATAAAAAAATAATAGATGGGCCTCTTTAGTGAGTTACTGTAAAACAATTCCATTCGTGTTTCTGTGGCAGTTTATATTACACGACCTTAGGTCTCGTCATTTATGATGACACAGAAACCCTAGATGAAATTATTTTCCTGTAACTCACTGAAGCCCATCTGTTATATATTACTATATTAATATATATATATATATATATATATATATATATATATATATATATATATATATATATATATATATATATATATATATATATATATATAATATATATATATATATATATATATACATAATATATGATATATATATATATATAAGCTCAGGTGCAACCATTTCCCTTCAGAATTCACACAATAAGTTAAATGGAGTCCATCTGTGTGCAATATAAGTGGTTCATATCATGTATTTCAGATTAAATACATCTGTCTCTCTAAAGTCCCACAGTTGGGTAGTGAATTCAAAGCAAAGATACTACCATGAAGACCAAGGCGCTTTCAAAACAACTCTGGGATAAAGTTGTGTAAAGGCACAGATCAGGAGAGGGGTATAAAAAGATTTCAAAGGCATTGAATATCCGTTGCAGCACAGTGAAGTCGATCATTAAGAAGTGGAAGGTATACAGCACCACCCAGAATCTGCTCAGAGCAGGCCGTCCTCCCAAACTGAGCAGCCAGGTAAGAATGGCATTGGTCAGAGAAGCCACCAAGAGGCCAATGACAACTCTGAAAGATCTACAGTGTTCCGTGGCAGAGATGGGAGAAACTGTCCATGTGTATAAATGAAGTACTCCACAAATATGGCCTGTATGGAAGAGTTGCAAGAAGGAAGTCATTTCTGAAAAAAAGTCCATGTAAAATCCTGCTTGGAATTTGCAAAAAGGCATGCGGGAGACCCCGAAAAGATGTGGCAAAAGATTCTGTGGGCCGATGAAACAAAAATTGAACTATTTGGCCTAAATGCAAAGTGTTATGCCTGGCGCAAACCCAACATAGCACCTCACCCAGGTAACACCATCCCTACTGTGAAGCCTGGTGGTGGCAGCATCATGTTATGGGGATGCTTTTCATCAGCAGGGACTTGGAAACTTGTCAGGGTAGAGGGCAAAATGGATGGAGGAGAATACAGGCAAATCCTTGAGGAAAACCTGCTTCAGTCTGCAAGACCTAAGACTGGAACGGAGATTCATCTTTCAGCAAGACAATGACCCCAAGCACACAGCCAAAACGACACTGGAGTGGCTTAAAAACAAGAAAGTGAATGTCCTAGAGTGGCCCAGTCAAAGCCCGGGAATCTGATTGAGAATCTGTGGCAAGACTTGAAGATCCCCATCCAACTTGACAGAGCCTGAACAATTTTGCCAAGAAGAATGGATGAATATTGCACTATCCAGATTTGTAAACCTGGTAGACATTTGTGGGAACTTCTGCAACAGTGTTGGGAAGAACTTTCCGAACAATATTTGATTTTCATTGTAGAAAGAATGCCACGAGTGTGTTCGGCTGTTATATCTGCAAAAGGTGGCTGCTTTGAGTCAAAAATTTAGATTACATTTTGTTAAACAAAACAATTCCATGATTTCTTTTTTATCTCCAATTGTTTATTTGTTCTATGCTTTAATTTCAGAGTACATTGAGACATTAAACTGTGTAAATTTCAATAAAAAAACTGGAAAAATGGAGGTGTCTTAAAACTTTTGACCGGTAGTGTGTGTGTGTGTGTGTGTGTGTGTGTGTGTGTGGTATATATATATGTGTATATGTATATATATATATATATATATATATATATATATATATACACACATATATATATATATACACACACACACACACACATTGTGTTGGCTATATATACAAGATAGGACAACAACTCATAGACATATATTTGTCGAAACTATATATATAACACAAGGACAACAACTCAGGTAAGACAACCATTAAATGAATTTATCGAAATGCTAGAAGTATCAGAAACTAAATTTTAGAACTTGAAGCTACTGCTCCCTCCCCCAAATGAGAAGCAGAGGCCTCCTTTTATGTCAGGTGGCTGGGCGCTGATTGATCGTTAATTAACCTAATCTACTAATCAACCCCAGCCTCCTGAACATAATAAACCCAGGCAGGTAGGGGAAATTAACCCCATCCCTGCCAATTTAAAAAGGGCAAAGCTTTGCTCTGCCACACATCTCCCCCCATGTACAACGTACACCGGCCGCAATCGGCCAACTCCCCCCTCCCCCCAAGAGTCCAATTATGTCCCTTGGGTGGGCTGTTATGATGGGTGGTGGTGGGCGGGGCTGATGTCGGAGCCCCCAAGCCTTCTTTGGTTGAGGGGGCCCCAGATCTCCAAGGTAGTGCGGCGACGGCGGCCCGGCGGACCCTCGGCAACCCTAGAAAACAAAAAGGAGACATTAGCAGTCCCAAGCAATGCGGCGCAGCAGGCAACCCCAGGCGATGCGAAGCAGCAGGCAACCCCAGGCGATGCGAATGTGTCATCCCTGAGCGGAGCAGGCGTGGCATCCCTGGGAGGTGCAAGGCAGGCATCCTTGGGCGGTGCAAGGCAGGCATCCTTGGGCCATAGCTCCCCCCCTCTGGGCTCAGAGCGGCGGCTCCTCCCCTCTCTGGCTCTGGGAGCGACAGCAGCTCCTCCCCCCTCTCTGGCTCTGGGAGCGACGGCAGCTCCTCCCCCCTCTCTGGCTCTGGGAGCGACGGCAGCTCCTCCCCCCTCTCTGGCTCCCGGGAAGGCGGCTCACCCCTCTCTGGCTCTGGGGACGGCAGCTCCTCCTCCCTCTCTGGCTCCCGGGAAGGCGGCTCACCCCTCCCTGGCTCCCGGGAAGGCAGCTCACCCCTCTTTATTGGAGTGACCAGGGCATCTCCCATGTCTACCGCCAGGTAATTAACCACCATGAGGGCAAACTCTGGGAAGGACGCTGGGTGCTGTTCGTCCCACTGTTCTCCCCATCTTGACGCCACAGCGTGTTGATAACTATGGGGAGATCGTGGACGAGGTCTGCCTCAGGGTGCATCAACCAGTCCCAGATCTCCTGGGACGGTGGTGAAGGTGGTGGTGCTGGAGGTAGTGGGGTGGCCCCTGATGCCCAGGGTGAATACTGCACCTCTTCCTGGGCCTGGTTGTAGGGGCATCCTGCCCAGTTGTGCGTGCACCAGGAACACCAAGGGAAGAGGTTGGCCGGGTCCTCCAGCGCTGGCTGCAGCAGCTTACATTTCTTCAGCTGCTGCTTGTCCTGCCTTTGCCGCTGTCTGCTCTTCTTTCCCATTTAAAAAAAAAAATAATCCCAAAAATTAAAAAAAAAAAAAATAATAATAATACTGCTCCGAGCCTGGCACCAAATGTGGCAGGCTGGCAAGTGGATAGAGGCCCAGAGACAGACTGCAGTTCAAAAAAATATATACTTTTATTATAAATAGATACAAAAATAAAAGGGAACAAGGGCCAAAACAAAGGAATTGAAAAAAAGAAAGACAAAAAGCAAAATGTACAAAATAAAAGGTTTCCAGGCTGGGCAATGCCTTCACTGGATTTAGAAAATTGAAAAATCACACCCAAACAAAACCAACCTGCTTCCTCAGTTCCCTCCCCCAAATGAGAAGCAGAGGCCTCCTTTTATGTCAGATGGCTGGGTGCTGATTGATCGTTAATTAACCTAATCAACTAATCAACCCCGGCCACCTGAACATAATAAACCCAGGCAGGTAGGGGAAATTAACCCCATCCCTGCCAATTTAAAAAGGGCAGAGCTTTGCTCTGCCACAGGCATAATAACAGGAGCATGCTATAGACCACCAGATTCAGGCAGTGAGCAAAATAATCTGTTACATAATGACATTAGAAATGTGTGTAGCAAAGGAGAAGCCATACTAATGGGGGATTTCAACTTCCCCCATATAAAATGGGAAAACCCGGTGGGTAGCACGATGGATGAAATTGAAATGGTGGAAATGACAAATGACTGCTTCCTAACACAATTTGTCAAGGCACCGACTAGAGGGGAGGCATGCCTTGATTTAGTCTTTTCAAATAACGAAGACAGAATAACTAAAACAGAGGTCAGAGAACCACTAGCAAACTCAGACCACAACATGGTTGCATTTGAAGTGTTTTTTAAAACCCCAAAAGTAATGACTAAAGCTAAGGTTTACAATTTTAGAAAAGCAAACTATGTACAGTGGCTTGCGAAAGTATTGAACCCCCTTGGCATTTTTCCTATTTTGTTGCCTTACAATCTGGAATTAAAATGGATTTTTTAGGGGTTTGTATCATTTGATTTACACAACATGCCTACCACTTTGAAGATGCAAAATATTTTTTATTGTGAAACAAACAAGAAATAAGGCAAAAAAACAGAAAACTTGAGCGTGCATAAGTATTCACCCCCCAGACATAGCGTTTTCCTTGATGGCCAAAAAGCTCAATTTTAGTCTCATCTGACCAGAGTACCTTCTTCCGTATGTTTGGGGAGTCTCCCACATGCCTTTTGGTGAACACCAAACGTGTTTGCTTATTTTTTTCTTTAAGCAATGGCTTTTTTCTGGCCACTCTTCCGTAAAGCCCAGCTCTGTGGAGTGTACGGCTTAAAGTGGTCCTATGGACAGATACTCCAATCTCCGCTGTGGAGCTTTGCAGCTCCTTCAGGGTTATCTTTGGTCTCTTTGTTGCCTCTCTGATTAATGCCCTCCTTGCCTGGTTCGTGAGTTTTGGTGGGCAGCCCTCTCTTGCCAGGTTTGTTGTGGTGCCATATTCTTTCCATTTTTTAATAATGGCTTTAATGGTGCTCCGTGGGATGTTCAAAGTTTCGGATATTTTTTTATAACCCAACCTTGATCTGTACTTCTCTACAACTTTGTCCCTGACCTGTTTGGACAGCTCCTTGCTCTTCATTGTGCCACTTGTTTGGTGGTGCCCCTTGCTTACTGGTGTTGCAGACTCTGGGGCCTTTCAGAACAGGTGTATATATACTGAGATCATGTGACAGATCATGTGACACTTAGACACACAGGTGGACTTTACTTAACTTATTATGTGACTTCTGAAGGTAATTGGTTGCACCAGATCTTATTTAGAGGCTTAATAGCAAAGGGGGTGAATACATATGCACGCACCACTTTTCCGTTATTTATTTTTCAGAATTTTTTTAAACAAGTTATTTTTTTCATTTCACTTCACCAATTTGGACTATTTTGTGTATGTCCATTACATGAAATCCAAATAAAAATCAATTTTAATTCCAGGTTGTAAGGCAACAAAATAGGAAAAATGCCAAGGGTGGGGGGGGGGGGGGGGTCAATACTTTTGCAAGCCAGAGCCTAACAGAAGTAGATTGGAGTAAAATAGAGAAAACACCCACAGAAAAAGGAAGGTTGTTCTTCAAAAATGTAGTACTTGAGGCGCAAAACAATTACATCCCTAAAGTAGACAAATCTAAATGTAAAACTAAATTGCCAAAATGGTTTAATAGATCAATTAAAAAAAATATTCAGAGAAAAAAGGCACTTTAGAGCATTAAAAAGGGACCAAAAAGAAAGTACACAGAAAGAGTACACGGAACTGCAAACGCAAGTCAAAAAGGAAGTTAGAAAGGCCAAGAGAGAAACAGAAATGAACATTGCTAAGGGGGCTAAAACCAATTCCAAAATGTTTTTCCAATATTACAACAGCAAGAGAACATTCAAAGAGGAGGTTACATGTCTAAGAGATACAAATGGCAAAATCATAGATGAAGAAAAAAAAATAGCAAATATATTAAATGATTACTTTTCACAAGTTTTTACAAAGGAAGATACTGACAACATGCCCCACACGTCATCCAGTTCCTATCCAGTTTTAAATAACTTTAGCATAACCGAGGCAGAAGTGTTAAAGGGACTAGGAGCTCTTAAAATGAACAAATCCCCTGGGCCGGATGAGATCCTCCCAGTAGTACTCAAAGAAATGAAAGAAGTAATTTACAAACCGCTAACCAAGATCACGCAGCAGTCTCTTGACACAGGAGTGGTACCGACAGACTGGAAAATTGCAAACGTAATACCGATCCACAAAAAGGGAAACAAAACTGAACCAGGTAACTACAGACCAGTAAGCCTGACTTCTATTATATGCAAACTTATGGAAACTATAATAAGATCCAAAATGGAAAATTACCTATATGGTAACAGGGTCCTGGGAGACAGTCAACATGGTTTTAGGAAAGGGAGATCATGTCTAACTAACTTGCTTGATTTTTTTGAGGATGCAACATCGATAATGGATAATTGCAAAGTATATGACATGGTTTATTTAGATTTCCAGAAAGCTTCTGACAAAGTCCCGCACAAAAGATTAATTCTCAAACTGAACGCTGTAGGGATTCAAGGAAACACATGTACATGGATTAGGGAGTGGTTAACATGTAGAAAATAGAAAGTATTGATTAGAGGAAAAACCTCAGAATGGAGTGTGGTAACCAGTGGTGTACCACAGGGATCAGTATTAGGTCCTCTGCTATTCCTAATCTACATTAATGATTTAGATTCTGGTATAGTAAGCAAACTTGTTAAATTTGCAGACGACACAAAAATAGGAGGAGTGGCAAACACTGTTGCAGCAGCAAAGGTCATTCAAAATGATCTAGACAAGATTCAGAACTGGGCAGACACATGGCAAATGACATTTAATAGAGAAAAGTGTAAGGTACTGAACGCAGGAAATAAAAATGTACATTATAAATATCATCCTTCAACCCCACTGCTTTTGAATTCAAAGCAATCTCAACAGAGGCACTATGACGGAGTACACATTACCTCTATGTGTATTATGTGTTTGTGTTGTATTGTTATTATTTTAATGTACTGCTTTGTGTTTAAACATTGTTTTATTGTTTCACAGATTCAGTTAAAATGCCCCAGCCAGCTAAAATTGGGAGAATGCGTGGTCATCAGCTGGTGATTATTGACAAATTGGCTGTCAACCACGCATATGAGAAATCCCGTGCAGAATGTGGTCGAGGGATAAACTAGGTAATGGATAGCCAGTTAATCCCTCGACCAAAAACCAGCAGCTTTTGCTGATCGAGATTGTGTGTTCAGAGGTGGAATGTGAGTGAAAGAGAACTGAAAGACAAGAATAACAATTACCACTCGTGCTGGCATTAAACCAGCATGATACTTGTTTGTTTTGTCTTGTTGGGTTATTGTCTGTTTTGTTTTGGCCATCATTTCATTGATGTGCATCATGATGTATGTCTGCATTCGGTAACTCTGTGTTAACTATTTATGTATTTGGATTAAGTACATGTTTTCTTGCATATCTGTCTCTGACCTCTGAATTTGTTTTTCATACTCATGACTGATATAAAGGTGTTGTCAGAATGTGAGAGTGCTTAATTCTCCCAAAAAAACTGGTTAGTTGCCTTGATCACTTGCGTAGAAAGAAAATACATATAGCCATGCTATAGGAATCTCATCTTAACCCTTTGAGGTCCTATGTTGGACCAGATCCAACATTAAAATTTTTCCTTTCCGGTCTGATGTCATTTCGTGGGATTTCAGGGTCCTTTTTGGGGTGGAGTGGGAGGGGAAATGGGAAACATAGAGAATGTTCTTCTGTACTGAACTGTTTTATTGTTCTTTATGTTCCAATAAAAATTTGATCACAGGGTTCGACTGGAGCATACCCATCCTGAAATGATATGTGATTTAGGGCTGAGTGCAAAAAATAAAGTTATGCATTTATTTATAATCCGGAGTGGAAAAAAAAAAAGTGTCTCCTGGGGCATGTACGCAGGGTAGACAATGGACATCAAGGTATCTGTCCTTCACCCCATCTACTTCAATACATATTACACTGGCATCAATCTTATACTGTAACATTGTTGAATCGTGCATGATTTAACAGTGCAAACAGCAAGCACAGAAAGCAAAAAAAAACCAAAAAGCAAGCAACCAAAAACCAAAACACGTCTTCTAAGAAATGCTCAAGTACGTGGGTGTGACACGGGGTGTGGGCGCAAACGCTAAAAGATGGGAAGGCATGGAATTTGTAGTCGCTGTGCCGCTCATGATTCATCTGGCAGTAGGAGCAGAAAGCCATACAACAGGCATTCAAAAAGAAAGCATAATGCAAAACACTGTAAAAACAAAGCTAACAAATAAAAGGGTGCTTTGGCATTCCGCTGAGACACATACACCTACCTGCTGGTTAGGGATCTGCAGCTGGCCAATCTCTGCTGCTTTTCCCCGCAACCAAACAGAGCAAATAGCAAGTTCCAAATGGTGCATCTGACTCTCCTGCAAACTTGCGCATGCATCCGAGAAGCCAGTGACGAGTTCCAACCATTTTAAACATCTCAGTAACTAAATCCAAAGAATGGTTTCATGAACAACTGATCTACTGAATTCCTGTTGGCCGGTGGTAAAACAGAAACAACAGATTTGAAGTCTCCTCTATCTGAGAATCTCATAAGCCACTTTACTTGTCATTTGTTTTGTTAATGTAATGCATGTCACACACTTCAGTGCAGTGACCCCTGCTAGGTGAAACGTGTTGTGTAGCTAGGCAATATATTCTGCTTAGAGTCATCAGTCGATACAGGGGTTCAGACATGAATTGAGGAGAAGTGGGTGTAAAAATGGGCAATATAAAAAATAAAATTGTGCTAACTGCATTTTGGCAAAAAGTGTCAACACTGTATGTTTTGTTTAATATCCTCACTGTGACTATACCTTGCCAGTTTCTCAAGTGTCTAAAGTAGATATAAAAGCTGTTTTTGTTAAGAGCGTTCTTGTATTCAATAACTTACCTGTAAAATACGCATAGTGTCGGAAGTGTTCTCTTAAAAGCTGCTCCTTAAAACAGAACAAAAATAGCATTAAATATGTGGACTAAAGAATTATTCATGTTTTATAAAGAAGTGTTACGTACTATGTTACTATTCTTATTATTATGCTGTTGTATCAGGATGCAGCAATTTAATGTGCACTTCTTTAATTGTTTAGTTTTTCATTGCCAATTTGACTTTGAAGTCCATTAAACCTGCAAATACAATGTAGATGGATTCCCTATGCAACAGATATTAGGGTCCCACATGAAACTTGAAACTCCCTTTTCTACATAACATTCACACAGAGTAAATCTACAGTGTGGTGGCAGTATAAATGCACTTCACCCGATTCCAGAACTAAACTATAAAAAAAAAAATCTTTGCTAATTTAACAAAAGCAGAAGGTAGGCTATGTGTTACTTGTAGCTAACCGTACTCTGCAGTTTTCTATGTAAATTAAAAATGTACGCATTTCTGTAAAGTGTAGGCAGTATATGTAAGGTACTGTATAGTATCATAACGTGTTACTGTGGCATCGGTACCTGTTTTGTGTATTAAGGCTACAGTAAAAGAACATGCGCAAAAACATTTTGTTTCGTGTTTTTATTTTTTTTAAGCATTGTACAGTATGTGCAATGCAGCAGCATGATTTGTTTTGTGTTACCAGTAGCCTTTAGGCCAAAGTAAAAAGACAGGGGGCTGGATTAGTCACCTGATTATACTAGTGATTTTAATTTGATTGATACTGTGCTGTACAGCAACAGCCAAAAGTTTTGCAACACCTAGAAATTTAGGATTGAGACATAATAATAATAATAATAAAAAACAATAGGAACATAATTCTGACTTTTATTTAACATCAGTAACCAAAGAAATTAAAAAGTGATTGCAAAATAGCAGTACAGGATTTCATGTTAGATTTCGAAATGTCACATTTTTTATTTGGTTAGGTTTTCGTTATTATATGGAAAACAACAAAGCGGTATGTAATTCAATAAGTTAAAGTAACATTATTCAGCAGGTTTCATTCGATTTATGAAGAAAAATTTTAATTCTATAGGGCAAAACTTTTGGCTATAGCTGTATGCCTAATTTGCGGATTTATATTTTTACATAATGTAATGTGTACGGAAAACACATTAATTTTATTTCAGTGCAACGTATAAATGTGTGTGCGTGTGTGACATCTTGATATTGCTATTAACCTGTCTCCAGACATGTCGCATAGCCATAACATGCCGGTGTCAACAGACAGTGTATGCCATTGACGTCTTAAGTAGGGGACACAGCTCATTTGCATACCTCTGACAATTGGATAGATACAATCTCTCAGTAACAATCGGTGATGGTAAATCACATCTAAACCCATTACTGGCCAGTAAAACAACCAGACAATAGTTTTATAAATCATGTGTTAAATACTGCCCAGTAATTTTTTTTTTGTTTTTGTTGGAAATTACCGCCATCTCTTATGGGTATGTATGTTTTACAGTATTTTAAGGCAGTACTTTATTAATATTCCATAAAAACAATATTGAAAAATTACTATTGTATCAATATTGTAAAAATTGTATCTGCCAAACACAACAGAGCTGTGCATGGTTTGGAGTTCTGCTCTGATGTCAATCGATTGTTCATGCTCGCTGACATGGACGTTGTTGTTATTGTACTAAATAGCAGACTGTATAAAAAGTTCTTAAAACTATTCACAAAATAAATTTAACACTGACCCTGTAATTATGCCTACGGCAGATGATCAACCTATAAGAACGTCTTAGACCTACACTACACTGAACTAATGTAATGAGGTTCCCACTCAAATCCACATATTGTATGTATTATTTAAATTTTTACTTTCAGTATGCCCCCCCCCCCCCCCATGCTAAGTTTTGTTTTAATATTGCTTACAGATTCTGATCCAAATCCACTTTTTCTGGAGGAGTCAGCTTGTCTTGTGTTCTTCTTCATAGCTTTTTATATTATCCTGCAGCAGTCCTTCTGAATCAAAAACACAAAAATCAACTACGGTATTTACTGTAGCATATATTAATGTAGTTATTCAAGTGTGCAGTGTATGTATGTTTTAAAGTAAGGTCTTATTTTTTTTTTACACTTTTGATAATGGCTGAATGCACCATAACAGAGATCATGCAGCAGTGGTGTATTTTTATTGATTCAACCCCAAGTCAGAGTGGTTAGTGCATAGCCCTACAAACTAACTGATGTATCTAACAGGTTATTAAGTTTACCATGGTAAATTTGCTTGGTAATTTGGTGGTTTTTCCATGCTTTTCCCATGGTTATACTATGCATTCTCCATAGTGTACCATGGTTAGCCATGTTTTTTAATATGCTTTACCATGCATCTCTGAGCTTTTCCATGCTTACCTACACTTTACCATGTTTTCGATTAATTACACGTTGCTTTTACTGTGGTAAACTTTTACACTGGTAGACGTCCTGTAAAACTGCACATTTGACTTTGTTTTCTGATCCCATCTTCTACCCATCCCCACACATTTATTTATCCAATCACCTCTCCTACAAATACAAGCTTTAATTGTCTCCACACACCAGATGCGATGCAATTTTTTAATTGGTGACCAGACACTTTCGCAGCGATATGACCACACACCAGAAATGACACAGAGGCTAAGCAACAGGTTTGAAAAAGTGAGGTTACTTACCGTAACCCTGGTTTCCTGAAAGAGAAGACGACCACCACTTACACTGGTATGGGATATTCCTGCCCTTCAGGTAGGTATTGCTGAGCTCTCTATACCAGAGCTGCCGAAAGGCCCCTTCCTGTGATGACACACCCGGTCCCACCTACCTAGGGAATATAACCGTCACTCACAAGAAGATCCTCCTTTTTTTCCATCGAACCCATGAGGGTGACCAAAGCAACCTTGTGGGTAGTGATTGTCTTCTATTTCAGGGAACCAGGGTTACGGTAAGTAACCTAACGTTCCCTTTCAATTCGAAGACGACCACCACTTACATTGGTATGGGATAACATATATCAAAGCCGTCACGAGGGAGAAGGAATGGCAGCACATGAGGAACGCACAACACTGCCTAATCCAGAGGTTAGTGGTGAGAACTTATACCCTGAAGGACCCTTATGCCTACAGAAGGCAAGGCAGGGTCTACCACATTAATACGATAAAACCTGGAGGAAATATGCAGCGCAGCCCAGCTAGCCGCAGTACAAATATCAGACATCTAGGCACCTTTTATAAAGGGTCCAAGATGTAGCCAACCCTTTAGTGGAGTGTGCGGCTATCCTACCAGGTAGGGGTAAGCCAGCATCATCATACACAGTCGAGACTGTGTCCACAATCCAGTGTGACAGACGTTGCTTAGAGAGGGTCTGTCCTAGGGTCCGTGTTCCGTGACATACAAAGAGCTGGTCAGATTGACGCAGAGCTCTTGTCCTATGCACGTAGCATCTCAATGCCCGTACCAGGCAGAGGAAATTGAATCTCTCATCTTCTGTAGAAGCAAATGGAGGGGGATGAAAAGACTCCAGTTCCACAGATTGGTTAATATGGAAGGCTGTAATCACCTTGGGGAGGAAAGCGGGATTGGTGCGCAGCGACACTCTACTGTCATCCTCCCAAATACGGATGCAGGAACTGTGTACAGGCAGCGCCTGCAGCTCACTGATCCACTTAGTGGAGGTGATAGCTAAGAGGAAGGCAGTCTTCATAGACAGATACTTCAGCTCTATGGAGTGTAAGGGCTCAAACAGGGCCTTTGTGAGAGTCTCAAGTACAATATTAAGGCTCCATTCGGGGAGAACAGTCCTCCTAGGAGGGCGTAACACACACACCTGGTCAGCAAGTACCATGTACCAAGGGAGGGGAACGCAGGGCCAAAGCCACGGTGGGCAAGTTTAAGCAGACAATAAACACAGTGAAATACAGTACACAGTTTGTTTGCAAGGCCCAACTCACCGAGGTGGCGGGCCTGTGCGGCCAGCAGGGTCTACTCGACTGCGGAGATACGGCAAGGCCTAGCCCCAAAGAGGACACATGTACTCTCAAGAAGAAAAGACAATCATTCGCGGATGACTGCATAGGCAGTCACTCACATATGACCGACAGATAAAGAGAGAGGCCTACCACGCAAGCACGAGGCCGCTGAAAGACAGAAAGGACTCTGGTCTTTTAAGTCGTTGATTCCAGGAAAGCGGTAAGCCAGCTTTCAGCATGAATACAAGGGAAACATAACAAGACTAAATTGAACTCGAGAAGCTCTTTCCTTATCCACACTCAGCTAAACACAGAGGTCTTACCTTACCGCCTTGAGAGGGAAAAAGAGAAGGATCTTCCCATGAATGATGATTTTATTCCTTCGGTAGGTGGGACCGGGTGCGTCATCACAGGAAGGTATACACAGCTCAGCAATACTTACCCAAAGGGCAGGAATATCACATTCCAATGTAAGTGGTGGTCGTCTTTGAATTGAAAGGGAACTGCCAGATCTATGCAAAAAAATTGCTATTGACAAAACTGTGATCAAGACTGGTACACATTTGTCAACATGATACTATAGTAATTATGAGTGTCTTCCGACGGTATTTCAACGCATCACAATAAATCATACATAACAGGCTTATCCAGTTCCTTCAAAATGGACTCCCATATATTGCCTTTCATAAGAACATAAGAACATAAGAACATAAGAAAGTTTACAAACGAGAGGAGGCCATTTGGCCCATCTTGCTCATTTGGTTGTTAGTAGCTTATTGATCACAGAATCTCATCAAGCAGCTTCTTGAAGGATCCCAGGGTGTCAGCTTCAACAACATTACTGGGGAGTTGATTCCAGACCCTCACAATTCTCTGTGTAAAAAAGTGCCTCCTATTTTCTGTTCTGAATGCCCCTTTGTCTAATCTCCATTTGTGACCCCTGGTCCTTGTTTCTTTTTTCAGGCTGAAAAAGTCCCTTGGGTCGACGCTGTCAATACCTTTTAGAATTCTGAATGCTTGAATTAGGTCGCCACGTAGTCTTCTTTGTTCAAGACTGAACAGATTCAATTCTTTTAGCCTGTCTGCATATGACATGCCTTTTAAGCCCGGAATAATTCTGGTCGCTCTTCTTTGCACTCTTTCTAGAGCAGCAATATCTTTTTTATAGCGAGGTGACCAGAACTGAACACAATATTCAAGATGAGGTCTTACTAGTGCATTGTACAGTTTTAACATTACTTCCCTTGATTTAAATTCAACACTTTTCACAATGTATCCGAGCATCTTGTTAGCCTTTTTTATAGCTTCCCCACATTGTCTAGATGAAGACATTTCTGAGTCAACAAAAACTCCTAGGTCTTTTTCATAGATTCCTTCCACAATTTCAGTATCTCCCATATGATATTTATAATGTACATTTTTATTTCCTGCATTCAGTACCTTACACTTTTCTCTATTAAATGTCATTTGCCATGTGTCTGCCCAGTTCTGAATCTTGTCTAGATCATTTTGAATGACCTTTGCTGCTGCAACAGTGTTTGCCACTCCTCCTATTTTTGTGTCGTCTGCAAATTTAACAAGTTTGCTTACTATACCAGAATCTAAATCATTAATGTAGATTAGGAATAGCAGAGGACCTAATACTGATCCCTGTGGTACACCACTGGTTACCACACTCCATTCTGAGGTTTTTCTGTTTTCTACATGTTAACCACTCCCTAATCCATGTACATGTGTTTCCTTGAATCCCTACAGCATTCAGTTTGAGAATTAATCTTTTGTGCGGGACTTTATCAAAAGCTTTCTGGAAATCTAAATAAACCATGTCATATACTTTGCAATTATCCATTATCGATGTTGCATCCTCAAAAAAATCAAGCAAGTTAGTTAGACACGATCTCCCTTTCCTAAAACCATGTTGACTGTCTCCCAGGACCCTGTTACCATATAGGTAATTTTCCATTTTGGATCTTATTATAGTTTCCATAAGTTTGCATATAATAGAAGTCAGGCTTACTGGTCTGTTGTTACCTGGTTCAGTTTTGTTTCCCTTTTTGTGGATCGGTATTACATTTGCAATTTTCCAGTCTGTCGGTACCACTCCTGTGTCAAGAGACTGCTGCATGATCTTGGTTAGTGGTTTGTAAATTACTTCTTTCATTTCTTTGAGTACTACTGGGAGGATCTCATCCGGCCCAGGGGATTTGTTTATTTTAAGAGCTCCTAGTCCCTTTAACACTTCTGCCTCAGTTATGCTAAAGTTATTTAAAACTGGATAGGAACTGGATGACATGTGGGGCATGTTGTCAGTATCTTCCTTTGTAAAAACTTGTGAAAAGTAATCATTTAATATATTTGCTATTTTTTTTTTCTTCATCTACGATTTTGCCATTTGTATCTCTTAAACATTTAATCTCCTCTTTGAATGTTCGCTTGTTGTTGTAATACTGGAAAAACATTTTGAAATTGGTTTTAGCTCCCTTAGCAATGTTCATTTCTATTTCTCTCTTGGCCTTTCTAACTTCCTTTTTGACTTGCATTTGCAGTTCCGTGTACTCTTTCTGCGTACTTTCTTTTTGGTCCTTTTTTAATGCTCTGTAAAGTGCCTTTTTTCGCTGAATATTTTTTTTAATTGATCTATTAAACCATTTTGGCAATTTAGTTTTACATTTAGATTTGTCTACTTTAGGGATGTATTGTTTTGCGCCTCTAGAACTACATTTTTGAAGAACAACCATCCTTCTTCTGTGGGTGTTTTCTCTATTTTACTCCAATCTACTTCTGTTAGTCTCTGTTTCATACCTTCATAGTTTGCTTTTCTAAAAATGTAAACCTTAGCTTTAGTCATTACTTTTGGGGTTTTAAAAAACACTTCAAATGATTCATGTTGTGGTCTGAGTTTGCCAGTGGTTCTCTGACCTCTGTTTTAGTTATTCTGTCTTCATTATTTGAAAAGACTAAATCAAGGCATGCCTCCCCTCTAGTCGGTGCCTTGACAAATTGTGTTAGGAAGCAGTCATTTGTCATTTCCACCATTTCTATTTCATCCTTCGTGCTACCCACCGGGTTTTCCCATTTTATTTGGGGGAAGTTGAAATCCCCCATTAGTATGGCTTCTCCTTTGCTACACGCATTTCTAATGTCATTGTATAACAGATTATTTTGCTCACCGTCTGAATCTGGCGGTCTATAGCATGCTCCTATTATTATGCCCTTTGAATTTTTGTCCGTTATTCTGACCCATATTGATTTTGTTTTATTTAGTTTTGTGTATAATCTGTATTATTATAATTGTGATGCCCTTTGTCATAAAGCTCTGGATATTTTTTCAACGACAAGTATTATTGTTTCCTCTGTCATTTTGGATACTGCTTCACCTTGCTGGACCACGTGCACTAAAGCTGTTCTCCAATTATCAATGCTCTAGTTGATGCTCGTCAACTTGCAAAAAAATATGACTCAATCCTATTCATTTCACGTCACTCCAGTAGCGCCTGTAGTGTGAAAGATGCTTATCAAAAGTATAGGTGCTATGCATTTTGTTGCATCACTGCACAGTTTCGCTTGCCGCACTGCGTCTGGTGTGTAGCACATTTCTGATTTATCAATCAGTAATAAGTTGTTGACAGATTTATAATTCAATTTCTTCCTTAACACCGTGTAGTGACTGTAACCCAAGCTGTTTGCACAGAAAGGGAAGGTAAAACTTGGAGCATAACCCTGTCATATAACACTCGGAGCCAGCATTCTCATTAGCAAGAGATGACAGTGAACCAGGATGTCCATTACATACAAAGACACAAATACCTATAGAGCCAAAGATTTGATATAAATAAATGGCCAAGCTAATTTGGCAACACCCATTAAAAAAATGCATTGTTTATAACTAGAGTAAATAGTTTTTTGCAAATATGAAATAGCACTAAATAAAACTTCAACATACAAAACTAAATAAAACTAAAAAATTATGAAGCAAACACAGAATAACATTTTTAAATTGGGAGGTTTATACAAAAAATACTTTAAATAACTACTTGCAACCGTAGTTGTCAGGGCTCAGCTCTTACCATAGACACGGTCTGAAGGGAAACAGAAGCTCTGACTAGCACTTGCACAGGTGTATAATTTGGAGTGAGTCATTTGGCAGTTCAAATTGTGATAGAAGAAGATAGAAGATACAAAGTTTATTTTTAAAATGCCTAAACCTTAAAAAAGTCTTTAAACTGGGACAATATGGAAATATTGTGAATAACGTCCAACTTCCAAGCTACGGGGAAGCTCTAAGGTTTTTATTTTCACTTTGGCAAGGTTTGATCTACCGTATTTGCTCGAGTAAAAGTTGATCTTGTGTAAATGTCGACCACCCCACTGTGAGGGTGAGATTCGGGTATAATTATGACGTCCCAGATTTAGGCTTTGGAAAGTTGGTAACTTTAATACCCCTTCTCCACTGTCACACCCGACCTGTGAGGGCTCTGTACGGTTTGGGTACAGGTGATTCTCCACTGGCATATCTGACCTGTCAGGGCTCAGTACAGTACAGGTACAGGTGATTTTCCACTGGCTATTTGTCGAGCCGAGCGAGAACAAAACCGTGAAATTCCAGCCTCACAAGACATCTGAATCTGGCTACGAGCCAAGCCAAGCTAGGGGCGGGGTTAAGGATTTTTGTCATTACTTTGCATCAGTCAGTACACTCCACAAAGACACAACAAACAACATGCCGGGCAGCAAGTGTGATGAGAGAAAAATGATCGCTCGTTGAAATTAAAAATAATCCTAACTTAATCTTCAATGGAATTTGAGAACCGGTGTGTTGGAGTTGCACTGTTATAATTGTTGTCAATGCATCTGATATTGCCTTTTGCACGTCAGGATTCACCAGCAAGTTCAAAAGAATGCTACTTATATTATTAGTAGTCCATTTTGTTCTCCATTTTGATTGCCCACGGATTTTCTGGACAATATATGGCGCAGAAAATAATGTATTAAAAACATCCTGAAAATAAAATATATATTTTTAATAATTTAAAAACTTCATTTAAAACCCACATTAACTTTTTTTTTTTTAAATACAATTGCGTGTAGGTATTTGTCTGGTCAGAGATTTGAGAAAATTGGGACTTTTGCAATTTTTTTTTTTTCAATTACATCCTAAATTGACATTTAATTAAATATTTAGATTTTAAAGTAGGATCAAATTACTACAAATTATCAATAACATTTAGAAAAAATATACAACTGTAACTTATAGAAATTTACACTTAAGTCAGTAACATGGTTAAAATAGAGTGTCACAAGCTAAAGACACAAAATTTTAAAATCTCACCAAAAAAATATTTCTGCAAGTTGTAAAGCAATTCAGCCTCCCTGATAAACAGTTGTATCTTTTTAAATAACAAATAATCAAAACATAAAAATAAATGTCAAATTAGAAATAAATGCATTTATATTCTGAAAATATCATGTCATGCAAAAACGTCAACGTGGTCAGTTTATGGATTTCGCCAAATTAAGTAAGGAATTTAAGACATCTACAATGTTGGGGTCCTCAGAGGGGTCCTACTTCACTGCTGATAGGAAGAAGATAAGAGAGGCTTGGTAAGTGTCTGTCTTATTTATTTTTTTCATATCTATGTAAGGTATGTAGAATTGATAGCCATAACATGTCAACTTGGTCCTTAGTCTCAAATTGTTTAAAATATTCAAACTGTACAGAAAAGGCAAAGGTTATTTGTATATTTTTGTCTAACATTACAGGGAGATGGGGCCTTTTCTGTCATTTTTTGGCAGGAAACTTGTCAATTGTCAACTTGGTCAGTCAATCATGCAAATCTGTGTGACCAGGTTGACTGGCTTGGGCTGACTCAAGGCACCTCTGGGCCTACCATAGCACACAGAATCTTGTCTTGCTTTTGCCAGGGAACAAAGTGCAAGTGTTTCAATCCCCAGGTGTGTTATGTCACAAAAAGTTCAAAACTGAAGGCTCACAAAGTTCAAGGAAAAGAAAAAATGAAGAAATCGTTGAACAAGAGAAGACAGAAGAAAAGAAAGAGCAAGAAAATGATGCTCCAGTTTTAAAAATATGTATCTTAAAAAATATGTTATTTTTGTAAAATAAAACAAAAAATACTAGTGTATTGTACTTGTCTCAATTTAGTTGTGTACATTTCTAGGCAGAAAATATTAAAAAAATACATATTTTTTTGCATCATTAACAAGATCAGATGGTAAAGTCTTCACAAACACTATAAAAATGGGTTGAATAATAATTTGCATTTGTCCATGCCGCATAGGCTATGTGCAAGCCCAGCACTGATGGACATTCACCAATATTATTACGCATATTTCTTTTGATGCTGATGTCAGTGCAAATAATATTTATAGAACTGACTGCCTTATGAAATAACTCAACTAATGGCTATTCGAAAAAACCGTGCTATTAAATAAAATTCCCAAAAAGCATTATTAGTTTCATACATCAGTAATGCTTTGCGTGTCATTTAAACGAGTAAATGCAGTAAATCAGTACACATAAAATAGTAATAATAATTTTCCAGACAGCAACTACGTTACTTGGCGCTTTAATAACAGCTGCAACACGAGAGCACAACGGCACAAATCCTTGTTTACGGGGACAAAATACCAGTTCCTATGGAGAACTCTAAGGTAATATGCTGTTTAACGCAGAACAAACTTATCGGTATTTTTATTTTACTTTATTTATTTATTTTTTACAGAAAAAAGCCTCCTTAAACATAACTAAACGTTTGTGTATCACTTCGAACTCCTACATGGTCAGTTAATGAGGATATAACAAGCCAAACTGTCGGATTTTTGTCAGTCGTCGTTATAGTGAAAACCTGCGGTATTTTTTTATTTTTTTATTTTTTTGCTTAAATAGTCGGAATGTCGGAAGGAGTGTTTTGAGTATCGCAAATATTTTTTAAAAAGTGTCTTAAACGTTCCTTATTAAGACATTTTGGTATCTACACTTTTGAGTATGATTCCCACTGTTTGTAAATTAACCATCTGTAAAATAAATTAACCGTACCGTTTATAAATCAACCAATTAATTATTTCCTGAACGGCACCTCATATACCAGTAGTTTATGTTCACATTAAAAAATACTCTGGAATATAGTTTTCTCATGATACTTACATAGCTCGTATATTCCTCTCTGCTTGTACGAATAATAAAACGTCTTATGTAGGTGTTTGTCGTTTCTCTAGGGATTTCACACTACAACGAGAATAAAACCGTTATACCTTTTTGCTGTGCTCTTCATTCTTTCCAGTTAGCGTTCTCTTGCCAACATACCTGTATCTGTTGCTATGCACCCCTGTTACGTACTTGAAGAGAACACAGGATCGGTCACATGACGTCATTGTTTACATCTTTTCTATAGCAACCGCTTAACCACCCCTCCTTCTCGCGAGTGTTCTCGTGGTTTTGGCCTTGTCTAGGAGAGGGGTATTTCCGCAGAACGAAAGCTCCTACAGCGTAGCTCACACGGTGTAGTGCTGGGGGCGCAACTCGTAGTAAGCGTCATCATGATATGCTACAGCCCGATCACATGATAAGGCTGATAAATGTAGATATTAAACGAAGTTTGTTGCATAACAATAACCTAACCCGAAACCTAAGGTTCGCAGGGTATTATGGTCACGTGGTAGCGGTGTTGCGGGTCAATGAAGCACTGCTTAAATTACGAGTTGCGCAATCACTACTACCCTGCGTGAGCTACGCTGTGGGAGCCTTCGTTCTGCAGCTATATGCAAATTCAGTTCAATTCAAAGATGCTTTATTGGCATAACTAACGACGGCAGTTTTGCCAAAGCATTTAAAGAGTACAGTAACAGTTATAATAACAGTAACAATAATAATTATAACAATAATACAGCATCTATAGCCATTATGAACATATTTAAATAGAAATGGTAAATAAAACAAGACAAAGACACTGAATTAAACATTGAAACATTAAATACTAAACAACGCCCTCCATCCCCAGGAGTGCCTCCTCCTGTGCAGAGTGCTCACTGTGTGTCCCTCAGGCTGTGACAGGCGGCTACATACTGGGCAGCCAGTGGGTGTGTGTGTCCCTCAGTACAACTACCAGTTTTTCTGGGTCCATCATGTATTGGAAATGTGGGAGAGGAGTCGTTATATTTTTAAAGAACATGTTCCTTGTTTGGACGTATTTATCGCAGTGTAGGAGAAAGTGCATCTCTGTCTCGACCCCCTGTCTCAGAGTGACCACAGAGTCTGTTCTCTCTGGGTAGCCAAGTCTGCCTGTGTTGGCCTTTTTCAATGGCTGGCTGTGGTCACTGAGCCTATACTTGGTCAGACTTCTTCTGTCTTGTATCTTTGACAGTGAAGAGATACTCTGCTAGGGTAAAGTTTCTTTTTAGGGCTGGATGGCAATCAAGTTTATTTTGGGTTTGTGTTTCTTTGTCCCAATGTTCCAATAGGAGTTTGATTTGTTTACAGTTTGGTTGACTGTGATTGGCAGTGCTTTATATACTCCTCTTGTTGTCTAGTCCAAAAAAAAAAAAAAAAAAAAAAAAAAGCACATGGAATTTGAGTGCGAGATAATAACTTTTGCGAAGGGTTATTTTTCGGCCATAGACACATATATAAAACTAGATTGCCAATCAGATTACTTTAGTGTGCAGTCGTCCGCCATCTCGGAGGATAATAATCCTGCCGCTAAGAACGCTGTAACCATTGTAAACATGCAGGTACACGCAGCATTTTTGGGGTTTAATTTATTTAGCTTCATTAAAAAGGTACTTTAAAACGTTGATTATATACTATTAAACTATTCCCCAACTCTTGATAGGTCTAGTTAATTGATGTATTCAGCTGCGAAAGCAAAAATCAAGACATCGGCTACATATACAAGACGTGAAGTTGCTACTCTGCGATGTCTATGTCTGTTTCTACCTTTATATAGAATGTGGTCGACTATCCTTCCTGATGTTTTGTGAAACTACCAGATGAGTAAAAGGTGTGGCAGGATAAATAAAGTATCTATTTTCAACATATTTACAGGGTACGAATACATTTGCACATTGTGTATGTAAAAATATATGTAACTATTTTTGACAGATAAGCTATTGATACATGCAATATTGACAGTCATACAAATCTTCGGTTTGTGTTGATCGGGTATTATTATTATTATTGCTAACATATTTATTTATTGGGGTCTTGCTCTTTCTTAATCTAATTTATCTGCACATGTACAACTGTTGAATAGTCCGTGTAGTATTGAGTCGAAACTTCTTGTTGGAGGCGGGGCGACATGGTACAGCAGGCAGGGAGTGGATTGGCTGGTGCGGAAAGAACTGAAACAGGGTTGGCAGTTTGACTGGCTGGTTTTGAGGGAGTGTGTTTGGATCCAGCTGATGACAAAATTATGGACTAATCGTGTCTTCCCTGTTGATTTACTGTCATTACGGTGTCCTGTCACAGACATTATTTCCCTTGTCCTCTAGACCAGCCTCAGAAAGTATGTTTAAGTATTTTTTTTTTTTTTTTTATATTATCAGACTGTAGATTAGAATGTTAAGGGAAAAAGCTTGTATTGCGCTGATTGATTTAAAATATAATTCACAGTTAAGCACTTTAACGTTCCAGCGGGCATCTAAACAAAATAGAAGCCCGCTAGATCTGGAAGCTGATTGGCTGCTCACACTTAATCATTTTCTAAATATCAACAGAAAGGCAGGGTCAGATAAACAATATGCAATTGAGACATGAAAAATGCAAACATGCAAAGACTTTTGCACAGTAGTGTGTATGTGTGTGTATAAAGCTCAAAGAGCTAACACACTATATTATATATACACACACTGTATATAATACAAAATACATCACATAATACATATAGTACAAATAATACATAGCATATATAATAAATCATAATACATGTAACACAATATTACAGTATAATGCATTTGTGTGGCATCCGCAGATTGGAGGATGCACTCATTGACCAAGAGGTCATGGGTGACGTTACAAAAATGGGACGTAGTGATGTGACCTGTTTCTTTGTGAATGGTTAAAATAAATGACCAGAAGAACCTGTGCTGTGAAACATGAGTGTTTTGTTTGTTGTTAATAATACTGTGTGCAATTAACTGGAATGCTAACATGGTCCAGAGCTGTCGCCAAAGGCCAGCACTAAACCCGGATCTACAACACTGCTCTTTGTTTTCACTAAAGAACTGTATTTAAGCACTAGGGACTGGTGTTTGTGTATGTGTTGCATGTGGGTGAACTAAAAAAGGGACTTACTATTTCAGGGCCAACCAGCAGATTACAAATAAGCAACACACACTGCTGTATTGCCTCATTACCATTGTTATTATTTAATGTTGTTTTGCCATCAAGCCATTGGAATTAAAAACATTAAACAACATTGCACCTGGATTATAACTCTGTCTGTTCTTTGATCACCTGCAGTTAACCACTTTGCCACAGCCCTATAACTTACATAACAAATCTCAGTACTTGATCTTGTGTGCAGATTTTTGACACTACACATTCATTACTTTCCTAATGCTCCTCTCAAACACACGCAAACAGACACTGTACCTAAAGATGGTATCACCAGACCCACCCCCCCCCCCGCCCGCCTCATTCTTTAGCTGACGTAATCGATACTTGATCAAACTCACTTGGTGCTCTAGATGATGTCAAATAATCTTTACAAGTAATACAGCTGATTATTTTGCACACTTTACATAAAACCCAGCCTGCAATGTAAGTTTTTTTTTTTTTTTTATTTAAACATTTTTTATAGAGTGCAACAGACCACAAGTGATTTCAATGAGCTGTACAAGAATATACATAATTACTAATAGAGCTTCCCGATACATGACTGAGGTTTGTACCGCCCCATCTAGATAAGCACAAAGCCCACAATGCAAATCGTATTGGACAGTGGAGTACAAATACCTACAGTAGGGGGGAGCCTGTGCATCCAGAGCCCAAAAGAGGGGAGCCAGAGTGTCCGGTGCCCTCCATCTTCAAGGTCTCGAGTTGGTGCCCTGCCTGCGGGAAGTGTGGCCATTTCCCAGCCAACTGTCCCTTCCCGCCTGGGATTGCCCGTCCCGCACCACCCATTGCTTATTTTGGCCAATGTGCAATTTATTTTGTGTTTGTTTAAAAGTCTTTATTTTGTTAAATAAAAGCTGCACGCCATTGTGTCTGTTTCACCACAATATTGCCTGTGTTGTGTCGACCCTACAGACATCCTATTCACAGAGTTTAAAGAGGGTTAGGCATAGAATGATTACTGTCCTTACCAATAACATGGGGAAAAAGTAAAGAGCTATCTGAAGACCTTTGGCAGAAAATTATTTGTTGTCAAAGCTGGAGGATACAAGATTTCCAAGCATTTGAGTATCCCAATTTCAAACTACTGTTTATTATAGTAAAACACTCGCTTGGTCTGGAAGAAGGAAGGTTCTTTCACCAAGAACAAGTAGAGGAATTGTGAGGAAGGTTAATAATCCAAGATTGACTGCCAGATATTCAAAGTGAATTGTCTGCAAGTGGGACTAAGCAATACCGTGCTAGAATTAGCTTTCATTTTCCAAAGAGCTCATTTGTGGCTGTAACCTTATCATTCGTCATACAAATGCAGGATTCAATGATATTGTGGCACTTTTTTTAAATTGCTGTCTTTATATATGTGTATGATTTGTTAGTTACCAAAATCTCAGTCAACAACTAAAGACATGAGGGTAATTTCGTATCACTTAATAGGCAATGATGAAACACAAGCTGGTTAGCTGTACTGATAGCATATCAAATACTCAGATGGCAAAGAATGGGGAAAAAAAAAAACAACTGTTTCAGGAATTAAAAAAAAAACCCTTAACTTGAACTGTTATTTGGCATCCTTTATTTTGTAGTTAATTCACTGGGGTAAATAAAGTCCTACACAACCTGTTCTTTACTCCTGGGATATTTCTTTTAACAATCTGAAACTCAGTATATTTTAAGCCATTGCATTTACTTTTTGCTAGAAAAAACTTAATTAGATTTTGGATATATGTTTGCAAAATGCAACATTTTTCTGTATTGTACCCAGTCATGAGCAGGAATCAGGCATTATCAATTTGTTCTAAGCTAATTAGAAATGGATGTTCCATATTGAAATGAACAAAAAACTGAAGATGAATGGAATTTATTTTTTCTTCTTTCAGATAATGCATTTTTTGATTGACAAGCATGTAAAGGCATAGTCTCTGGGTGGATAGATATGGCAATCCCATCTTGAGACAGATAGTAATGTGGATGGCAATGTCCCTTATTCAGTTCATGTCTTCAACCATTTCTACATCCTGTGGAGTCTTTGTCTTTTCTCCTCTTGTAGAGACTATATTCACTTTATTTACAGAACTGGTCTGCTTCCTCACTTTGGGTGCTACCTCAACTGGGCCCAGAAAAGGGGGGGGGGGGGGAGAAAAAAAGTCAGATTTAAGATGCTGTACATCACACAAAGGAATATCAAATGTACTTGAACTGCAACATTTATGGACAAATTATGAAAACATGTTATGTATCACACAAAAGCAATCTGGTGTTTGCAAGGGGTGTTCTATTGGTTAAATATCAGAAACCCTATCTGATATTTGCATTAGTTTTGATAATTTTTTGTCAAGGAACCAGATCAATACTCTTGTAGTAACTCACTACAGATTGTGACATCCATCAGTAAGGCAAAGTTAAAAAGCTCTAAACTACATCTGCAGACGACCCTGGCTCTATTGCACAGTGGTTAAGATGCCCTCTTGCAGTGCGCATGGTAGCCTCTTCCTAGCCTCCCTAACTATTAGAGCTCCGTTTTACACTCAATTTCCTTACCATCCATTGCAGCTTTATCCTGCTGCATGTGTCGTAACTGCTTTTTCAGCTTCTGTTTCTTCTTTCCAGATAGTGTGATGTTATCTCGAACACTGGAAACGTAAGGAAACAGTCACAAAATAAGATGTAGCAAGTTGTTGTCACCGAATGGCATGAATACAAACTTGATTAACAGCATGCCTGTTAGTGACACCCTCTGCTTATCACAATATATCCTGGTAGAGCATAAAAAAAAAAAAAAAGGGATCCTGGAATCACTTTGGTTATTACCACACATTTAACAGTCATACCGATTTTAACCCTCATCCACAATAATAATAATTTCTGGGATGAACATGGAATTCTCATGTTCGGATATTCGTTCATTTTCAAAACGTTATCAAAGCCATTAATGTAACACTGTACTAAGAGTAGGAAAATATCCCAGAAGATTCTCTCTGCAGCAGTCCAATCAAATGTGCGGAGGCGGAACACGTACGTTCATCTAGCGTGTAAGCAGTTAAATTTTGCACAGTATTACTTGTTAGACAGTTAAGATTAACATTAAACTAACATGAGAAAAAAAAATGAGGTACAGCATAAAACCAGAAATATCTGCACTGATCATGAAGGTACTAATTTACTCTTGTACGTGATTCTCGGCCACAATCGAAGCATTATAGAAACTCAGTGCACTGCAGTAAGAAACAGAAAGCTGAAACTGGGACGGAAGATCAACTTTCAGCAGGATGACCCAAAGCTACACTGGAGTGGCTAAGGAACAAGAAGGTAAAATGTCCGAGTGGTCCACTCAGGGCCCCGACCTAAATCCAATCAAATTTGCGGCATGACTTGAAGATTGCTGTCCATCAACACTTTCCAAGGAAAGTGACAGAGCTTGAACAGTTTTGTAAAGAATGGTCAAATACTGAAAAATCTAGGGGTGCAAAGTTGTTAGAGACCTATCCCAACACACTCACAGCTATAATTGCTGCCTAAGGTGCTTCCACCAAGTATTAACTGGGGGGGGGGGCTGGAGATTTATGATCTTTCAGTTTTGTACTTAATATATAATCTCTCAAAAAACCCCCCCCCCCCCCTCTCAAGTGTGGAGTATGGTGTGTAGATAGGTGGGAAAAAAAAACCTCATTTAAAATGCAAGAAACTGACGCACTGACAAGAAAATGTGAAAAAAATTCAAGGGGGTGTAGACTTTCTACAGGTAATATATATATATTACATACACACACACACTATCCAGTAGTTAAACATTCATAAATGAAATAACAGTGAATAACAGGTGGAATTAGGACCAAGTGCTGAGTTTAAAAAAACAAAAGCTCCACGTTGTGTTGGTTCCTGGTTCTGCTCCGACATCACCCACTACAGCAGTCTTTGTGACAAGTACCTACATACAAATAATAGTCTGTCCGTAGATGTATGAAAACTGGGAATTAATCTAAATATTTATTATGGTTTTCAAAACATCAGGTTCACAAAAAAAAAAGCTTCAGTGTATACAACTATAAAAGTTTGTTTTACATAACATTTGGTGGGGTTTCTACAGGACAGCAAGCAAACTGTAGGTTTTACATACCTACAAATATCGTTTGAAGTCGAAACTGTGTGCATTTGGTGCTTCTGCTGAGGTACCTTGCAGTTCTTTTATGTTTTGGTTTGTTTACATATTCTGATACAACACGTTCTACATGTTTGATGCCTTTCTGGAGGTCTGATCCTCCAGAAGTTAGTTTATAAAAAAAAAAAAATGCAGAAAATGATTACAGGAAGACCTTGGAATCTTGTTTCGATGTTATTCCAGAACTGGTAAACACTGCATTTCACTGAATTTTGTAGTAAGCATGGTATTCACACTGTGCTACACAGTTGTCTCCAAACAGAAGAATGGTTCTCTGCTATGCTGAGATACTACACTTGATTCAACAAGACTCAGCAGGCATTGAAAAATGCAGCTGCAGGTTGACAAATCAGGCAGTAGGAGTTGCATGTATGTTTAAACCATTAAAGCATTTCTTGGTGTTTTTTTGTTAAGGTGGAATTAAGTTGTGTTGGTAAAAAAAAAAAAGAAAACCCACACAGAATCCGTGTCCACCGTGACTTAAGCAACCAAGTAAATGTGCGATTGATAATGACAGCAAGGCAACATTTGACCAGCGGTTTCTGAAGGACCTCTAAACTGGTTACGAAGCAACCTGGCTTAGCTTTTAGTAGGTCAGTTAAAATGCCACAATAAACTGTCAGTGAAATACAGTATTATTTAAGAACCATTAACACTAGCACCGCCATAGCCATTATTTGAAAGACTTTTGCAATTCAAATCTCTCTGCGTATGTGAATATCTCGTGCATGTCTGTTCTTAAGTGTAACTAAATATTTGAATTAAATACTCAGTGTTTCCGCTGCAGAATCGTAAAAATTAAGTTAGAAGTACTTGCTTCTGCAACCGCCAAACCACAGTTTATGCAGCGCACTGAAATCAAAATATTGCCAACAACTTAGTCTTGACTTTGTAATAAAATTAAAGTCATTGTGAAAGAACGTATTATATACTCCTGTCGAGTGGCGAAACACCAATTAAAGTCATTCTACACATCATATTTATTTTTATTAGCAGCTGTCAGAACACACATTGAATCACAGTATGATATAGCTACGCTACTTTGTCGTCTGCCTGTCCAGTGAATCAGCTCACAAAGTTTAACTGTCCTTTGTAATTCAATCTTTAGAACTTTGCAAACCCAGGTGTTGTGATCAATGCCTTGATCAATCACTTCTTGATCATGTATGCCAATTCTTTATTAGGTGTAGGGCTGGCGACAGGCTGGCTGGTGTTGGCGTTTTAGACTCTGCTGTGGACACTCCCAATTCATTATTATCCGTATACTGACGGAGAAGATGGCTCAAAAGATGGAGTACAGAATACAGAAGAAATGCTTGAATGGTTACAAGTTTTGGCTGAAAGAGAGTCTGATGGTGGGGTGATAACGACAGCGATGCATCCTGGGCTGTCGAAACCAGCAGTATTGACAGTGAAAGTTAGGACAACCGAGATGGATTTACCTCCAGGTCAAAACATAACAAGTGCCGGCCAGGGGGAGAGGCCGTGGCAGAACCAGATTCAGTACTGGAGAAACAGCTGCTGTCCCTGCGACTCCTCTTGCATCTGCCGCTTCAGCACCACCAGCGCCAAGAGCAACTACACCTCACCTGCTGCATCAGCTTCTCCAAGCAATTCAGGAGATGGGCAAAGACGGGACAGTTTAGAAAATGATATATCCCGGCGACGAGACTTTGAGAAAACGCACATCAGAAAATAAATGGTATTGTCTGAAGCTTCAGGCCCAATGCTGCACACAAAATGAAACACATACCCCACTCTGCATTTCTGTTGTTGATCTCTATGCAACTGCCGCTTCAGCCAGCGCTGTAGCGTGGCACAGGCACAGCGGGTAATTAATGTTGACCCCTGGGAACTGTCTTTGGAGGGATTACAAGCTTTCATTGCAATCCTGTATGTGCGTGGCGCATATGCAGGCAAAAACATTTATGTGGAGAGCTACTAGTCACAAGAGTGTGGTCTTCCCTTCAAGGAAACAGAATCACATTTGGGAAATCCTGAGAATCACACATTTTGATTTGAAAACAGTAAGAGCAGCCTGACTATTGCAAACAAATTTGCCATGGCACCAGAGGTCTGGGACAGCTTCATCACAAATAGCATTGCCTGTTATAAGCCTGGACCTAACATCAATGTGGATGAACAGCTGTTTTACCACAATGGCACACTGTGGCTGGAAACAGTACATGGCCAACAAACCAGACAAGTTGCATCAAATTCTAGCTTTCAGCTGTTGTTGATTCCAAATAACTAGTAAATGGTTTCTCCTACCTGGGAAAGTACGAAATGTGCCCTGCTGGTGACAGACTGGGGCACAGTGATGTGCTGAGGCTGATTGAGCCGTACTTGGGCAAAGGACAAAATGTCACCACTGGCTTTATACTTCTCTCCGTTTGACCAGGGAGTTGGAGAGCAATTTATATTAAAAAAACAAAAAACACCACACGCCTCGTAGAGACTGAACAAGGCAAGAGTTACCACCAACAGCTCACGCCATGCGAGCCTCCCTGCACTCCACTACACTCCTCAGGCAGAACTACTGTGCCATCCTGTGTGTACAGGTGTAAAAAAATTAATGTGCTTATTCTAAGCTCTCTGCACAAATCAGTGATGATCAGGACTGATGCTAAACAAAAGCCAGAGACTCTTGCATTTTACAACGCAACAAAGTACAGTGTGGATATAATGGATCAAATGGCATGGCTATATTCTGTCAAAGGCGGTACTCGCATGTGTAGACATCAACACTTTGGTTTTGTACAAGGAGTGCAGAAGCAACACATCACTCACAGGGACTTCATTTTGCAGCTAGCCCTGGAGCCAAGGCAGAAACATTTTGATAAGACATGAAAGCCAGCTGGCAAATGCCCCTCAACCTTCAGCCAGTGCTGCGCCCACTGGAACATGGAATAAGACAATATTCTGTTTCTGCATTGAAAATGTTACGCATGATGCTTATAAATAAAAAGCAAGTTGTATCCGATTGTTTTTCATATCGAAGCAGTTTTAAAATGGAGCTGCACATTGTGGGTGTGGTCGTTTATTTACTCAGAAATTTTGGCGGTTCTAGTATTAAAACAGGAAAACAGAGAAACTACTGAAATATTTCATAAATGTTCAGGTTTTGAAGTTTATAGTTCTGAAGATTGAGTAGGGGTCTATCTAAAAATCGCGATTTCATGGACATCATGAAATTGAGGGGTCACTGCGAAATTCACCTTTTAGGGGCCAATGCATACCGAATAAGTACGGAGAAAAAACAAAAAACCCTTGTTTAAATGAACTACTGCACAACTGAAACTATGTATCTTCCTCCCATAAAAAGCCCATTTTAATTCCTTCGTTGTCCTGTGTGCATTGCACTAAGCAAAAAACAAAAACATCCACAAATAACATTTACAAAAAAAATTCTCCAAAGCAGTTAACGTTCTTGTTTACTACTCAAATGACAACAATGTTTTAATCGGCCTATCAGTGCATCTGTACTGGCTTTTCTGTGACCCGTGCTGTGCAGTACGGGGTGGGACTAAGTCCGTGCTGCACTGTTTTGATTTAAGTTGCTAAAATCTAGTTTTCAGCATTGGTGGTAAAATAGTAGAAATGGATGACAAAGCAAAAAAGCAAAGTATAATTTTGGTGATTGATCATGTCAGGATAATCAAGTGGAGGTAACCGTTTTGCACATCTTAATGGGTCTAAGGAGAAAATAAGATCAAATCGCCATTTAGATTCAGAATCACGCATTAAAAAAAAAAAAAAAAAAGGCTACTACAGAGGCTGCTGAACAGAACGTAAAAAACAGCTTTCAGAAACCAAACTTTAAAGTCAGCCCAGACAAAAAGTATTCCTGGGTCTGCAAGTTAAACCAGTTCTACAGTGATCTAGCACAGCCACCTTGCTTCAACCTGCTGCTTTTTCACAGTTGGAATTTTAGACCCGAATAGCCACGTTTTCTGTTTTGACTCAGTACTAATAAATTACCGGCAGGGACCAACATGACAAATGCACTGCATATATTGCCTTAAAGTATGCCAGATGCCCTTGGGTAAACAAGTTTTTGGGCTGTTTCTAATCAATTTTCACATCTGTATAACTTGGCAAAGCTTTGCCTTAACTTAACAACCAAGTAAGTGGATGCAGAGCGTGCAGTCTCAATGTATGGGCAAGTCAACTGCAGGGGGATGCTGCATGCTTGCCTTTAACAAATGACAGCACTCTGTTTTAGTAAGGAAGCAAGTTCCACTATTTTTAGACTTTACTGTTATGACACTGTCTACTTAGGTTTACTTCATGTTTAAACAAGTCCGCGAAATCTAAATTTTATTCTGCAACCTACCTGTGAAATATGTAAATTGACCACGATTTAAGTAGACCCCTAATTGTAAGACATATTAATAAAATATTTTCTGTCAAGTTCACTGGACTGTTTTAAAAGGCAAAACTAAATAAAAGTAAATACAAGTGGTGACCTGCACATAACAGACTAATAATAATGAAGATGGTGATTTCTTAGTGCTTAACGTAATATGTTGCACTTTAATATACTTGGTTAATAAACAAAAAGGATGAAAAGGAGGAATTTGTCAAGAAACAGTTGACATTACAGCAAGTTTATATATGTATAAAAATAAATTAAGATATCAGTTCAACTATACTACCATTGTCCAGCTGGATCTGTACTGGGCTTCACAATCAGACTTCTACTACTGTTACCAAGAAAAAAATACTACGACTACAACTGTACAATTACTACTAATAACAATACAACCATTGGATATATAGGGATGTTTACTAACTCTGACCTATAGATTTTACGAGTCCAACCTTTATTTTACAATGGAGTTGCTGGAGGAGAGGGTTGGAACCAAACAAGACCAGTATCACACGGGTGGGGTCACGTATTTTTCAAGTCTTTTGGATCATTTCCATGTCGCGTCTGATGTAGACCAACATTCGACAACTTCGCTCTGTCCAGTGTGGAAGCAGCTTAAGAAATGTATTTTACATTTTCCGATTTTCGTTTTATTAGGCCTTTAACTTACACAATGTTAGCTGAACTGACACAACTTAATGTTGTAATTACATGCAGGGCTTAAAACTGGTCTTTCATCAGGTCATTTACTTTATTACTTAGTGATGCAGATAATTTTTTTTAAATAAATGACCAGATGAACAAATTATAAAATTTAAATGTTTTATTTTGATAAGAAAGTATTCCTTAATGTTCTGTCTTCTGTTTCATTCATTAATGCCAAGGGGTGCTTGCTTTTTAGGTGTTCAAGCAGAACTGCTGTTAAGAAAAAAATCACTGTTTGCATAAAGAGCAAGTCACCGTGCCAGTTTCCATCTGGAGGAAGAAAAAAAAAAATCCCTTGCTTGACTTTTTGCTTTTGGAAGAAACTGCCCTGATCCACTGGAACAGCTGGATGCACACCTGGAGTCAATCTTAATAACTAAGACCTCATGTCCGCCATTTCAGCATTAACAAATATTAATACGTGTCAAAACAACCGTTCGTGTCCGAGATGAAATGAGTTAATAAAATGTATTCAAATTTGGGTTTCAGTATGCGATTACAAATAACTATGCATAACTACGTAAATACACATTCATGGCTAATGATAATATAGGAATTAAACCATATTCTATGTTTTTTTTTTTTTTTTTTTTTTTTACTGTAAAGGTTGTACTTAAACACAGATCAATGTGAAGCATGCTATACATTGTTCTTTTTTACTTTGTTCATTCTGAATCTCCAAACAAAATCCCCACCTGACTCGTTTAGGACTACCAGGGTGAAATTTGCAATGACAGTGGCAGACTGACTGTTTACTAACTGAACGCAGACGGCACACACGGAAAGCGGTTCTCTTACGTATGTTTAAAGGGAGTGCATGTGTGGGGAGTAACCTGATGGAGAAAGAGATTTTGACCCTAGTGTAAAAAAGAGGACACATGAAATAAAACAAAAACAGGTAAGCCGTGGGGAGTCTAGCCCTAGTTGATAATCCTGAAGTCTCTGGGCACTAGATTTGAGACTCCAGCGGAGTCCGAGTAGCTATGTACTCTGTATTAAATACAGGCGTATTAATGAGTTGTACTGGCAATCATCACCTGAACCTTAAAAATAAAAAAAAATAAACAAAAAGCTTACTTTTGGCATTTTAATCTTGACTGACCGTTTACGGCCACTTGACCACTATTTTAAAAGCGGTACAGTACATTAAGTACAGCACAATCTAAATGTCCACATTGGATATTAAACAAGGTAACTCAAGTTAAATTAAAACAGGTACAGTTACACTTGACAGGTTTCATAATGTTTAAAAAAAAAACAACCAGTCTACAAAAAAAACCCCTCATTACTCTAAACAGCAATTGCTTTATTACAGTATTTTGTGAAATGTTGAAAGGAGCAAGCATACAGAGCACATCTAGTGGACCAAGAGTAACACTATAGCTACCCTTGGGGCCCATAAATAAACTAGACTGTCAACAAGGACTCCATTGTGATAAATACTGAGTCGAGGGTCGTTAATGCAAACATCATATGGTGCTTCAAGTACAATACCGACATATCTACTTGTGAAGTGACCATCTGGCTCTGGGTGTGAAATCTGTGAAACAGCCCAAGGGCTGGATTAAAGGATGTGGGCACTTACCGTCTTTTCTTAAGATGACAGATGGTGATTAACTCTTTATCCACAATCGCCCCCACAATTTTATGTTTCTGCCTCTTGTTTTTTTTCAGAACTCGTCGTCTTTTGAAGAGTTTTTTTCCAAGTTCCTAAAATGTATTACAAAAGATCTGGAATTACAGCAGCCCTACACAGTACTTTGACTTATTACTACATTACTATAGAAGGCATATTAATATTATCAAATTATACCAGCTGATTAATATATACCACTATAGAAGTCACAGTAACAGGCAATATAGAAGAATCATGTAGTGTTAGGTCCTAAAAGTAAAATCTGTATAAAAAAAACATTTTCAAATCTATAAAAACTACCAAGTTAGGGGATGAGGTACCAGTCAAAGGGGCCATGCAACTGGGTTTTCAAAACATACCACCGCCTAATATCATATTTGCGCCAGCTACTTATTAAAATAGATTATTTTCAGATATTACCATTGTCAATTTTTAGTATTGTACAGTGCTGCATGAAATGATTACTAATGTAATTGATTAATCTATAGATTATTGCTTCAGTTAAATCGATTGGGATAAATACCAACACACAATAGATAGCAAGTTGAACCATTTTTTACAGATTTTTATGTACCCAGGGCAGTAGATGTCTTGATTGCACTTCATTTGCTTTATTTCAGCAACAAAAAATACTCTACAATTTCTAAAGTATCCAAAATAAATATTAAATAAGGAATACTCTGTGTAGTATCCTTCTGATAACTGCAAAATCAAATGACAGCTAACTAATGCATTGACAATTAAATACCACGAATAAACTTTATAATTTTACAAGCAGAAACTATTTAAGTTGACTACTTCATAAAGACAAAAAGCAACTATGGGTTAATTGTTACTTTATGAATGTTTTTCTAACAATAGAATGGTATGGAAAAAAAATGTAATTCTTTACTTGTAAAACAAAACAGATGGTCTAACTTTACCATTACATTTCTCAGCAGGGTGGACTTTAAACAAATAACCTGTTTTCAAATCTTAGTAGTCCTTTTAATTATTTTGCTTTTGTAGAAGAGCTGCAATATAAACAAAGAGAAATCTACAATTGATAAAATATCAAAACGATTTAAAAAAAAATATTAATGTATTACTTGTATTTGAAATATAATGTGTTCATTCTGTTATCTTTCTTTTAATTACCACTTGGTGAATGCTAAACACAAAATGATTAAAAATACACAAAATATCATCCTTACATTATTATTCAACAAAGGGGCTTTGTTGCAAAAAATATAAAATTTCTTAAGTTGCGAGTCAAAGCGTTTTCAGACGGACACACCGGCAAGGGTATATAAACATTTCAAAGTAATGAGGCATATAACACAAGTGGGGAGCCTGATAAGTAGGGCTAGGAGTTTGTCACTGAAAAGTTGGACGTAAATCACGGAGCATTCAGTCACGGTCAATGCATTCAAAATCAGGTAGAAAATGAATGAATAAAGTCACGGGGATAAAAAAAATAGTGTTGCTTCAGCATCAACCACATCATCTGACCTGCCAGATCCAGATTCAGCAAGGCTTTCAACCTCACTTGAATTTAAGAGACCATCAGACCCCACAAGCACTAGGAGGATGTTACCCTTAGCCAGTTTTGTAGTGAAAACTACTTCAATGCAAAACGCTGAGCTTGACGAGCAAGTTGCTACAATGGTATTTGTAACGATCGTTCAGTGGATCATCCCCACTTCCAAAAAGATGTCAAGAATGCTGCAACCTGTCTATACTCCTCCTTCCAGAAAAGACATTACAGACAAGTTCCTGCCTATGGTATATAACAAAGAACGCAAGAAGCGCGCTGAAGAATTGCAGGGGAAAAGTGTGTGTTGCTTTAGATGGATGATCCAGTGTTAACAATGAGCCCATCACATGTGTTACTGTGACAACAGAAGATGGCCAAGTGCATTTGGTAGACACAGTAGATACTTTGGGAAAACCATGCAATTCTGAATACCTTGAAGAACTTACTGCAACTTCAAATAGATAAGGTAGAGAAGGAATTCAGGTGGCATGTTGGAAGCGTTGTGACAGATAATGCAGCTCACGTGGCCAAGATGCTGAGGAAACTGGAGGGGAAAGGAGGCTCAAACCTTAACGCATGTCTGCTCTGTATATGCTAAACTTGTTCGGTTAAGATTTGGAAATAGCCATAGTGAAAGAGCATGTTGTTCATGTGGTGAAGTACTTCAGAAACAATCACTTTGCTTCAGCTCAATACCGCAAAGAAGGTGGACAGTGCCTTGTCATGCCACAGGACACGAGATGGAATATTATGTCAGACTGCTTTAAACTGTACATCATGAAATGGCCCATCCTGATAAATATGCAAGGTTAACAGGGAGAATATTGATGCCACTGTTGTAAAAGAAGTGTTGAACCTTGCACTGAAGAGGTCAGGAGAGTTACTTGCCTGACTTGAGCCAATAGCTGCTGCTGTTGACAAGATGCAGCTGTCAGAGGCAGCAGACATTTGGAAAGAACTGGAGAAGCAACTGACAGGGGACAAAATTGTTTAAGGCCAGATACGACCAAATGATAACACCAGCTCACCTACTTGCAATTTGATCCATCCATTATTTCAGGGGGAAAAAACCTCACCGAAATGGAAAAGAATTTAGTGATGGAATATGCCCATGAAAAATAGCCCTCACTCATCCAAGTCATTATGAAGTTCCAAGCCAAGTTCCTTCCATTTCAAGCCTTCTAATTTACAAAAGAGGTGACAAAAAGTGCATCCGAGCAAGTGGTGGAAGATGCGTGAAGACATGGTAGATAGTGAAAAGGTGCACTTACACTTGCACAAATATTCTGGAACAAGCAGACAACAGGATGTATTGCGGAATATCTTGGTAGTGTAAATGCTAGCAAACGCATTCTGTAATCCATCCTCTTACCCTCACAAGTTTTTCATATTCCAGACTGAGAGGACAGACTCCAGTATACTTTGTTAGTGTAAAAACACTGCGAAAATATTGCAGCAAGACTGGAGAAAACACACAGACATGGCACGCCAAGCAGCAACGTCATCACAATGCTGCCTTCCCATAATTCAATTTTTTTTATTTTTTTATTTTTTTTAAACAATGGTTTCTTTTATCCTATATTTTAGCCTGGTTAATGAACAACGCCTTTCCTAAAGACAATCGGCACTTTTAAAAAGTGCAATATTGCAGTTTGCACTGTGGCATTTTGATAAATCTGAATTCTGATGGAAAGTCTGCAATTGCCCACTTGTATATTTTAACAATGTTACGGCTCCTTCTAACCATGCCGTCTAATAAAACCGTTCTCATTGCTTTTATATTTACCATTTTTACTCTTCTTGGTGACATTGTTTCCCATATTTTAATTCTGTATCCGAATAAAAGAACCTCATCATTTACCTAATATCCTGCGTCTCACTGAACTGAAGTAGCCAGACTACATATTAAATATGTAACCCTGTGTTTTGTAGCCCCTCTGACCGAGCAGGTGTTACAGAAGGGCAGGAAGGCTGGGGCTTAAGTCAGTTACTTATTCAATTTGCGTTATTGGCCAACTTTATCAGTGCCATGTTTGCTGCTGTTTTTGTATCAAAATTCATTTTTGGCCAGGATAAATACCTAGCTGTGATATAGTGGTTACCCCTCTGAGAATCATCTTTTGAAAGAAGTAACCCCTGAAATAATTCAAATTTAATAAGTAATTGGAGTAACTGGATAACATGCCAACTTGCTATCTCTGCCCGCTGTTTTTGTATCAAAATCCGTTTTGGGAAATATAAATACCCATGGATGATAGCGGGGTCCCCCCCGTGAGAATCAACTTTGAAATAAGTGGCCCAACGCGATTACACCCCCGAAATACCCCAGGTACTTAATTTGTACATTTGTGGTATGCGAATAAGAAGCCAACTTCAGCATCATATGCAGTGTTGTACTAAAGCAGGGTCAGCCTTTTCAGAGAACTAAGTTTATTTTTCAAACTGACCAGAAAGGTGAATACGATGCATATAAATACTTGCTACTGTAATTAGTAAGTGTACTGCGGAGAACATTTAGATAATGAAATTGACTGCACAGTGCTAATGAAAATATCACAAGTGTACTTGCTGTGGTGTGTTTAATATTAAAAATAGCATAACAAACACGCTGTTATTTAAACGTGTCTTTACTGACAAATAAACGTAACGTGTAAGAGCTGTCCGTGTTGCATGCGGTCAGACCAGAACTTAAACGCCGAGCATGGGCGCTGCGGTTTTCCATACTACAACTAAACCTAAAAGCTGCGTCACCAATTCCACACACATTCCCAGTCAGTCTTGTATTGCAGGGGCCTTGATGCTCCAAAAGTAAATTATCTTGTTGATCTTGCCTTACTATGAACACTGCTGAAATAAAGCTCCTTCATTGCACTGATGAAGTACCCATGCCCGACACTACAAGCCGACTAGTACAGCATAACCATGCAAAAATGCGACACAATGCTAATCGCCTCCAACATCGGTGCTCTACCTTGTAAATGCCACATACCTTAATGAACTAAAAACCCCGTGTATCTACAAACGGGTTTGACTGTAAATAAGTAATTTAAAAGTAACCAAGTAAAACGAGACAATTGGGTCAAACTTGGTCTCCACTTTAGTTTTATTAATATTGCAACTACACTGGTTTTAATTACATATTTACAGGGCTGACCATGTACTAAACGTGTGACCCTTTTGTAGCGACCGATATAGACAGAGATAGGTGGCGATACCATTCCAACTTCGTAATTTTTGTATGAGAATAAATGTTTTTGTATGGGTATTTAAAAAAAAAAAAAAAAAAAAAAAAAAGCATAGCCACCGTTCCAAATTCAATTCTGTCAAAATGGAGCCAAAGAAAACGCGAAAAAATAAAACGATAATGTTACTAAATCAATAAACACGTTAGGCTTGTGTTATACATAATAATGCACCTGAAGTTTAATGCTGTCTTACGTAAACGAACTAGTTAGTGCATTACAACCATCGTTGTACAAAATCCTAGTTTAGAATATAGCTGACCAGACATCCAAATTATTTAACACACAAAAATGCTCACAGTTTTCGGTCTGTTGATCTTCCCACTCGGTGGAGACATGCTGCTTCTTCAACCACGTGTACTACTAGTCTGCAAGGCTTCCCTTTCCTTGGCTGCAGGTTAACGTAATGAAAGATTAGACTGCGTGGGTGTCGGTATTATTCTAAACCAATAAAAAACCAAAGCGCGCCCGTATCAATTTGGCCAAATGTCCTTCCTGTTCAAAGAGCTGCTGGGAAATGTAGTTTTATCGTTTTTACTGGCGGAAACAACTCAATGTGGAAACCGCTGTCTTCGAAAACACTGGTGGGTCACGGAGGCTGTGTGAAAACCTAGCAACAATTTCACTTCCAGTTGGTGCTACTAACCTCCAGAATTTAACACTAATGGAGAACGTGGCTGCGTTCGCGCGACGAGCAGATTTTCACCAGTCTGCGCATTCTGCACAAAACCCGTTGTAGTTCGCCGTCTGCGTGAGCTCAGCCGGAAAAGACGCCACTAAGTCACGCTGCCACTGACTTCCAGCGGGTTCACAGATCGTGCCGACTGGGGTCGTGTTTTTGTATCCCAGAGGTGGCTGTACTTGTTGCTCCTGGCTGCTCTCTGTTTGACGTCACGTTGCTATTAGTAACGCCTTATCCAAACCTTTGGGAGATTTACTAGCAACATCACCTATTTATACTCTAGTTGCATAATTAATGACTTATCACATTGTAACATGGTAGTTATTTAAATCAGATTTACAAAATAGTAATAACGTAATGTACAGCACATTTCATACATCAAGTGTACAAAAAAGAATGAAAAAAATGTAATGTTAAATTAAATTTAAATGAAGTAAACTTAAACTTAAATAAAGAAACCGAGAGAAAACAATGCAAATAATAATGGATTAATGAGAAAGTTAGTCAGATTCCACAGTATTTACTAGTGGGATTATGTGTGTTTTTCTTCCTTGAGGAACTAATACACACTTTTGTTTAAGATTATTTCCATATATTGGCTTGGTCCCAAATTCGAAACTCACTTCATGTACCAGACCAGCAGAATTTATACCTAGCTGTCAGTCTTAGAGGTGGTTAGTTTCTTCCTTTAGACTTGTGTACAAAATTACTAAGGATAAGTGACAAACAGTTTCTACCACACATGCACAGTCAATATGTAAAACAATTCCAGAAAAGAACATCATTAACAAGCTTACTTGCCTCCTCGTCTGGAGGAAGCTCATTAACTGTTACCTGAACAGGCCAAATTGAATACCCTGATAACTCAAAAACTGGAACACCATCACAGCTCCAAAGTAAGGCGAGATCATGTAAACCAAGATGGTTTTCACTAATAATCCTTTTCATTTCATTCCCATCAAAAATATCTTCTATTACATCAACATTTCCCCTGTTACACTGGTTAATTAGCAAACTAGAGATGTTATGATTTTCTAAAAAATCTTGTAGCTGTGAAGTCAGCGGTAAGAAAAGACAAAAGTTTCCCGCCATTCTACATTTATTTAAATTGGATTCTCCATAACATTTGTAATTAGGACGTCCTTCTATGTCTTCTCTTAATCAAATGTAACTAAAGCAATCTTGGCAGTAATAATGTAGCTCTGTAGTACCTGTAATGTTTGAAAAAGTCTTTTGACATAAAAAATTGGTAGGTGGTGTTATCCCTGGTAGAAGTTCATTCAACAGAATAAGAAGATTTTGTAGTGCTGTGCCAGTTAAACTGACGGTAGATGAAAGTTGTGATCATTAGATTTGCTTGATCTATGTTTATATTAGCTCCTGGATAAACTGGAGAATCGTTAGGGTGGACTCCCTACCATATAAAAAATGAAACACTTTATATAGCATTAGATAGCAAGAATTTTCTCAATTTTCTCAAGATAACATACATGCATAAAAATATAAATGGTTCAAGTAAGATTTGTTTTATTCTTTCAAATTTAAATTGTGTCTGAATAATTGAATTTATAGAGTATATTAACTGACTTTTTTTTTTTTTTTTTTTTTTAGTATGGTGGAATATTGTGATGCATCAATCAGTTTGATAAAAAAAAAATAAAAGGAAAAAAAAAAACAGGAGTCAAAGCCTGCCTGATAAATTACAATTAAGTATTTGTTGTGAACTTTCAAAGTTACTGGCTGGAGAACCAAAGCAGCTACACAGTGGTGTTTGTGGCAGGGCTTGCAAAACACCATTTAGTTGTCCAAACAAATGTCAAATTGCCCATAATTGACCTATGGACTGTGATTTGTACAACATACACTTTACTCAATACAGGAACAGTATCTCAGGATTCCTACACTTTTTCAACATAAAAATTCCACACTTTTTCCAGACTTCCATTCGTTTTCCCCAGAATTGTGTTTTAGTTAGTTTCTACTAGTTTTTTGATAGTTATCCAGATAGGCGGGCAACCGCAGAGCATTATAGCTTTTTGATTGATAGCAGAAGTTGCTCCTGGTTTTCTAAAAGTATTTGTCAGAATCTGGAGGTGCATATCTAGCAAGAGACAACGCAGGTATGCAAAAGAGAAGTAAGATACAATCTAAGAAATGTCCAATATTTGATAACTATGTTGCATTATTTACAAAAACAATATACAAAGTTGTATATTGCAGTATATTTGTGGAAAGTATAATGGTACCAATAGTATGCTAAAACTAGACAATTTTGGCACAGGTATACTTGCAGTATATTACTTTTTTGTAAGGGATGATACTGGATTCTGATCCATACTTCTTTATACTCTCTGTTAAATGGTGAACACTATGGGAGGTGAAAAATAACAAAAATAAAATTGTGCATGCATTATATATTAAAAGGTGCAAGTGTCTCGCTATAACAACCCTGTTTGGGTCCAAAGCCTTTTGTTCTCTATAGTAAAAGGACAATCCAAAACAATATCAGCTGCTGGAGTGAGTTAAGGAAGTCACCTTGGATAAAGGCATCAGCTAAATTATTAATAATATCAGTACTGTTTTATTCTTTGATTTTATTTTATTACAGTATTTGTCACTACTACTATTTGTAATAATAATAATAATAATAATAATAATAATAATAATAATAATAATAATAATAATAATAAAATAATAATAATAGCAAAGTGATTGTGAATAAAAGTAGTACTACAAGTACAGTACCTATTTGTGGCACGCTGCACCCAGTATTCTAGCTATATCCTATTCATTGAAGAACACAGCACTTTTTTTTTTTTTTTTTTTCCCTGGGTTGGGAAATAACGTTAACGACAAGATAACAAAACGTGAATCTTGGTAAGCAGAGTACTGTAGCTTGTAATTCCAGTCTGTAACCGTTTAAAAAAATCATAGCCTTCAAAGTATATACTTTGGCTGTCGTAGTGTCCATTTTAACCGTTGTTTCAGTGGAGTAGACACGGTCATGTGACACGATCATAGGCAGAATTTGCTTTCAAAAGGTCGTCCAGCTTCATTAAATCATCCAATGATGGCAGAGTCTTGAAGTTTAGCGAAGAAAATACTTTAAAAGGGAAATCTTCGAAAGAGAACCACTAAAGGTAAGCCAATGCACAGGCGTACACTGAACTTGCTTTGTCACAGAATTTCCTCTGCGCCTCTACAGGTAAGTGTGGCAAAGCTCTGTTTACCTGGAATCCAAAGAACCCGTCTCTCTCTGTCAGTCAGCTGCCGCCGGACATCTGACATGATATCGTAAAGTTCTGTGGCACTGGTACTGTCTTTCTCGAGAACAAGAATTGCCTTCTGAAAGATTGCCATGACAGAGTGCACGAAGTATATGTAGCACTCTGGGAGCATCAGTCTCTCGCTGATTGCATTTTCCTGGTCTCCAACAAACTTCCAGATTAGCTTGTCACACTCCGAATCCCCAACTTCAAAGAAGTACACCTTGATTGCTGGCCAATTCAGCAAGAGCCTTTCCACAGCGATAAAGAGGCTAAACCATTGGGTGTGTACATGTGACAGCACTTTGTGGTAGTCTTGCTGCACAAATTCAAAGCAGGACTTCAGGTGCTCCATTGTTCTTGCACTGCATGAAAATTCATTGAAGATTTTAAGGACCAATCCCTCTACGTCAAAACTAAGTGATTTCATGCTGTGTTTTGCAGTATTTTGCAGCACATGGCAATTGCAGTTTGCTTGAATGATCAGAGGTTGCAGAGCCTTCAATTTTGTAAAGACAGAACAGTTTTTTCCATAATTGAGGGATGCATTGTCTACCCTGTAAGCACACACGTCCTTGACGTCCAGCCCAAGTTCTGTCAGAGCACCATGAATGCACTAAAAAATTGATGTCTCATCAGACTCATAAAAATCCAAAAGAACATTGCTAACCCCTGTTCTTATATCAAAAAATACCGGCAGCCAATGGGAAAAAAATTCTGTTTCCCTTGTTAGAGGCATCTGTCGCAACTGCAAATGGACAGCGGCTGTCTTTCAGTTTTTTAACTGCGGTCTCAACAGAAAAAGGCCCGAGTACATTCACCACCAGACTCTGTATTTTGGTTCGACCCAACTGCATCTTGCTTGTTACGGGTGATTCAGCATGCAGTCGTGTAACAAGTTTACTGCCACAATCCATTGACAGAAAGCTGTAATGATATTTAACACCATGAAACACGTACGCTAACTCACTTGCCGTTAAGTGTCTTCTTTCGCTGTATTCCTCGGTGCGAAGAAAGATGCAATGGTTTTGGTCTTGCGTACACACTCTACAGCTGCTTCATGTTTTTTACCCTTTCCTATGCTGCTTTACGGCATCAACACCATCAAACTTCATAGTGAAAGCTGGAATCTAGTCCAAATACCATTGGCACAGCTTCATCATTTGTATCTTCATCAAAAGTCTAAAAAAATGTGATCATTGTCTTGTTGTTTTAAAATATAGGCTACCATTGTTGCAAATTAAGATAACTTTTCTTACTTTTGTTTTTACAGAACATTAACCTATTGTAACAAATACAATTCTCACTTTGACAATAGTATGCGTGTTACATGACACAAAAGTAAGAGACTTATATGTGAAACTAGAGGCTGCAGCCTTGATGCAGAAAGCCACGGTTTTCATTTCAGAACCTGTTCAAGTGTAATTTTACTAACCTCATCAAAAAGAATCTTGTCTTCATAACTTGTTTTGCTGGACTGTTGTTTTCCTAAGAAAGAAAATAATAGTTACATACATATTATATTTGCCGATTGCTGATTATTCTTAACCGTCATTTGTCTGGTGATAGAAAAATATGAAGTACGTCTTGTTTGACTTCTTTGAAGAAGGGACAGTGGAGATTGGAGTCACAGATTTAATGTCCCAGAGACGACATTCAGACGAAACATTTCAACATCTTTGATTGGGACTTCGACTCGAGAGAGAGAGATATTGGTGAATTGACCAGCAAAAAAACCAACCAACCAAACAAACAAACAAACAAAAAAAAAAACGCTCAATACACGGCCCGACTTCTGTATTTCTCAGGTTTGAAAGCTCTTTACTATAAAATAGCAAACTCTAAGTAACTTAAATATGACTAGTTTTATTATTGTAACATTGATGTTGATTTGTACGAGATTTTGGTCCAAGATAAATGTAATTTTATGTGTGTGTGTGTGTGTGTGTGTGTGTGTGTGTGTGTGTGTATATATATATATATATATATATATATATATATATATATATATATATATATATATATATATATATATATATATATATATAATTTCAGATAACCGTCTTGATTTAAAATTAATCAAAATGCGTGGTTATTTAACAATACCAGAATTTGTTGGGGGGGGGGGAAGGTCCCTTAATGATGCCACAGTAGTATCAGACTAGTATAGCCCTGATGAGGACCAGATGGAAAATCCAAAAGAATGTTATATATCTTTTAAAACTGGCCAATTATCTGTCAAATAATTATACAATCTATAATTCTGCTATCTGCATATATAAACATTTCAACGTTTAATTGTATTTTATATTATATTTTGTTATAATTATTGCTATTCAACCATTGGTTTGTTTTGATTGACCTTTTTAATAAATAAATAAATAAATAAATAAAAGCCAAAGAAGGCAAGAAAGCTCTCAATCTGTAGCAGGAGTGTTCTTGTTGAGCGCTTACTTCAAAAGAAAGAAGCTGAAAAGACACAGGTAAATACATGTTTCTGTGCATGTTTGTAGAAGTACCTATCTGTTTATTTATATTGTATCTCATGGTTTGTAACACCTTTTCTCTGTCGCTGTTCCATGAGCATTAATAGTTTTAACATTTGCAAGTTTTTTTATTTAGGAATACAGCTGTATTATTAAAGTAACTGTACATACAATAACAGCTGTATTTTTAATACATGTTTTAGGGTTTAACCACGATGGGGAAAGATGATCTATTGAAATTGAAACAGAATTTGAAGAAATGTCAGAAAGAAAAAGAAGACTTTCACTCTCAGCTAGAGATATGCAAAAAAGAGAAAGAAGCGCTGTATAATGCAAAAGCACTGTTGACAGGTATTAAACATGGTACAGTATGAAATGTTTTCTGCTGTTTCATTTTACATTCATTGTATTAAAGGGAGTAAATATATTTGTCTGTTCATTCTGAAAAAGACCTACGTCTATGGTATGAACTGCTACTGACTTTTGTTTTAGAGCTGCCAGACTTGCTACAACAAGTTTGAGAGCTGAAAGCAAGGACATCTTGTAAATGCTCACAATAACAAAATGAGGTATGTTGCACATAAAAGTATGATTCAGTTCTAAAAGCGAAACAATACATTAATTGCCAAAATGAGAAAATATTTCTACCATACTGTAACAAAGTGTCCGCCCCTGTGTATATTATCTGTTATGTGTTGCATGTGGTGTGTTTAAATGTTGGTGTATAGACATTGATACACGGGATATAAACGGGTCTGTGTAACACGAGTGTTTAAAAAATGTATATGTGTATTTAGGCACGAGGATTGCACAGCACTTCACGTGCAAGTAAAATGTAGTAATATGTGAGGACGGGGAATTGCACTTTATTAATTCACGTGCTGGGATTCAAGTGAATAATTAATTGGTAATTGAATCCCAGCACAATAGTATATATAGATGCACGCTGTCACATACTGGCGGTTGGGTGTTCGGGAGTGGAGAACGGGAGCGAGAGAAGGAGTAACTTAATATATCAATTGCTATTGCGTGCTGGTGGGACCAGCACGATACTTGTTTATTTAAAACTCGCCGTGTTTGTCAGTGTGTCTGTCCGTGCAGCGTTTTGTTAAGTTTAGTCTGTTTTTGTTTGTCTATTTATTTTGGCGTAGAGTGCCGTGTCCTGTGTTTTCGTGTTTGTTTAAACCTTTTATTTTGTAATAAACCGGCGCCAACAGGCGTCTTCATCATTTCATTTCACATCATGGTCTTTGTATATTTCATTCCTTCCTGGTTCTGACGCCGCCCACTTGGCCGTCTTTGTGACACATACTAATTTAAAAATATTGATTTGTCCAGTCTCATTTCTTTGTGTCTGACATTTTCTGTCACACCCAAGCTCACTAAGGCACCCTGTGAAATATACATATGTGACAAAAATACAATGATTCTTGGTTGTAAATCACCCTCTTGACCTATGAGGGTGCTAAGCAGCGAGAACAGAGTTCTTTGGATGGGTTGGCCTGACAGTTCTTTCTTAGGGTTCAAGGGAAGTCAGGCATCCAGGAAGGGAGAGAGACTCTGTTGCAATAATGCATTGACTCGGAAGGGACACGACGTGGCAGCCGCAGATTGGAGAGACGGTTGCACTCGTTTACCAAGGGGTCATGTGTGACAGCATAAAAGGGGATGGAGAATCGTATTCTGCTCCTTCATTTTGGTTTGAGCATTTAAACCTGTAAGGACCTGTGAGAGACCCAATGATAAAAAAAGTACCGTGAGTTTGTTTATAATTATTAGATGGCTAAAACGTTCCGGAGCTGTCTCCAACGGCCAGCACAAAACCCAGAATAGCACTTCGTTTTTGTGGTGAATAAACCTGTGTCACCCACCACGAGCACTGCAGCACACACCCAAAACTGGTGTCCGTGTTTTCACGTTGTGGGAAACATACGTGTGTTTATTATTTAGGACTGCAACACATTAGTTTGTCTCCAGTGCAATGCACATTGTTATGTATTGCCTCGAAATATTGCTTGGTAACCAGACCAGGATTATAATAAATAAAATCCCTTTTCCTCCAGGATTACAAATCTCTGTCTGTTCATTGCGCACTGCATCAATCCTGCACCTGTACACAACCAACACGTGGTGTCAGAACATGGGATCATGGACCGCAACACACTGGCAGAGCAGCTGGAGGCACTGGACAGCAGACAGGAGACAGGAGAGAAAGAGGGAAGCGCTACACTGCGCTCATTGAACAGGTAGGGCTGGTGTATGGTACGGCAGAGACCCAATGCCTAATTATGCGATTCCATCCATGATTCCACAATCGTGAAAAATCAGTAGCCCTAGATTACACACCTTCAGGCAGTCTGAAGGCACCCATTTACACTAAGTGCATACAATATAACAACATCTCTAAAGCTAATAATAATCCTATCCTAGCATCATGCGTCAATATAGGTGAACTGCTGGTCACTACAAATTCAAGGTTATGCTTACCAAACTAGATGCTGAGTATAACAGCAGTCAGATTTGCATATTTATAAGACTTCTTCTCTCCCTTCATGTATCAAAAGGCTTAATTAAACCTAAACATCTGGTTTGTTAGAAAGCCTTTACCTCTGTGTGAATAATATACTTTTTGGTATCAATAAGGATGTATGAGGTTTTTCTCTAAAACTAATAATATATGTTCTTCTACCATGGAGTTACTCTCACTTGTTAAGATAAAAATGATAAGAGAGGGGCCCATGAGATAGAACTCCTGGTTTGTCAGTGAGGTTCACCTCTGTTGTTAAAACATATTTTTTCTGGTACCATGAGAATCGTAGTACTCCTACAAGAAAAGAATAAAAAACAAGAGGCAGCTGCTGATAAGAAACTTAGCTATATGTGCATTCCAAGAGACACCATCAAGGTTGTTGAATTAGGTCAGTGTTTAATCAATCAATCAATATTTTATATATAGCGCCTTTTATAGTGGACTACCATCACAAAGCGCGTGACAGAAAACCACCATAGAGAGCGTTGTAATAGTAGAGTACTCTGCATCCAGGAGGGAAAGGTAGGGAGGGTAGGGTAAAAGGAGGATTTGACTACAGAGGAGATTTGGGCATCAAAGGAGAGGTTACAATCCAAGGCTATCCAAGTGTACCCAAGGCTTTGTACAGTGGCGGAAGGCAGCAGCAGACAGTTTCCAAGTTTCAAGGCAGCAATATAGTTTCATTGAGTCTCATTTAGGCTAATTTAGATTTCTGCAATAATATTGCTATAAGAGCCACGTTCATTAAGTTGAGTCAATGACTCGTTTAAAGGTTTGGGAGCAAGCCTTGCTCTCAAAAGGAGGAGACTGGCACAGGTGCAAATGAATAGATTTAAGCAGGAGAATGGAAAATGAAATGTAGTTAGGGGTCCCCTCTGACCAGTTTTATTCAAGCACATCATATCAACCATCTGCACAGCAGAAACACTGTATTTAAATGAACAATTAAACATTTTTTTTAACTTACCATATATAAAGCTCTACTTCAAAAAATTAATTATAATAAAATAAACAGGTATACTGTATTTACGTACAAAACTGTAAAAACTAAAGTAGTTTTTAATTTATAATGAAAGTAACACATTTTCTCTTGTGCGAGTGTGACTTGGTGCACCACAGAATCAGTTCTAGTTAGGCGGGATTATAACTTCCTTATTTTCATAATCCTGTCTTTCAAATGCCATCAGGGTATTTAATACACGAATTTAGGAAAACTCATAAACAGACACTTTCAGACACACAGATTAATTTAAATTTGAAAACCTCAAAAGATCAAAATGACTGCCATGGCAGTTCTAGTGTTAAACTAATCTAGTTCAGCAGAGGGGAAAAAAAAAAAACTTTGTGGGAAAAAACCTGGTGGTCCTGGCAGAGAGATGGCCCTCACTTCGGGCTTGCTAGCAATACTTTGTTGAGCAGAAATAATATCAGGTAGAGATGAACGAATGTAAGATTCCATTGCTGAGGAAAGACTGATTGCTTTTAACTTTGGCTGCTGATGTTGCTGCACCTATTTAATGAATGGAAGAATACGATTGAAGAGGAAGACCAGCTTAAAATGAGCTGAAGACAGAAGATTGCCAATGTATGAATTTATTTGAAAACCAGTTCGCTGAATGGAGGAATTGATAGAGGGAAATATTGTGCTTTGGGAGACAGAAGTCTGAATTCCGCTCTCTGAAGATGAGAAAGAGCGTCAGCAGTGTTAGTGATACCTGGAAAGTGTTGGTCTTTCAAAATAAAATCATCAATAACTGAAATCCAGACTAACTGGTGAAGAAGTTGCCTACTTAGAGGGGAATAGAAATGGCCTTTATTAATACACCCACCCTTTGTTATATCGCCCCTCGCTATACTGTGGATTCGGATATATCACAGTCTTGGAGTTGGTTCCCAATTTTTACTGTCTAACTGCATGTTTCTTAGCTGCAATATACACAGACACTTAGAATTACTGTTTGTTTTATTTCGTACTGCACATCACAAACAAAAATATACAAAACAATTAAAATCAAAACATTAATATCATACTGTTACTATAGACACACGCATTGCACAATAACACAAAGCAAATTAAATATCTATTTGCTGAAGCAGTTTTTATTTTAGCCAACGAGGTGTTCACATGTGGCAGCAACGCACTAGCAAAAGCCACGAGGCAGTGACATCAGCTCCCTAGCAACAAGCTTATTATGCTGTTGGAAATGGACTATTTCAATGCAGTGGGTTTGTGCATTTGAGAAAGGAGACTCATAAAATTAATTGGAGACTGAAGTTGATGAGAAGCAATTACCCTCTGCAGTACAAATTAAAATGGTGTGCTGCTTTTTATACAAAAAATGAGAAAAAACAGGTTGCACAGAGGATTTACACTGGACCCTGACGCACCTGATAAAATGAGAGTGTGGTTGTAAAGTATTTATTTGTTAGCCTATTTGTTTTTCTATGGTTCTTTCACTATATCGTGGCCCTCGATACATAGCAGATTTATACTGGACCCCGACACCCATGATATATCGAGTGGGTGGTGTAATATGAACAGTAGATTGATTATCGCAAATGATTAAGATTTTTTTCTGCCAGAATGGGCCCCACAACAACAACAGGGAATACTTCAAGTAAGGCTGTGGATTAAAGCTGGGGAGGAAGATTTTTGTTTTCTGGAGGCCAGACATCTGAGAACCATTGATAAAAAAATTCCACCAAAACCGATAGAAGAAGCATCCGTATGGAATGAGAGGTAGTGGGGCAGAAATGAAGTCATCGTAAAACAGAAAAAGGCCATTCCAGTGCTGTAAGACCAATCCTAATCTTTCCGGGCTTCAGCTATAATATTAATGTGAGAGTTAAGCTGTAAAAGAGAGAGCAAGAAGACAAGAAATAAATGTCCTACCTTGAGGAATTATGCGAATTGCAAAGCTGAAATGCCCCAGTAGTGAAAGATGATTCAGTTTAGGAATGGTTGATCTTAAAGGATTGAATGAGAGAGCAAATGTGTTCTAGTTTATTGGGAGGCAGTCGTGCTTCAAATCGAATATTATCCTAGGAACTCAAGAGAGTGAACTGGACTGATGGTTTTACCCTCAGAGGGGGAAGCCGACTGCTGAGAAGAGAGAACTGAGTTCTAGAGTGCTTCAGCTGGAGGAGATATAAGGAGAATTTTTGATGGAATGGATAGCATCAGATATGGTGATTTAATGAAGAAAAAACTGATTTGAGGGAATGAGAGAATTAATGCTGCTGATGGAGGAGCCACGAGGGGCAGAGAGATCAATGATGAGGCGCTTCTTGCCTGACATATTCCTTGTAGATACTCCAATAGGATTAATGCAGAATTGAGATAAGGGAGGGGCTGAAAATGGGCCCTCCGTGAATCCATTTGAGATCTTGGAATTGATGAGAGAATCAACGGCTTCTTGTTTTTTTATAGCAGATTGTAGGTTTTTACAAATAAGAGAGGAATAAGAGATGGATTTTAAACCAGTAGAAAAACCATTAGTAAGGCCAGAAATTAGATAATTAACAAAAAACGATCAGGGTGATATTGAACAGCATCTGATAGAGCCAAGATGTTGATGGGGTAGAAGAGATTAGTAATGATGAATGGCTTTTAGATGGAAGAGGGCAGATGGAACGTGAATGAGAATTGCCACAGAAACTGCACATTCTTTGGAAATGCAGAATGAGGAATTGAAATTATTGCACAGCTGTCTAGTTCCAGAATATTTGATGGGTCTGATGAGGAAGCTGAAAAGAAGGCTGATTTTGGACACAGAGAGGTAGATAGGCAGAGGAAGCACAAACTCTGCAAGCGTTGGTATGGAGACCACTGAAGAATCTATTGAAAAAATCATGATCGGGTTGAGACCAATCAATCAGTGTATTGTCCAATGCTAACCAAGAAGCTGCTTTGGCTGAAAAAGCTTTATGATACTCATAAAAAATGGTACCACCATATCTGACTGAGAGAAATATGTGCCGAGTTCTTGTCATCGGTGAGCATAAACTTCACAAGGACATCGCAAAAAACTAAAAATCCAAGCACAAATTCTCCAAGAGTATCCTGAGATTTTAGAGTAACAGGCAGATGTCCACAATCAACTACCCTGGGATCAAAAAATTCTGAGGTTGCAATAAGAATTGAGGCCATCTTAACGTATTTACCTTCAATAATATTGTGTCTCAGTTTAGGAGAGAGCGTGGCAATTGACTGCTGAAGCAGAAGAGGATCCTGAACTAGTGGCGGTCACGCGAGTGAAGATTGGCAGCTCGAGAATAGGTGTGGGCATGGCTGAACCAGCAGGAGAGGCCAGCGCACCTGCTGGTGCTACTGATGGTGATGTAATGGCTGCCGGTTCCAGGCGAGTGATTCTGTTATCAAGTGCATCAAAGCGATCAGATACTGTAGAAATGGAGGTGGCTAGAGGATGAATGAGTTGGATGATATCGTTAGAAATTTGATAATGTAAATCGGAGGAAAGATCAAATGAAATTGAGAACTGAGGGGTGTAGATGCTGGATCAGAGGCAAGTTAAGCTTGGACTGCAGAGGAAGAGCATGAACTGACAAGTTTGGATCTCTGCTGTGCCTTTTGAGGGGGAAAGTCAGACTCGGCTGATGTGGAATTTCAGTATTAAACAAATAAAGCCGCTCGATCGCTCCCTGCTTCAATGAGCAATCCTTTTTTGAAAAGAGCTTTCAGGAATTTGTTAATGGGCCAATCCTTGTAAAAAGGTTGTGCTGGAGAATCATCCTGTGGTTTGATGCATTTAGAGTGACAAAGAGGAATGGCAGCGGGCACAGCTGGATAAGCAGAGGTTGAAGCAGCAGCATTGTCAGATGGAGGAGAAGCAGGACAGGCAGATTTGTTGATTTTTGGTGGATTATTTGTTGAAGGAAGACAGCTAGAAGGAGAGAAAAATTCTTCATCTGAGTCAGAACAAATGAAAGCTGTCTCGTGTGAGTAGTTATTTTATACCAATTGAACAAAACACTTGTTTTAATATTGGGTCTGCAAGTCTGCGTGGTAACCAGAAACTGAAAAACAAGATGAGAATTAGAAAGCAGCTACAGTTTAAATAGGTTAACTGAGAGATATTTTAGCAGGATGACACAACGGAGGAGTCCCAGCTCCAACCCCCTGAAATACACAAAGGTTCTACAAAATAAGACTACCATATTTTGTAGGAGTGAATACAGCAGCACTAAAATAAAATTATATATATATTTAGAAATTAGCAAGAAAAATAATACATTGTATTTGTAATGCAGTAGCTGTATGATTATTATTAAGTTTCTTAATTGCATTTCCATTTTCGCTAATAAAGAGATGCTTTAGAATACTGATCCAGACAGCAAGTTTGGAGGGTGGGGTGTGTGGAGTTAGAGTGTCAATGGGGAGCAGAAGCTAGTGTAACTCTTGTTGTGGTGTTGCTGTTAGGGGATCGCTACAGGATTAACTCATCTTCCTCACCGAAGCCCTGCCTGGATCAGGAGACTGTCAGTATTTAGTTCTCTTGCTGATTGAAAAGAAAGAAACACACTGTATATAAGAGTTCAGCCCTGCAATGCTTAGAAACTGCTGTAAGAAAAGAAAGGGGAAATAAACAGACATTGTTGAGTTGACATTTCAACAGCTTTCAGTTTAAAGTTGTAGGACTTATTCAGCATACAAGGGGGACTTCTTGATATCTGTAAGTGTTTAACTAATTGTTGTTGATTATAATGTTTGCATAATGCTTAATGCTTTTAAAATAAATCTCATATGGGTATAATAAAGGTTATTTACTTGATTCAAAGCCTTGACTCATTTTGTCTCCTTATAAATATCTTGCAGCACTAGAATCCACTTTAAACTCATTGCCTGAGAACCAGTAGGGTCGAGATCATGACATATCTGATACTTTTTCCCTTCAAGGACTATTTTATATAGTTTACACAGCAATTAATGTTGTTTCCACTAGAGGGAGCCACAGTACGCAACATTTTACAGATTATTTCTTCCTCTGGCATTCTCATAAAACAAATATACTGACTACATGTACAACAGCTGTACAATTAATACATAACAACTCACTGAGGTATTTCAATGCAACTTGCTGCAGACAGTTCTGTATAATTAAAGGATACAAATATTTATTTAAAAAAAAAAAATTGTTCCCTGCAGGTTTGAAAGAAACATGGCTCATCAGTGCACTGATGATGAAGGTGTTGGACAAAAAAGTCAGTTGTATTTATTATACTGTGTTTGAAATGTGTCTCTACACCTTTAAGTTGCAGGTGTGAATGAATGCACTTTTGGACTATTAGATTGCCCCTATATGTATTGGGGTTGACATTTATGTAGGGGATACAGGAATTGAGAAGGAGAGAGAAATGTGAGTGAGACTTGTAAGCAAGTAAATAGTTGCACTATTCCTTTTGCTTTGTGCATCTCTTAATACCATGTGCCGTCCCAATACGGTCTTTTGAAGCCACTTATTGTGTATCAACACTTAATACACAAGCGTTACAAAGGCACTAGCTGAAACATTGTTCTACTTGACTTAGTTTGACCATACTGTTGACACCCTGATGTGTCCTGAGGTCAAATGCATCATCAATGTGTTGAAGGTGATTCAGCATGGACCCTCACGGAAACTCATGGACCCTCATGGAAACTCATGGACCCTCACGGAAACTCATGGACCCTCTTGGTCCCTGCTGAAGAGGAGTATCCCCATAACATGATGCTTCCATGACCATGCTTGACAGTTGGGATGGTGTTGAATAGGTGACAATGTTGGGCTTGCGCTAGACATAATGCTTGGAATTTAGACCCAAAAGTTCAATTTTTGTCTCGTGTCCAAAACCTTTTTCCACATGTCTGCAGTATCATCTACATGCTTTTTGCAAACTCCATGCATGCTTTAAGTAATGGCTTCTTTCTTGCTAGCCGTACATACAGGCCAGCTGTGTAGGGACCGACTTATTGTTGATGTGTGAACGCTGACTCCCATCTCAGACACAGAATTTTGCAGATCTCTCAAGGCCATTTTTGGCTTCAGAGTGACAAACAAACCAGTTTCCTGCTTGCCTGGTTGCTCAGTTTGGGAGGGTGACCTGACCTGGGTAGTATGATGCATCTTCCACTTCTTAATGATGGACTTCACTGTGCTGAGAGGGATAATCAGCGCCTTAAAAATTTTCTTGTACCCTTCTCCTGCTCTGTGTCTCTCACTTTTTCCCTTTCGAAAGCTCCTTGGTGTTCGTGGTTGCTTTGTTGGATCACTATGTAAGTCACAGCATGAAAGTCTTTATATACCTGAGGGAAATTATCTACAAGTTAAACCACTTTGAGTACACACAGGCTGAAACCATTTCACTAATTTTGTGACCTTTCAAACAAATCATTTGCACCTGAACTGATTTAGGGCTGCAGTAGCAAAGGGGTTGAATACTTATGCAACTGAGATTAATCTGTTTTTCCCTGTAAATGTTACTTATTTATTTTCTATATGCATTTTTTTACTTTATCAATGTGGAGTAGGTTGTGTAGATTCTAAATGTAAATTCTAATTTGAAAGCATCATGGAGTACGCTCAGGTGGCAACAAAATGTGAAAACTTTGCAGGGGGGTGAATACTTCTGCAAACCACTGTGTGTTACTTATTTTATTGTTAATTATCACCTGCACCTGACTATTACTGTAAATTAGAGCTAGGTGCAGGGTATATAAAAGAGAGCAGCCAGTCTCTTCTGAGCTGCTGTTGTGTGGAGAGCCTGACCTATGGTCTGTTCAATCATACTAAAAGGTATAGTGTAAAGCCTTTTTTTGTGTATTCTTTAAAAGTTTTTTCAGCCAGTAAACAGCTTAGCTGTCCGGTGTATTAGACTAGCTTCCTGACAAATGTTTAGTTAGCTATAAAGCACTTTAGCATAGTATCTTGAGCTACTTGAAGCAATTGCTTCAAAATTGCTTCACTGATTCGAAGCAATTGGGGCTTTGCGCTCAACAGTGACATCTGGAGGCGGGTGGGAGTATGGTAATTCATACACGCAACTCAGAAACCAAGCAAACCATTATCTGTCTACTTCGGGGTTTTCTGTGAATATTGTATTGCATTTCAGCTAGGGTGAACCAATCACAGGTATCAGCAGCATTTCATGAAGGCAACTTTGTTTTGTTTGCTTCATTCAAAGCTGAAACGCACCCCGGTAATATGCTGGCACGTGATAATGATTCAAGTGTCATTGCTTTTCTGGTCTGAAGATACTTTAAATCAATGCTTTACAGTACACCAGTTAGCTATGTTGAGGAGGCAGTGTCATTCCCTTGCTTGTAGGTACTTCATTGTGTCACACACACATGCACAATGATAGGGTATATGGATATGGTAATATATGATCCATTTAAACCCACAATAATAAGATTAAATAGAAATTTCCCTGAATGAACAAACTGGTTTAGACACGGAACACAGCAAGCATGGCATTGCGGGGATTTCCTTGATGCTTGTGACAAAAACATGTCGTTAAAGATCATAATTTAACAATGAAATATGGACGAATCAGTGAGAAAATGTGTTAATTTATTTTTTTATTGCATTACAATACAATTGATACACATCTTGCTTTGACTGCGAATTGCTATCCCATGTCTCCCAAGTATAACAGTCTATGAACATATGTAATACTGCTGCATATAAGTTTTAATGAATGTCACCTATTGTCAAACTATCTAAAACACAACACATAACTTTCCAGTTACATTTATGCTGTTTTACACTATGTTTATTCATATTCATATATATTTTTTATTTTTATTTTTTCAGGGTGACACAGCAATACCTTAATACTTGTTGTCATGAAATACCAGATGGAGATGCATATGAACATTGTTTCACAGTAGTTTTCATCGTCATCCCATCTCTGGTGCGATGTTACGCATATGGGACAGGACAAACGAAAAGTGTGATAACGTGGGAATTTAAGTTCACGTGAGGTTTCGACCATTTGCTTCAAAATGTTTGCTTTGATAGGTCAGACACAGATTCAAGCCTTCTGATCCCTTTCTGCCATCCCTAGTTGAGAGGCCATTTAAAAGTAATTGTTTATTGAAAGAAATGTACACTTTGGCTCTGTTAAACAATCTATGTATTGGACAGTCCTTCAATATTTAATGTTTTTATAATTTACTATGGTTAAGCCATGTTGATAGTAAACAGAAAAAGTTCAGTTTTCTACTGTGTAAGGTCTTTGGTTGATGTGTAAGTCAGACAGCAAAATAGAGGGATCACTGAACTTGTACAATCCTAATGCAGCATTGACCCTAACAAAGATGGCACACTCCTCCTCAATTTCAAGTTACGTGAGATGACAGAAGTTGCCCTGGTGGTGAATGACTTAACGATGAATGTGGACTCTAACAGTAGTTCTGACTTTGATATTGTGGATCATGACATTTTAATTGATCATCATAAAAATGGAGCTAGTCTGACTGGAACTGTTCTAAACTGGTTTAAGTTGTAAATAACAGACAGTACCGTATTTATTTAGGGGTCTGTATCAGGATTATCTTCTATTACTTGCAGTCTCCCGCAGGGCTCAATTCTTAGTCCCATATTATTTTCTTTGTATATGCTGCCACTGAGTGAGATCATTCGTAAACAGTGTGAATTTTCACTGTTATGCTGATAACACACAACTATATTTCTGTAATGCAATTTAACTCAGATCAGACATACATTCTGTTAGAGTTTGCAAGTTCCTTAAATAGATTTGGGCAAATCTGATGTTAGAAATGTGGGGCTCAAGTGACTTTTTATCATCCGAAATATTGCTAAAATGTGGTTGTGACAAGCTGGCAAGTGGATAGAGGCCCAAAGACAGACTGCAGTTCAAAAAAAATAATAATTTTATTATAAATAAACACAAAATAAAAAGGCGAAAACAAAGACATTTAAACACAAATAATGAAACACAAAGCAAAACTTACAAAACTAAAGGTTTCCAGGCTGGGCGATGCCTTCACTGGATCAAAAAAAAAACCCCACAAAAAACAGCAAACCAAAAACAGCAAGCACAAACACCAGCTTGCTTCCTCAGCTCCCTCCTCTCCTAATGGGAAGCTGAGGCCTCCTTTTATGTCAGGTGGCTGAGTGCTGACTGATCGTTAATTACTCCAATCAACCCCAGCTACCTGAACACAATAAACCCAGGCAGGTAGGGTAATTTAACCCCATCTCTGCCAATCTATATAGGGCAGAGCTCTGCTCTGCCACACACCTCCCCCCATGTACAAAGTACAGAGGCCGCAATCAGCCAACTCCCCCCCCCCCCAGCGGCCCGGCTCCCTCTAGTGGTGGAGGCGGAGGCGGGGACAGCGGCAGCGGACCCTCGGCGGCAAACTCTTCACGACACCAAGAGCTATTCACTTATTACACAGTAAACCCAAACTGTTTCATTAAATTGTATAATTCTGGGAACTGTGTCATTAAAAGTAAGGATAACTTGGACCCCTATGTGGTGTGCAAGGTGAGTCAAACAGTCAGGGAGTGCAGGTTTGCATCCTGGCTGTGAAAAGTTGCTGGTCTTCACTGGGGTTTCCAGAGGAAGAATTGTATTGGCTTTGTCGCTCCTGCGGGTTAATGAGGCAGGGACTGTTTCTCTACATTGCACTACTGTGGATCTTACTGGCTTTGGTCTTGCAGAGGCTGTTAGCTCGCTGACATATTTTCCCAAGTTCCTGGGTGTAAACAGACAATTGGTTTAATTGTGCGATTTGAGGATGATCACTGACCTTCAGTTCTCTGGAGCTGTTGTGGGCAATTGCTGCAGTGAGGAAGTGCATTTGGTAAATTGGTGAATAACTGGGGTAAAATAATTGGCCAGAAGAATGATAACCAAAGCTTAAAATCAATGTTCTGATCTACACAGACCTGGCTTCAATGTTACTGTATTCGATAGAACAGATGAATTAGCTGGTTGCCATTTTGAAGGCCATTTGTCATGTTACCAGAATGCTGGTCCTTGACTGTGTTTGACACTGTGGGAGAGAAAAGGAGCTGCTTAGAAGAAGCAGGCTACAAATAAGAGAAGCAACAGAGGCAAGTAAGTATATGTACCTCCTACATCTGTATCTACCGACCTACTTCTCTAATTGCAATGAAACGTGGTAAGGATATTCTTCATTAAACTCTAGAACCCTGATTACAGGGCATTACTGCTTGGTTGTTGACTGTGTTGGGAAGGTATCATACAGGCCAACTAACAAGTCAATTGCTATTAGAAACTTCTAGACAGTTGCCCAGTTGTTTTGGTTTCCTTCTGTTTTGCTTTTTTAAATCTAGATATTCTATCTTAAAGTTCCACTGTCATTGTATTTCAGGGCAGTACCACAGTTGACAGTGGAACTTTAAGGTAGAATGTATAGCGTTAAAAAAGCTTCCTGATTGGTGGATGAAAGTTATCAGGTTTCCGACAGAAGTTATTGACAGTATAAAAAATGTTGGCCCTACTTGTAGCCATGGTGAGTTATGTTTTCATGGTACTGAATATGTATTGTGATAGGGTGTACATGCGCTACCACAACCCAGGAGTTTTAGGACCATGGTGATTGGTTGCTGGCAGTCATTTTGGACCCACAGGGGACGTCAGGAGCCAAAATGGACACCAGGTCCCAAACAATTGGACACAGGTGCAGCTGTTTAAGTTGCTCTCAGAGGTACAAATAAACTAAGGGTGTGTAGATGTGAGGAGTAGACGATCAGGAAATGAGGCTTCAAAACAAAGAGAAAGGTATTTAAAGAGATATGTATTTTGGTTTACAGGGTAAAAGGAGTTAGCCTTCCCTGCCCTATGTTTAGGTTTGTGTGACAGATGTCTTTGTGTGGATGCGTATTCGCCACTTGCTAACAGGCAGGAGATTGAGATGGAGGTTGATGTTTACCGGCGTCAGGGGACCCGGATGGCGTGGATAGAGCAACTAGAGTGCAGGCTGGTGATCGAGTGGCTGCAGCTGCAGGCTGAGATGAGAGCCTCGGCTACAGTGTAGCAACGTCTGGTCAACCAAGGGAAGCGGAAGAGGAATGGTTGAATGACCATGCCTGGTGGTCCCATGACCTGGGACCCAGGCCCAGCGATGAGGGGTCCACACACGATGGTGGGGTGTCTGGAAAACGGGTAGAGGGAGCTGACCTATAGGCGCTGGATTGGAGCACAGAGGTGGTGGTGGTCGGGGCTGTGGTGGATCTGCTCCAACTCCTCTGCCATCGAAACTGTCGCTTTTCCCCTTCTCAGGGGTAGCAGTTCCTCCTCCTCAGGCTGCCGGGACTGTATCTCCTCCTTCTTTGGCCATTGGGATGGCAACTCTTCCTTCTCTTGGACCGTAGCTCCTCATCTGGCTCTTCAGACAGGCAGGCAGCCACTCCTACTCTGGCCTTCGAGGATGGTAACTCCTCCCCTTACTGCTTTTGGGGCTCCAGCTTTCTCTCTGGCTCCCTTAGCAGCGCCTCCAGTGCCTGCTGAGTGTCACATGTGAGCTTGCCCTTGTCCCACAGGTGCGCTGGTTTCTTTACATATTCACAGACACTGCTCACGTGACGCTACCAACAACAGTAGCGCATGGAGGACATACATGTGAATATACCAAAAAAATAAAACACTGCACATCCGATCCCGGTTTACCCTCATGACAATTGAAGGCTTTCAGCAATATGTTTTGCTTTCTTTGTCCAACTAGCGTGGTTGTTCATTAGCCCATTGGCTATGGCTTTGCAGCAGCCCCAAGGTGTATAAATGGGGACCTTTTTATACCCAACACCCTGCTGGAACACACCTACCTGCTGATTAGGATCCCACAGCTGGCAATCACACACAGCAGACAGGTTCTCCAAGGAGTACGGAGGATTTTTCGATTGTACGATATATCATGATTATGAATATTTGTGATAATCGTATCGTTAACATTTTTAAATGATTCGATAATGGTATAAAACGTCTTGCTGCCTTACTATTTACAGTATTTCTGCCACAGACAAGCAGTGGGCATGCGCTTCTTTTCCTGCTCGTGTAAACTAGCATCTGATTTACTGGTCCCATCCTACCAGAGAATCAGGTTTGAAAATTCTTTGTTAGTATGCCCCTCTGTGTATTCTCTGTGCAAAAAACAACAACAACAACAAAAAAAAGTGCAACCTTGTATCCAGAGAAGGACGACAGGCTTATATTTCTGGCAAACAGCCTCTAAATAAATTGTGCACATTAAAAAAAAAAATACTGTATATAGTTTGCACTGTTTTGGAGTTTCAAAATGAATTATTATATAATGAATATTTAACGATATTCAATAATGTTCAAAATAAACAAATAATCAGTGATGTTAAATGCAATTTTGGAGTAAGGATTAGTGCTTATGCAATTTGTGGTAAATAAATCAATGTATTATTATTATTATTATTATTATTATTATTATTATTATTATTATTATTATTATTATGTTTTAGGCCAGGATTTCTGCATTGTGTTTCACAGATAGTGAAGGTTAGGTGGTACAGTATTAGCAAGATGCAATGCGTGATGCTGAATTTAAAAAAAACAAACAAACAAACAAAAAAAAAGCATTTTTCATAAACTCATGTCTATATAGCTTACATTCCAAAGTACTGTAATCTGTTTGGAATAAATATTTTAGTAACACTCCTGTAGTATGTTACTTGCTAGGCTTGTTGCGAATGCTGTGTTTTTTTGTGTGTTTTTTTTCTCTTGACTCTACCAAAGCGTAATTACCCCTCGCATTCAATTGTTGTGCACAAGGTTTTACTGAACTGCAATGATATTAAAATAATAACGTCACGGGGAGAGGAATGCACCGAAAATGTATGGTGCAATCATCAATATTTACTAGAACGATTATATTCTGTGTGCCCAATTAATCGATCGCTATTTTGAGGCTTAACAGCCCTAGTGTGTACTCTCACTACAAAAAAATATATCACGGGAAATACAGTATCATAGGATGTACATCCAATCTGGAGAATGTGGCAAAAGCACAACAACAAAAGCAGGAACAACTTCAAACACGCTCTTCCGTACTTAGTACCCGGTGGAGTCAAAAACGTCAGCAGTCAACAAGCAAGGTCGCTTTAATTACATACTTTTTTGAAAAACAACGGCTACTATCGTGATAATTGGTGTATCGTGAAAAAGTGGGCTCTCAGCTATTTGTATCGTGGAAATTTTCTATCATTTCATCCCTACCCAGGAGTGTCAGGTGCTAATTATTTACAATAAATGTGCACAGATGTTTGCACAATACTATTAACAATATATACACACAAAACCCATTCTTCATGTGCAGGGCTCCTGCCAGTTTGTTTGAGAGAATTGTGTTAGTAAGTGCTCCAGGGACTAGGACTGTTTGCTTTTTTTTGGTTTGTAAATAAAACAAGTGCACAAACCGTGCTGAACTGTAAACACAGAGTTTTTGGTGTGCCCACACAAAGCTTCATCGCTGTATTTACAGTTCTGCTGGGGATATTTAGGTCACATTTTTCAGCAATATAATTTCACCTTAAAAAAAAGTATTTTTACACTTGTCTTATACTTGTTGTTCTTTGCTTTAAGGTACTTGTAGCAAACAAAATAGTTCTGTTAATTTTCTCTGCCATGTACATCCACTCATTATATCCCAAATGTGCAGATTTGAAAGAAATGCATGTTTTAGCAAACATGTATTTTCATTTTAAAACATGATATCTGGTATTACGCTAAGTTAAAGAAATCTCGGTTTGCAAGCCATGCTTTTAGACAGAGGGTGAAATGATGATATTCACTTGGTTTTCATGCATGCTGATCACATATTATTTAGATAGTGTGAATAGGATATTAGACTACAGAGCTGGACTAATTAGATTCACCACCATTTTGAAAAATAACACAGAGCTCATAGTCCTTAGTTGCAGTGCTACCTATAGCCAGTGGTAATGGTGCTGCAATTTATTCCTGCACCTGCCAGCTTTAATTGCTGGGTGATAAATGTTTTTTCCATAGCAACAACATGAAGTGGCCAGGTGACTTTATACTCACCCTGTTCTACAAAACATTCTCAAAGGAAAAAGAGTAATTATGTTCCCAAGGCATGCATTTTGAGTTTCAACCTCAAGCCACAAGAAATACAACACATAAAGGTTCTTAGTTTCGCTTTCTCCACAAAGTTGGCAAAAAGTAAATAGTCAAGGGGATACGTTTCAGAAAGTGGTACCACTTTAAAATGCCTAGTTTTTTTAATATATAAAATTTATATGGAAATCGCTTTTTAAATAAAACATTGGCAACATCCCTGGCGAATAACAAACTAACTTTTGTTTGACTGTAAGACTGGCTACCAGAGATATACAACTGCATGAATCAGGGAAAGAATGGGAGTTCACAGTCTAACAAGATAAAGACTCCTTGTAGTTTTTTGTTTGTGGGATCATCTGGTAAATATGCATGTATTTTGTACAGTACATAAGAAAAAATGAGAGTAAGCCTTTCCGCCCATCTATGTCCAACGGTTCTTAGAATCTGGTTGATCTAAAAACTTTGTCAAGTTGCATTTAAAGGATCCCAAAGACTCAACATCAACATGTACAGGGAAGCCATGCCTTCACCACACTCTGTGTAAAGGTCTTCTACCCTCTGTCCCAAGTGTGTCTCCACTAATTTCCAAAAAATTGTTCATGGTACAGAGCTGACTCTGAGCTGAGCAGTTGAAAACAATCATTCTCTAATGTGTGGATGTGATAAATGCAGAAGTGCCCAGCCTGTAGTTACCTAGTCAGACACAGTCAAATTCTGCTTGAATGTAATAGTCCTGAAGGGATGTCATTTTCACACTTGAATGTAGAACCACAGGATGTAAAGAGAATTGAATGCAAGGGTTGTGACAGTGGTCATCCAGTGACATGGGCTCATTTAGGTAAGCTAGAATGTGAGGAGGGTGTTCCTGCCAAACACGTACAAGTGTCTTGCAGGTATCAAATGAAGACCCTGGCTGCCAACACCTGTGATGTAAAACGCTGGGTGAAAAGGCCTGTCATAGTGTTCGCAGAACCAGTCCGAGCTGAGCCTGGTGCAGAGTTTGAATCCTGCTGGGAACGTGCTGATTTGTTAGGCATAAATTGGATGCTTTAAACTAACATGTATTGATTGAACTAACAGGATATACTTGGTCAATAATGATATTAATATTGTCTGTATTTTTTTTCAGATCTGTACACCAAGTAAGAAATATTGTGTTTTACTAGTGTAGGTGTTTGAAGTAGTAAAGCATAAAAATCTTATAACAGGGAAACTAAAAAAGACTTAGAAAACCAGTATACATTTTAAGTAGTTCAAGAGCAGACTCAGTCAAGTCTCTTTTATTTAAAGAAACAAGTGAGTTTGATTTAAAGAAAGGCTTTAATCTAAAAGCAAGTATTCTAAAGCAATGAAAACAGAATACTTGAATCAACAACTTAAGTCTTAATACTGCAACTATATTTTTTAGAGTTAAACAAACGCACAGTTTAAATGGATTAGCAGTCATGTATCTTATTTGGAATAAGTAGTAAGACTTGGAAAAAAGGAGCCCTTTAGTTAAAAGCAAATATTCTAGAAAGACTGAAATATTACAGCTATTAGATTATATTTGAAAAAGCAAAACAATAAGACACAATAGTATAAACTAAATTAAATATATAGTGAAGGAAAACAACACCTTTTGTGATCTTTTCTTACCTGCTTGTAGTAAAAGCAGTGTTGGAGATGACTAATTGATTTTGATGGACGAAGCGGGAATTTTTGGGTCCTAAACAGGTCACCTTGACTTTTAGAACTTACGGTTTGTTGTGCTTGAGTTAGCCAAACATCAGGTTAACCTTTCCCTTGAAAACGTTCAGTCATTGTTGCTGCCTTTTCTTCAAAATCCTCCTCCTCACAGATCTTGCGCAACCATATAGTTGACTAACTGGTAAACCTCTTGTTTAATAATCTCATCTCTTTAAGAGTGTGTGTCCTGAACCACAGCAGCATCCCACTTGTCTGCTGGGGTAATTATTATATCCTTGTTCTCCCTAAGACTCTTTAAAGACAGCTATTTGTCCTCTTTATTTTCTTTTATATATACCGCCTATCATAGTGGACCACCATTACAAAGCTCTTTACAAGATAAGAGACTAAGGTGTGTGAACTATGCATCAGCTGCAGTCACTTACGTCTCACCTTAAAGACAGCACAAAGAGGCTAAGGGACTTGCTCAGGGTCACACAATGAGTCAGTGGCTGAGCTGGGATTTGAAGTGGGGACCTCCAGGTTACAAACCTGCTTCTTTAACCACTGGAACACACAGCCTCCTTTAAACTTATGTGTTTTGTACCCTCTAGAGTTATGTTTATATTGCTCTTTAAGTAATACATCCACATCTCTCTCACCCAGACGACAGAATGTATTCACAGAAGCATTTTGTAAAATTGTAAAAGCAAAGAAACGCAACCACAAGGTGTCCGGAACAGACATGGAGCTGAAAATAGGGGAGACTCTGAAACTGGCATCACATTATGAGAAACAAAAACAGGTATGCAGCCATGACACCTTGTTCGTTTTCCTTCTGAGACCATTCAGGTAACTAAGTAAAATAGCATAATTACACATACATAATCATATATTTCTGGTAAGATAATTAATTCACCTTTTTTTTATACACATAAATTCTGAAAGTGTTGATTATGAAAGTGCTAATTGGTTCACAACCTATTGTAATGTTAACATTAAAATGCATTTTAAAATTTGTTGTCACCATATAAGGTAGTCTTAATGATTGAATGTATGCAAACACAATACTTTTTTTTTTTTTTTTAATTTAGTTGTCTCCAATATTTTACCCTGGTTTTATCCACAATTGAGTGTGCCCAATTATTATCTGTATCCTTGGCTCATCGCTCACAACCCACCCGCCGACTCGGGGAATGGAGGCTGGAGCACGCGTCCTCCGAAATATGTACCTGTTAATCCATCATTTTACACACGCAGATCCACAGCGAGGCCACCAGACCTATAGTGCCAGAGGACAACACAGATCTGGCGGCTCCACTGCAGAACGACAGGCTCCCTATTGGCCATGGGTTGCTGATACGCCGTGAGCCGTGGATTCCCCTGCCGACCTAAGCCCTCCCTACCCGGGCAGCGCTTGACCAATTGTGCACTGCTCCTTGTTACGGTCGGCTGTGACATAGCCTGGACTTGAACCTGCGATTCCCAGACTATAGGGCACATCCTGCACTCCACTCGGGAGCCCCCACCATACTCTTTTTTTAGAGAGTATTATGTATTTGAGAATCAGGAACTAGGATTTTAATATAGTGAGCATCAAAAGAAACATCACTATTATAACATTTTTTTTTTAAAGTTATATAAATGATGGACATTGACAAAATGTGTTTGGTTTCTTTTTAATCACTTGATCATTCATCCCTGACCATGACACGCTTGAGTGTCTATGACTGAAGCATGTGCAATTAATCACCTAATTAGTGAGACAGTTGATTGGACTCTGGATACGGAGTACTCACAGCCAGCAATCTCAAACCTGGCGAGACAGTATAACCAAACACACTGTCAATGACAGGCCACGAACTGGGAGACCAAGAGTCACAACACCTGCCCAGATCGACAGATAATTTTGCAGCATCTTTGTGATGTCAATTGTTAATCAGCACAATAGAAGTCACTGCACCTGCTCTAAAAGAGTTTGCCATTTTTTGATTACATCTAGTGAATTTTATCCAAATATAAGTGATAAGTTATAAGTGATAAGACTTTTTGATTGAATAGGAACAAGCTGTTCTCTATCAACAAGTTGACATGTACATTGAGTGACTATCATTACACTTTTGAATTGAGCACATGCTGAACAAGACCAGGCACAGGGCACAAGATGTAGTGACCGGAAATGAAGAGGATGATTAATGCTGATTAAAATAAAATAAAAAAAAAATACAATTAAATAAATAATTAAATATGATGAAAATGCATAGTTGTTGCTTCTTTTATTTGCACACATTCAGTGTTCACAAAATGTTCTCAGAAGATTATTAAATAACGTTACAAAGTAACGTTCTATGAAGGAATACAGAACTTTCCATAATGACGTTCTCGCAATGTTACTTGGTAATGTTCTGGTAAGTTAAGAGTAATGTTCTTGTAACATTCAGATAATGTTCAATTGTTTAGTGGGCGGAAATCGGGAAATTGAGGGGTCACCACGACATTCACGTCTTTTAGGGATCAATGCATACCGGACAAGTACGGAGAGAGAAAAAGAAAATAAACCTAATTAATGAACTACTGCACACCAGGGGGTGAATTGTTCTTAGATGGACAACATTTAAAAAAAATACTCCAAAGTGGTTAACTTTCTAGTTTTCTGACAACGATGTTTTAAATCAGCCTATCTATCAGCGCGCCTGTACTGGCTTTTCGGTGACCTGTACTGTACAGCAGGAGGTGGGACAAAGATGCATAGTTTTGATTTAGGTTGCTAAAATCTAGTTTTCAGCATTGGAGGTAAAATACCAAAAATGGATAACAAAGCAAAAAAAGAGAAGTATATTTCGGCTGAGGATCGTGTCAAGACATTTCCCAAAGAAACTTTACATGCAGATGGAGGTAAATGGTTTAGCACATCTTGTAATGTGACTTTGAAGAAAATACTATCGATCGTTATTTAGCTTCAGAATCACAAATAAAAATGAGAGTCTGCTAAACAGAACATAAAACAAATAATATCTTATTGAAAGTCAGAGTAGACAAAAAGTATTCCTGTCAGTTATAGCCAAGTTAAATCAGTACTGCAGGTACGATCCAGAACAGCCATCTCGCTTCAAAACAGCCTGCTGCTTACTTTGACGCAGTTAGAATTTTAGACCTGAATAGGCATGTTTTCTTTCTGTTGACACAGTACAATGTATGGGCAAGTCTTCACACCACAGACAGAGAAACATGCTTGCCTTCAACAAATCAGAGCACTCCGTTTTAGTAAGGAAGCAAGGATCACTATTTTAAGGTTTTTATGTGTTCTGAAATATTATCTACATAGGTTTATTTAATGTTTAAACAGGTCAATGGAATCCTAATTATATTCCATAACCTACCCAAGAAAAATATGTAAATTATCAGCAATTTAAGTAGACCTGTAGTCATAATATACCTATGAAAACAGGACAAAATAATGGTCTTTTCTAATTTCTAGATTAAGTACTGTAAATGGAAAACTGCTGTTAAAAACTAAAACTAAAATGTTATTAGTTAACAACAAACTAAAAATGTTATGTCCAAAAACAGGTTATGCTTTTGAAAAAGAAAAGGTTCCAAACAGAATAAAAAATGCAATTGCCAAACAGAAGTCATGCATTTCTTCAAACAAATGCAGAAAACGTGTAGAGATAATATATATATATATATATATATATATATATATATATATATATATATATATATATATATATATATATATATATATATATATAGTGAGATAGCAGGGAGGGGGTTAAAATCCTTCCCTGCTAAAAACCTTGTGAGAATGCACATTTGGGTGTTATGGGGTTTAATTGTGTAATTGTTTTATTGTTTAGTAATCCCCTGCCTCCGGTGGTAATTGTAAATTAGAGCCAGGTGCAGGGTATTTAAGAGAGGCAGCCAGCTTGTTCCAGGCTGCTGCTGAGAGAAGAGCCCGACTGTGTGAGTGAGCAGTCGTATTGAGGTAGTGTGTGAGGATGTGTTTGTGAATGTTTGTGGCAGGTAAACGGTTTAGCCGTCCAGCGTGATAGTTAGGTTCCTGTTTATGTTTAGTGAGTGCTCCAAATAGGAGCTAGGGGTTTGTTTTGTGTTTATTTCATTTTGTGTTTATTAAAAGTGCGTGTGAGCGCTGTTTCAGTACAATCCTGTGTGTTGGGTCGTGATTCAGAAGGGAGAAGAACCCATGAGAGCCTGTGTGGCGAGCAAAAAGGTGACTATATATATATATATATATATATATATATATATATATATATATATATATATATATATATATATATATATATATATATTATTTTTTTTAATTGAACTTGAATTTTATCGTTGCCCAATTGAGCTGGGACCATGTAAAATGCTATGTGTGTTAATTTGCAAATTTGTAAAAATAGAAATGGTATATTTATATCAGGCAGTCAAAAAATTATCAAAATGCTTGTGTTAAAGTGTTTAGTGCAGTAGTCTGTTCGTTTTAATCAGCTGTAAGACCATTAAAGCTTGCCGATGGGCACTCGCTGTATGATATGAACACACTCAATAGGTCTGGAGTAAGGAATTCAATTCCAGACACTTTTCCCAATCTTAGGATTTCGGTATTTATTTTTTTTAATCCCAGTATTCCATTTTTGTAATAACAATAACTAAAGCTGCATTCAACTTTATGGCTTCCAAGCAGTTATTGCAAAACCATGTGACCAATCAACTTTATTACGTTACTGATATTACTTCTCATAGTCTTCTACTATTATACAAAGTTTCAAAAGTCTACTGCATTGCACCACTGACATACTGCAATACGTGCAAAAAGATCAATGCTGAAATTTCATTGGCCCATAGTAGCCATGTTTTTTTTACTGTAGCAACTTCCCTTGAACAAGCATAAAGGATCATACTTAGATCATATATGCTCATCGTTGCTTCAATTGGAGAAGCCATTTTTGAGAAGATGTTTGTTATTGATGTTACACAACATGGCTGCCATACCACGCAACCGATCAGCTTCTGATGCATGTGCCCCAATCTTGGACTGTTCCTTAACATGTATAGCGAGTTTCAGAACTCTGCATGTTATATAATAACCATCTGCAGTCAATAGGAAGTTATAGCCAGTTTTATAGCCAGTTTTAAATTTGACCTTTAGCAGAGGCCAGAGGTCACAAGCAATGAAATTTTTTATAGGGCATATATGGGTTACTATACATGTTACATAACAACCACGCCCCTATCTGCAGTCAATAAGAAGTTATAGGCAGTTTTATAGCCAGTTGCGCATGCAGATCATGTCATCCAGTGTGGCCATCATGATTTTCACAGTAGAAACTTCCCTTGAATAAGTGTAACAGATGGCCATACTGAGATGTTTTATTCTAATTTTTGTTTCAATCGGATAAGCGGTTTCAGAGAAGATGTTTGAATTTTGATGATTTTATGATATTAATCAATGTGGTTGCCAAACCACAGTACCAATCAGCTTCATATTAACAGCAGTTAATCATGGACTATCCCTCAACATATATAGCAGTGTTGAACTCTGCAATCAGTAGTTTTCAATATATAGCTATGTTAACGAATTCCGCAAAATCCAATATGGCTGTCAGTTTTTGTGCAATGGTGTTACCTACATTTTCTAAGTAGTTATAAGGTAACTTTTCATTTGACCTTAAGGAGAGGTCAGAGGTCACATGCAATTACATTTTTTTAGAGGATACATGGGTTACTATATGTGTTCTTCTGTAACCATGACCCTATTTGCACTCTCTAAGGAGTTATTATCCAGTTTTACATTTGACCTTTAGGAGAAGTCAAAGGCATAGGCAAATACATTTGTTTATAGGGCATGCATAGTAACCATGGCCCTATCTGCACTTTACAAGGGGCTTCCATTTTTCAACATGCAATACTAATGTTGAAGAATGGAAGCTCCACTCATAAGAACATAGGAAAATTAAGAAACGAATGGAGGCCATTCGGCTCATCTAAAGTTGTCTGGTTCCTAGTATCTGAATGGTCTCAATGGTCTTTCCCTAGTTGGATCTTAAAGGATCCAAGTGATTTGGGCCTCAGCAAAATGAGTAGGTAGCCCACTCCATACCCTCATCTCTCTGTGTGAAGTGTCTCCTTCCCTCTGTCCTATCTCAACTTAATTTCTAAAGATGTCCTGTGATCCTGGTTTCCATACTGCTCCTAAAATATTGGTTTGGTTAATATTTCATATTTTAATCATGTCCCCCTAATTCTTTGTTCCAGGCTAACTAGATTCAATTTTCAGTAGATCTTCAAAGTTATCTTTGTAGCTCATTCATTTAAGCTATGAGATTATGCCCTGAGTCTGGTTGTTGTTCGTTGAGTCAACATTGTGAACTCTTTGAGCTCGGAATGAGTCCAAGTCAACTAAAAACTCAACACTGTTAAAACGTTCTCACCATATTATAAATCAGATAGGCTCTTGTGAGTGTGAATCTACCACTTCTGCAAATTCTTTAGTAAATTTGCTGAAACAAAACTCTAAAAAATCATAATGACTGGCCTGCAGTTGCACAGAAGGGCAATTATTCTAAGAGGAAGTAGAGAAGGCAATCATAAAATCCTAAACAATTCTGCAAAAACACTTTGAAGTTATTGCCCATTGGTATCCGTTACAATGATGTACTTCACAGACACAGGAAAAGCTTTGCCAGAGTCCTGCAAGTTAAGCTTGCCTCAAGCAATGGTCCCTGGATGCTCTTAGAAAACTAAATCAAATTTAGATATTCAGAAACTGAAAAGCAAACATTTCTCAGGACCCTTGCAGGCCTGCAGCTGCAGTTGTTTGTCAAATTATGAGTATAATGCAGGGACCATTTGGCAGCCATCTTGGAATGGTGACGCAAAGCATGTTCCTAAAATGGGTAAAAACCAAGGATTGCTCGTGGGGTTTTGCTGTCAAATTTAAATACTTATAGTGTACTGCAGCTAGTGTACACAGCATGCTATTTTTCAAGACCCCCGTCCCAAAGCATTTATAAAAATGCTGACATCAGAAATAGGCCCTAGAATTTCAAAATGTAATTACTCACCATAGTGAAAGTGAAAAATTGACACTTTTGGCTGGTTTACTGTATAAAATATATAGCAAAATGTAAAAAAAAAAAAGTTAGACAGCCATTTAAAAGGGTGATATCAAACACAAAAGCCCAAGTTAGGAGAAGCAATTGGGGCAACCTTGTCAAGCATCAAGCAAACAGACACAATTAGAAAGTTGCTGGGGCCCAACATTCGTACAATTGTTGCTTTTAATTGGCTTCTTTTTTTCATCACTCCACTTTACATTGAAATGCTCTTTGTACAATTTCAAGGGGATTGTGACCATTCCCTTATCACATCAAAAGTCACATCTGCAACAGGCAAAGGCACTGAGACACTCAAAACAGCAAATACATGTCACAAAATCAAATAAGTCCATCAAAACAGTATCATTTGTCATCTACTGAAAAGTTATTTATATCAGCCATTTCACAATGGCACATTAAATACTCGAGCAGGTTCAGAAGCATTTAGACTACAAAGGAAGGGGGGAGAAATCAACAAAAAAACAAGGGAGACCACATCAAAACCAGGACAACAACTCAGGTAAGACAACCATTAAATGTATTTATCTAAATGCTGTAAGTATCAGAAACTAAAAAACAAAATATCTTCATCTAGACAATGTGAGGAAGCTATAAAAAAAGTAAACAAAATGCTTGGATATATTATGAAAAGTGTTGAATTTAAATCAAGGGGAGTAATGTTAAAACTTTACAATGCATTAGTAAGACCTCATCTAGAATATTGTGTTCATTTCTGGTCACCTCGCATCAAAAAGGATATTGCTCCTCTAGAAAGAGTACGAAGAAGAGCGACCAGAATTATTGCGGGTTTAAAAGGCATGTCATATGCAGACAGGCTAAAAGAATTGATTCTACAGTATTCAGTCTTGAATAAAGAAGACTATGCGGCGACCTGATTCAAGCATTCTAAATTCTAAAAGGTATTGACAATGTCGACCCAAGGGACTTTTCCGACCTGAAAAAAGAAACAAGGACCAGGGGTCACAAATGGAGATTAGACAAAGGAGCATTCAGAACACAAAATAGGAGGCACTTTTTACACAGAGAATTGTGAGGAGCTGGAACCAACTCCCCTGTAATTTTGTTGAAACTGACACCCAGGGATTCTTCAAGAAGCTGCTTGATGAGATTCTGGAATCAGTAAGCTACTAACAACCAAATGAGCAAGATGGGCCAAATGGCCTCCTCTCGTTTGTAAACTTTCTTATGTTCTGATGTTCTTCTTAAAAGAAACTAGTGTGTAAACAGATATGTACTGAACCTACAAAACTGTAAAAATGAAATTTTTTTTCTATTTAAAATGAAAGTGACATGTTTTCTCTTGCATATGTCATTTGCTGCTGCACTGAATCCAGGCTGAGCTGCTGCAGCCTGCTGCTTTGCAGTTTTCTGATCAAAATGTTTCTGCCGAAGCACTGTGGCTAGCTTCAAGATGAAATCTCTCCTAATGATAATTCCCCCCTGTGCATTCCTTGTACAAAATGAAGGAATTGGTGACTGTGAAGCCCAGTAGAGATAACAACAAGCTTGTATATCTAAAAAAAATAGACTACTGTAGGTTATAAAAAAAAATTAAAAAAAAAAAAAAAAAATGTATTGTGAATGTATCAAAATGACTGCTCTGGTGGATCTACATGGGCGGGATTATAACTTCCTGTCACAGAGACGGCCGAAGTGGGCGGCGTCAGAACCAGGAAAGGTAATGCAATACACAAAACACAGGACGGATGAAATGAAGTGATGAAGACGCCTGTTGGCGCCGGTTTAATACCAAATAAAAGGTTTACACAAACACGAAAAACACAGGACACGGCACTCTACGCCAAAATAAATAGACAAACAAAAACAGACTAAACTTAACAAAACGGTGCACGCACAGACACTGACAAACACGGTGAGCGGATACTTTCCCCTCTTATCATTACTACTACTGCTGCTTATTTCCTCCGTCTCCAATCCCGTTCTCCGCTCACCGAACACCCAACCGCCAGTATGTGACAACGTGCATCTATATATACTATTGTGCTGGGATTCAATTACCAATTAATTATTCACTTGAATCCCAGCACGTGAATTAATAAAGTGCAATTCCCCGTGCTCACATATTATTACATTTTACTTGCACGTGAAGTGCTGTGCAATCCTCGTGCCTAAATACAAATATACATTTTAAACACTCGTGTTACACAGACCCGTTTATATCCCGTGTACCAATGTCTATACACCAACATTTAACACACCACACGCAACACATAACAGATAATATACACAGGGGCGGGCACTTTGTTACTTCCTTATGTACGTGATCCTGCCTTTCAAACACCGTCAGGATATTTAAATCATGTATTTAGGAAAAGTCATAAACTGACAACCGCATAACTTTCAGACACGCAGAGTAAAGTTTGAAAACCTCAGACCGTCAAAATGACTGCTGTGGTGGTTCTAGTGTTAAGCTTAATTTGTCACAATTATATTTTCTTCCTGTTTATTTTGTAATTAAGCGATTAAATATAAAAAAAAAAAAAAAAATGCAGAATTGTCAATCTCAGTACTGATCAGTGAGCCGCATGCTGTGTTAGTGATCAAGTGCACTTGTGCTGACAAAAAAAAAGAAAAAAGCTATAGAATTTTGTTGTTGTTTATTTATTTATTTTTTTTAATGACACCAAGAAACATATACCACTGTTGTGTAACAAAGCTGTATGAGAGTCTTTCTTTTTTTTCCATACATTTACAAATTGCAACTTACTTTTTTCTCCTCTTGACCGTGTTGTGGAGATCGAAACGTGATGTGATTGTTTTTGTTTTTCTTGTGTGCATTAATGAACTGGGTACACAATTAGTTTGTTTTAGCCATTGCTATTGTTATTGTTACTGTAGTATTGTGTTGCTCCTGTTTCGGATATTCATTGTTTTCTGCGTGTACAGAAAAACATTGGCTGCATACAATAGTCAAAACAAAGCAAGCTATTAAAAGGTGTATGATGGAGGTCTATTGTTGCATGTGTCCTACTTTAAATTTTGTCAGTGGACTTGAAGCAGATGACGAATGGTTCAGAGGACAGTCTCATTCTAACCTCTGGTGATAAGCAAGCGATTCGCCACATTTTAGGCCTGCATCTTAAGTCACATAAGTGAACGTGCAAAGGTGCTTTAAATCGCAAATGTGAACGGGGTTGCCACCTTATCATGGACAATGGAATCATCATTCTACAAAGAAGCCTTGAACAGCCTTGTCCATGCTATATTAAATAAATAAATCAATAAAAAAAAAAAAAAAACAAAAACAAAAAAAACCCAAAACAAAACATAATGTACTAAATCTGTGATAAGTGATGTATAATTTTACAATAGTTAATGTTTATCTATTACACTAAACTGACAAATCCAGACAAATATAGCACGTTGAAAATGTGTGCTGTGCTGCAAAGTTTGGAGAAGGTGTTTCTCTAAAAGCTTCGTTCGAGTTCAGAAAGACAGCAGCCAAGAGCAGCCGGCGCAGCAAGCTCTGGGTAACGGAACGCAGCAATTGAAACATGTATTCTGTGTCGTTGGCCATTTCCTTCAAAACCATTATCAAAATACAGTATCAGTTCACAAAAAGATCTTCCTCAGACACTTTGCTAAGGCTGCAAGTGCCATTGCTCGATTTAGAAGAAGCGTGTTTGCAGTTGAAAAATGCGTTAACCGGTGTATAACCGAATTATGATAATTGTGGTGAGGAATAAAAGAAACGGTATTAATACCATAATGTACCTAAACTGCGGTAAACTGAAAACCCGGTATAGCGACCCATCCCTATATCTGGGCACCCTTACCAAAAGATCTTCAATGGCTACACAGTAGCACTGCACATGGTAGGAATCGCTGGTTATAATGGTACCACAATGGTAATGTTTTGTTCCTCTAATGGTGCTGCTGGAGTTTCTTCAATGTAACACACTAGTATTACAATGGTTCACAAAGTTTTGAAAGTACAAGACCAATACATATCTGTTTGCCATTTCTCTTCAGCTTATGTACAACTCGCTGTTTTGAACAGTTACCATGGCTACCAAAAATACTGTACAAATACTTTCTTCAAGTTGTCATTAATGCTGTTCTACTTTTATAAATTAATTACTAATTTATCAATATCTTTCATGTAAGACAGACCGAAAAGGATATTTATATACAGTAGCAAATGGCAATTTAGAAACAACTAAAAATGAGGTTTTTTTACATTATCAACTTGATGAGCTTTAATATGGACAGATGGCACAGAAGATTCAAGTCTGCAAGTGGTTTACATAGGAATCTGTTTTCTGTTTTACTGCATTGGCTTGTTTGTTGAATTTGGCAACCTTATTTGTCAAAGTATGAGTTACATAGTATTGACCACTATTTTGCTTAGATCATCACTTTACTTTCATAGGCAGACTAAAACAAAGACACACAATTCTCTTAAGAGATGCTGCAGTTTTAACACAGTAATACAATACATATCAAGCTGGAAATAAGGACGAGATAGGCAGGGAGGAGTAAGAATATGGAATGAGTAATCAAGCCAAATTGTTTAAAAAAAAAAAAAAAAAAAAAAAAAAAAGAGACAAGCTTGCTGGTCTATGAAACTGGGGTTCAGGGTGACACACCTTTCCTGGAGGACGGTTCTCTTTTCTATTATCAATCTGATGCAATTTCACAGCAATACAGGTGCTAAACTTCTAATCCTCTGTGCCAGGTCTCTGTCACTTGGCATGTCAAGCACTCAGGGGTTGTATCTTGAGCACTAGGTAGGGTAACCTGTCCACAAAGACCATCTGTAGGACGGAGGGAAAATGTGTCCTAGACAGCTGACTTCTGCATTCAGCTTCTTTTAAGTGAAGGTGAAATCTGTTCAGTTTTGACAGTTCCCCTCATGAAGAGGGGTTATTTTAACACAGGTCCCACTGTGTTGCATGGCATGATGATGAAGTCAGATTTTATGATTAGCAGATGAATGCCTGTTTCATAAAATGACCTCAGTGTTTAAGCTCTATTAATAATAGTTTAATGAAGAAAACATTCTGCATGAATATTAAGCAGCACATAATGTGCACCTGCAATGTTGAAGAACCGTCCCAAAACTTATGTAATGTTTTTATAAAGCATCATACTTTCAGTATTTCTTTCTTTATTTTGCACTCCACTAGATAGCCTACAGCAGTGTTTCTCAACTCTTTTCATAACAACGCCCCCTAAGGATCAGCTGAGCTTAGTCATTGCCCCCTTGCCACAGAAAGTAAAAAAACACCCCAGTCACTGGTATAATCAACATGTAGATACATAGTACATACAATGTGTAACATTATGGAATATTGCAGACATAAGCTCTTTGCTTGCACCATGGTGTGGATAGCAATAGAGATGTGCAAACCGGTTCCTTTGAAATCCGGTAACCAGTTCCTACTTTGGAACCGACAAGCTGGATACAAATATCAGGGATCTGGTTCCAGTGGGTGCTATTAAGTTTTTATTAAAACTGATTATTAAAACATAAATCTCAGTCAAAAATACATTTGATAACTGCAACTGACATGTTCACACTTAGAAAAATTACAGCAATAACACAGGTTTTAAGTTTTTCTATTTTTTTTATTACATGCATTTCCCTGGAGAATAATTCAGTCTCACTTTTACATGGTGAAGAAAACACTTTGGGTAAAGTGAATCTTCTGCATCTCGATGGGATCATTTACAAGACAACCCCAAGCCGAACATGACACGATTCCGGCTAGCTAAATAACAATAAGAATAAACTGTGAAGTTCAGACGTGTATCGTAACATGGCAACAGGCACAAGGAACGGCTGCTTCGTTCTGATCGGAAAAGCTACAAACAAAAAGGTGCAACACAGGGTGGGGGCGCTTGCCTTACTGAATGAGGCGTCCCACACAAGGAACCGGCTACACTACGTTACCCTAGCTGTACATTACTTGGGATCGATATCCCCTAAACTAACCTACTTATGAGCCGGTATTCATAAGACGACTCCTGCTTCTTCATACGGCCTTGGCTGGGCATTGCCTTCACAAGTACCGTGTTGCAGTCTGTAAACAATCATTTGATCAAACATAACAACTTGAAAAAGCACACAAAACAGTAGTACAGTAGGTCACCTTTGAATTAGCGTTATCTTTGAATTGTCAACCATGGTCTTTGTTTTTTTTTTTGAGATCGTTGCATCCGGGTTCATCCTGTACGTGATTGTTCTGATAGGGCTAATTCATTATAAGAAGGGTTTGTTAAGTTAGCCTGATATATAAGCAAGATAATATGTGCAAATATGTGCAAACTCACCATAGCTCAAATTTGAAACCGCACGCGTGCCGCACACGTGTGTGCGCGTATCTATATACGATATATATATATATAATATATATTATATATATATTATATATATATAATATATATCTATATATATAGATGTCTATATCTATATATATATATAGTGACTGACTGATATTCTCCACAGCAAAAGGTTAATAAAACATATTTTACTCATTGTTGTGTTCGTGGTGGTGTTTCTAAAAAGAACGTGAATGAATCCAGGAAGACTCCACACTGTTTTCCCCTAGAAGATTGTGCTGCTTCAAACTATCATTTTGTTTGCTTCATTGTCAAGTAAGCTTCCTTTTACTTTAAAGGTTGTGTTGTGTCGTTCCGGTTCCGGGCATTGAGTTCTGAGCCCTTATATCCTGACTCTACTGCTCCCAGGTCAGCTGACTTCCTAGTTCCTTTGTGTTTCTGGGAATTTGAGTCTTTTAATTTCCATTGTCCATTTAATCTCTCTTAATATTTTGTATGACAACAAATTACAGACGATCCTCGACTTACGACGCACAGCACTTACGACTCTTTTGCATTATTACCCTGCATCGACTTTACAACATCGATACGGCATTTATGACACGGCAAGACCTGAGTCCTGGTTTTTGGTTTTTTTTTATGCATGTAACTGTTTTGTTTTTTTTTCTTACTTTATTTGCTGTTAACAATGTCTGATAAGAGCAATTGACTCAAAATGAAACTTAAGCTGTGAACTCTGTCACATGATGAGGTGCTTAACTTCAGCCGATCGTATTTCCTGCTAGAAGTACCACATACACACACTGAATACGTCATTGGAAAGCCCCAAGTCTGTACGTTCAAACAAGCCAGGTAGGTGTCTGAGTAATATGCGTGTAATCACCAGGCAGTGCAAAGAGTTAAATAAATATTTGCATGAGTAAAATATAATGGGGCATTTTTGTAAAGGATATTGGGACCCCGAAGAAGTCATGTTTGCATCTCATGGTTCGGCTTTATCCAGTCCTTGCATTTGGGGGTAAATATTTGAACAAGGATACTCTTTTTACATGAACTGAATGTACGTTGAAAGTCCTGCCTGACAAGTTATAGGGGTATAAGGGATATATATATATATATTATATATTAATATATATATAGATATATATATATATAATATATATATTCTATATATATAATCTCAGCAAGGTAATATGTGCATTTGAGTATAGCTCAAATTTGATTGGCTCATGCAACCATGTTTTTTTATGTTGCGACTTGCTTTGAACAAACATGATAGACAACCTTGCCAAAGCTATGTACGCAAACTTTCATTTAAATCGCATAACAGTTTCAGAGAAAAAGACGTTTGAATATTTTTGACAAATCCAATATGGCTGCAGAACCATGTGAGCAATAAACTTTGGTTGAAGAAATGTAAATATAGCGCCTAAGGGTAGTACATACCCCAAGTTTCACATCTCTACCATAAGTGGTTTCGGACAAGAAGATTTTTTTAAATTGTCAAAAATTCTTGAAAAATATAATATGGCTGCCAAACCATGTGAACTATGACCTTTGTTTTCACTCTGACAGAACTTTCCATAGACCTCTACCATCATACCAAGTTTCGTATGGTGTTGATTTTACGGACATACACAAATTTGGCATTAATTTCCCAAAGGCCTCTACTACTGTATGAAGTTTCATCACTCTACCACATTGTACCATAGAGAAACACTGCAATATATGCAAATTGACCACAGCTGAAATTTGATTGGCTCATGGCAGCCATGTTTTTTTTTTTATGTAGCGACTTTCTTTGAATACACTTGATAGACAACCTTGCCAAGGCCATGTATGCAAAGTTTTGATTCAATCGACACAAAGCTTTCAGAGAAGTTGTTTGAATATTTTCGACAAATCCAATATGACTGCCAAATGATTTTACTGATTGACTTCTCTTGAACAACTATACACCTAGGCCATAAGGGGGGGTATGTGCACCAAGTTTCAGATCTTGCTGTAAACCATTAAGGAGATTTTTTAAAATTGGCCAAAAATCCAATATGGCTGCCAAACCAGGTGACCTATGACCTTCGTTTTCGCTCTTACACAACTTCCCATAGGCCTCTACACCGTACCAAGTTTCGGGACTTTTTGTGCGAAGGTGTTGATTTCATGCAACTTTTACATTTTCACGGCAGAACCCCCCCTCCCCCCCAAAAAAACTAGAAGTTTTAAGCAACTTGACGGCTTCCAAGGCATTCTTGTTCCTATCTGTGTTCCATAGTAACAATGACCCTGTCTGCACTCTGTAAGGAGTTATAAGCTAGTTTTGTATGTTGATGATGTCATCCAACGTGACCGCCATGTTTTTTTATTGTAGCAACTTCCCTTTAACAACCTTTAAAAGACAACCACACTAGGATCATGTGTGACATTTTCTGGCTCAATAGAACTAGCAGTTTGGGAGATATCTTTGTAGTTTGTGATTTGTACCATGCAATTTTGACATCATGCAGCATGGCCACCATACCACACAACCTATCAGCTTCTTATGAACACCAGCTAATCTTAGACTATCCCTCAAACACTATACCAACTGTTAGAATTTTTACATTTAGGAAAAATATATATTTTTAATCCAATATGGCATCCAAACCATGTGACTAACAACATATGTTCATTAACATTTACATCTTCCCATAAGCATCTACCAACCTACCCATTCTGGTGAGTTTTCGAGCAAGTTTTGGCAGAAAGAAAAAAAAAATAACAACTAGAGTTGCCAGCAACTTTACGGCTTCCAGTTCCAGTAGCAGTACCAGTACCAGACACTTTAGAAAATAGTGCAGAATGCCAGTACCAGTAACAAACACTTTAGCAAATAGTGCAGAAGCCTAATAATAATAACTAGAGCTGCCAGGCAGTTTTTCCGTCTTCCAATCTCAGTACCAGTTGGAAATTCTGGCACACTGTAGCATTACAGCACAAGTGTCAGTGTTTTATGGAGCACTTTCAATTCAAAATACTGCACTAGTTCATTATCTAACGATACTTTAAACACCATAGTAACCGTGACAATATCTATACACTGTAAGGAGTTAGAAAAGCTACATTTTACATTTAACTTAAGGAGAGGTTAAAGGTCACAGGCAAGGTCATTTGTGGATAGCACACACATGGTTTCCTGTATGTGTTCCATAGTAACCATGACCATATCTGCACTTGTTATAAGGCAGTTTTGAATTTGACTTTAAGGAAATATCAAAAGGTACCGGTCAAGGCAATTTTTGAAAAGAGCATATATGGGTTCCTATATGTTCCACAATAACCATTACCCTATCCACACTTCGTAAGGCGTTATAAGCTAGCTTTACATTTAACCGAAGATTTTGAAAGTTTTTAAAAGAAAAATGTCACTTTTAAATTTAAGAAGAAAATGTAGGTCTGTTGGCCATCTTGTTTTACAAAAGAACACAATTTTTCTCTATTTCAATTCCATTGTCCCCAGGATGATGCCTACTAAGCTCAGAATTAGTTGGTTAAATGGTTTTCAAACAGAAGCAGTTTGATGTTTGGGGCGCATTTCAGTGAATGTGGGTTTGGTTGCTGATGACATATGCAAAGTTTCAGATCAATCAGTTCAATGGTTCCCAAGAAGCATTTTTTGGAAAAATCTGTCAGGCCACCATGTTGGTAATTTTTTTACATCTGAACTGTAATCTACATGGAATGATAACTGCCAAGTTTCATGTTGATTGGTTACACAACATGCGAACAGGAGTAGTTTAAAGTTTTGGGTGGAAAAATGACAAAAACAATAATAATAATAATAATAATAATAATAATAATAATAATAATAATAATAATATTTACAATAACAATAGGCTTCCCAAGCCAGCTTGGAAGCCTAATAAATATAAATGGTAAAAAAGTAAAATACAGTACAGTAATTGCAGACATCAGTGTGTATAGTGATGTGATAGTTTAATTATTGTACTACAAATACAGTGACCTCAAATATAAACAGGGATAGAAAAATACACTTACCACCCCCTCTGAGTTTGGTGGGCTCAATACAGAAACCAGTGGACATTAGTTCACATCACAAAACTATCACACAATTCGCCATAAAAGGCAGTCTCACTTGTAGCCAGTGCAATTGCGCTCAACTTAAATGAGTATTAAATTATTTAATAACAAAGAAAAAACAACATTTAGATAAAAGAGGAATGATTTAAAAAGTATTTATTCTTTGTCAAACTACAGCAGGTTTTAATGCAAGCCCTTTTGAATCAGACCAACCATTCCCAAGAAAGAGATCATAATTAAAGCACTTTTTAGCAGGACTTTCCATCATTATAGGTAAGATAGAATCTTTTTGTCATAATAAAAAGAAAAAAACAAACAAGCCAACCCTCTCAAAGACCCTCACCCTGGCAGTAATGGGACAGCGCTGTAGTCTTCACAGTGCCATTTGAATGTTCTTCAGTTCTTTTCACTGTCAACACCTACAGGCTTATCCTCCATGAGTGCAGTCAGCTGCTGCTGTGCACAGGAAAGAAATAGCTCCAGGCTGGACAGGTTTCGCTGCCTGGTCACTTGGTCAAGCTGTAAGAAAAAGAATAAATGAATGACTTCTTTGTCAAACAGGACCAAACCTTCTGTAACAGGCAGTGTTGTGGGATTCACTGTCATTATGTATTCTGGTCCCTATCAGTGAAATGAGACCAAGTTAAAAGCTCTCTAGCCACGAATGCAAAACAGACCAGCTTTTTGCTGTGGTTATGGCGCTTGCTTGCGATGTGTGTGCTTGACAGTTTGCGCACAGCCTCTTCCCCATTGCACTTCTTAAGCACTAGTTCACATTGCTGATTGAATCACTGGTGGCCCCTAAGAAACTCATTTACAAGATGTCTTCATAGACATTTTCTTTAAATAATGTCACTAATACCCCCTGCACTGGACAAACCTGTAGATAATGGACTGACACAGATGGCTTGAGTGGTGTGTGTGGGTGGTGATGTCAGGTTCAGGAAGCAACATACAGACAGTACCGAGGTTGAAACTGAGACACTGCGGTGCTCAGTGCGTTTATCAAACAAACAAAAGAGTTAAACAAAAAACAGCCCACGGCACTTGAGGCCAAAATAAATAGACAAACAAAACAGACAGTGGACGAACACTAAACACGTACCATGCTGGTGCTTCCAGCATGTTGCAGCAATTGTTAATGTCTCTTACTTTTTGCTTTCTCCTTCTCTCTCCACACCTGTTCTCCACTCACCGAACACACAGTAAAATGTGCATCAATATATACTGTTGTGCCGGGATTCAATTACCAATTAATTATTCACTTGAATCTCGGCACGTGATCTAATTTGTGCAATCCCGTGCTCACATGCTTTATCTGCACGTGAAGTGATTATGCAATCCCTGTGCCTAAATACAACTATATTATTTTAAATCACTACACAGACCCTTTGCACCAATACCTATACACCAACATTAACACACCACATGCAATACATAATACAAAATCCACACATGGGCGGTATTCCTTTGAATTTAGGACACACTTTGTAAACCAATTGTTCTCAAAAATGGCCTGCTTCTTAAATTCGAGTATTGTGATGTGTGTATTAAAATCACCAACAAAAGACGTGCCCGAATACACAAATAGGAACGTAACTGACCTCCCGTGAAAAGAAGCACAAAAACATTATAGTGTCATTAGCTTCCTGAGGAAATTGAAGAGAAGCTTTTACAATTTCAGCATTTTCACATGCCAAGCAATACCACAGTTCACAAAAAAGGAGAAAAAACAGGTGAGAGTAATGGAAATGAGAAGCAGCACATAACTGTAATGTTCTGTGTGACAGCAGACGGCCGCAAACTGCCTTCATACGTCATTTTCTTATATGCGTAATTGAGATTGTATCTTTGTAAATGCATCTTTATTTGATGCTTTCTTTTTTCCTCAAATTGAGGATGGGAAATTTGGGCTGCATCTTAAATTTGAGGGTGTCTTAAATTCAAAGGAATACGGTAGTTGTCAAAATTGAGGCTCACTGGCGTAATTTAGTTTTTGTTGTTATCTTATATATTTCCACGGTTCTCCATAATTTTCATAAAAAGTGTCACCTACATACAGTGTACTCATCCAGAAGATGAAAACCTGTCAATAACCAACCAGCTGCTTCCCCTATTGACTTGCTATGGTTTATTTTTCTAATCCCCGTAGATTAGACGGCGCCTATATATTTTTTAGGTTTATAAACTACACCGGGCCCTGATTACACTGTTATTGAAGTGCAAAGAGTCTGCAGTTATCCTGAATACTTTTGACACTGTTGGCTAAATCAGAAAGTACAAATTAATAATATAAACATTAAAAACTTGTAGCTTTTCTAAAAGAAAAAAAAAATCTATTTTTATTTAACATTCTCCAAGGAGAAATGATCTCATTTTCTAAATAAACATCAATGCCTTTTTTTGGCAATTAAAGGAGACAGCCCTCCAAATATTCCCAGTCTGCAGAACATTATTTTGGCTTGGGCCTGCACACTGTGTCCAACCAAAAAAAGTGCATTTGAAATGAGCAGGTACCCACGTAAGCCTTGGCGTTGGTTTCCTCTATTTGAAACGAGCAGGTCACCCACGTAAGACTGCCGCGGGGCTTCTAGTGTTAAAAGACTCGGCTTCACCTTTGTGACCTGCTTAGATTTGGCAGTGTTACCTTCCTTGTTTAGCACCAGAGTTAAAAAGGTTCAAGCTAATTAAATGATTTAATAAATCATATGTTGGGTTCATATGTGCAGTTTTTTAAACAGGAGCACCAGTAAGGAATCACAGAAGTGTTGGTGGCTTCAAGCTGGAGTATGGGTAATAGCTCCTCTGTTTTGCTTCTTGATTTGTGGAAATTCTCTCATTAGCTATATGACCTTATGCACTGTTATACACTGCACCCCCTTACACAATGTTACTATGAAAGAACAAAGCTGCATTAAGCGTGTTTGATATAAATATTTACTGAACATTTTTCACTGAACCTTTATATTTGTTTTAATGACAGATCTCATCCTTTGATGTCTCTCCTAATGTGCTGATGGCGAAGGGTGTTATTACTTCTAATAACCCAGGACCCTATGCATCATCCCAGCTGCTGCCCTCCCTGACCTGTGCCCTCTTTGTGATCCTGTTGAGCATTGACAGTGTCAGAAACTCATGTACTATATTAAATTTAATTTTAATACTGTAAACTGGAGGCCAAATACTGCAAAATTAGCCACTGTACACTTTGCAGAAGAATTAGCCCCTGGAACGTAACGGTATTGGGATATTTAAATTTTACACACCTTACAGCTGGAAAGTCTTTTAAGTATTTCCTCACCTCTCCCTTACAGAAAATACCATAAAGCCAAGGGGACACTATTCTACACGTTGCCAGAAAACAAGATTTTTTTTGTAGAAAGTGATGTGTAAACTACAAGTTTCTGGCAACTTTGTCAAAGGAGAGTTGATTTTGTTGCAGCAACATTACATCATATTATTAGCCAACCAATGAAAAGTCATGTGATTGCCTGTCTAGTTGACGAGAAAAAATGTCCGTGAAGCAAGTGTGTGATGTCATCAAGGAAAGTCTCCCGATCTATTTTTTTTTCAAGGTGGGTAGAGTCTTATATACATTTACGGTCTCCATTAACAATAAAATGAAATAACTTAAAGACATTTATATTTTAGGTGTTAATACACCACGGTATACAAAAGAAACCTGATAAGACAAGTCAGTGGTCCACATGCGTAAAAGATGACTTCCGCCAGCCATTAAAAAAAACCCGAAAAAAAAACCCAACTACTGGGCAGTATTTAATACGTGATTTATAAAACTACTGCCTGTTTATTTGACGGAGGTATGCAAATGAGCGGTGTCCCTTACTTAGGATGTCAACAGGACATGTCTGGAGGCAGGCAGGTTGTCTGAACTACCGAAATGTCTGGCTCAAAAAAAAAAAAAAAAAGGTCAGAGGTTAGAGGAAATGTACGCGAGTCAGAGGTTAGGGGCAGCGTACGCGAGTCAAAGGTTAGAGGCAGCGTACGCGAGTCAGAGGTTAGAGGCAGCGTACGCGAGTCAGAGGTTAGGGGCAGCGTACGCGAGTCAGAGGTTAGAGGCAGCGTACGCGAGTCAGAGGTTAGGGGCAGTGTACGCGAGTCAGAGGTTAGGGGCAGTGTATGGGAGTCAGAGGTTAGGGGCAGTGTATGGGAGTCAGAGGTTAGAAGCAGTGTATGCAAGTCAGAGATTAGGGGCAGTGTATGCCTTTTCATTTAAAAAATGTTAATATTTTTATATAGCTTATAGATGCACATGTCTTCCTGAAAAAGAACTGTAACCACCAGAAATGTAATTTTTGTCACAGTTCATGTTATTTTACTCTTGGTTGAGAAAAAAAGCATCCTCTAATGTTAGCACACGTTTCCTTTCCAGCACACAAGAAAGTATAGAACTAAGGCACTGGCATGTCAGCAAGCTCCAGTTATTTGTTTAAAATTTTTGAATGACAAATTCCATAGCAAGACAGCACCACACACTTACATTAAATTAATTGTAAAATGGTGAAAAAAGTATGTTTTTATTTGTTACTGTATTCCTTCAGTTTGCAAATAACTGCACAATTCATTCTCATACAATAATGCATCTACACTGTTTCTAATCACTAAATCTGAGAGAAGCGTGTTTATTTTAATAACACTAATCTGTTTTGTGTGTTTAAAACAGCTTTCCTGTTATGTGTCTAAAGCTTATATAGCTGACTAAAAACAATTAAATACAATGAGATACAATGTAAACGCTTCTTTTTTTATGTCTTTCTTTCTTTCTTTGGTGACTGGTGTTTTTTGTGTGCTCACAATTACCTTCTGTGATGTATCGCATGTGCTGTTACATACGGGTGGGGGGGTGGTGGGGGTGGTTATGTTCATATTCAACAGCTGTGTGACGTAGACACGCACCCACCACAAGAGTTGAGAGTTAGTCAGAGATGCGGCTGAGTTGAGAGAATGTGTTCTTGTTCCTTAATAAGCCTGTGATTAAAACACAAGTTTAATTCAATACTGGATTATTCAGTTATTCAAGGACAAACTACATATTACAGTGGCTGATGTGTGGTGTTAGGCTTGCGCCAAACATAGCACTTAGTGTTGAGGCCAAAAATCTGTATTTTGGTCTCATCAGACCAAAGAATCTTCTTCCATTTGGTCTCAAAGTCTCCCACATGCCTTCTGGCGAGATTTGATGTGAGTTTTTTTCAACAAAGGCTTTCTTTTTGCCACTCTCCCATAATGGCCAGTTTTCTGAAGCACCTGGGCTATTGTTGCCGTATGCACAATGTCTCCCAGCTCAGCCGTGGAAGACTGTAACTCCTTTAGAGTTGCCATAGGCCTCTTGGTGGCCTCCCTGACTAGTGCCCTTCTTTCCCAGATACTCAGTTTTTGAGGACGGTCTGTTCTAGACAGATTCACAGTTGTGCCATATTCTCTCCATTTCTTAATAATGGACTTTACTGTGCTCCGGGGGATATTCAATGCCTTGGAAATGTTCTTATATCCTAACCCTGATTAATGCTTTTGAAGAACCTTATTCTGGATTTGCTTTGAATGTTCTACTCTCATCATCATCAATGCATTTAACAGACATGTGTAGGGTTATTCAATTGATCTGTGATAAGCCATTTATGTATCTCAATTACAACTGAGAAATGTATTAATAATAATGATAAACTTGTTACGTACTGTATTTCGTGTTTGTGTATTTGCTGCACATACAGACGGCTTTTGCTGCCTTCATGTTTAATAATAGTCTACATGCTTACCCTTAAAAAAAAGAAGATTATGCATTGGGACTTGTGCAAGTACAGCATTCTAAAAGCATGAAGTTAGTTTAGTTACAGAGCTGTGTGTAATTAGACTGACAGTATTGGGGAAGGTACTGTAGTAGCTGGCGTGACAATGGTTTTGTTGCCCTTTCTGCTAAGTTTTTGTATTAGTTTGCTTTTTCAAAATGTACGGTACAAAATGTACGGTGTGTTTTTTTAAAAATCATACTGTCTTGTAAATAGTTCTGTTTAGATAAACTTTTGTTTCCAAACACAGTAGATTATATGACGACACAGATTAATGTTAAATTCTAATCCACAATAAAGGCCAAGTTCAAAAAGTATATCTTTTTGGTCTGCTTTGCTTGTTCTATTCTGACATTAATATCTGACACACAAATGGTTGGATAACTCCCTATAGTGTTGTGTTCTTCTGTAGAATAGTTGTTAAACAATAAAAAGCAAATTGGCAATCTCAAAGGAACATTAACGCTTTTGCCAAAACATTGATTTTCAACCAATACATTTTGTTTCATATTACAGAGTGATTGCACACTAGAAGCTGAATTAAAAACCTGTTGATTTTAAAATAAATAAAATAATCATTGGCCGATTGATGTGTTGAGAATAAGGAGAGGGAAAGGTCCAAAATAACACCTAGGTTGTTTTTGTGCCTGTGGCAGGCTAGTGAGTGGATAGAGGCCCACAGACAGTCTGGAGTTCATAAAAATAACTATTTTATTATAAACACAAAAATGAAAGGGCACAAGGGCCAAAACAAAGCAATTTAAACACAAAATAAACAAAATAAAGCAAAAATACACTCACAAAAATAAAGGTTTCCAGGCTGGGCAATGCCTTCACTGGATTCAAAACATTCAAAAATCACAAACACCAAAACACCAACCTGCTTCCTCAGCTCCCTCCTCCTAAATGAAAAGCAGAGGCCTCCTTTTATGTCAGGTGGCTGGGCGCTGATTGATCGTTAATTAAACTAATCATCTAATCAACCCCAGCCACCTGAACACAATGAACCAAGGCAGGTAGGGGAATTTAACCCCATCCCTGCCAATTTCTAAAGAGCAGAGCTGTGCTCTGCCACAGTGCCAAACCCCCAAAAAACAGCTAGCAAAACTTTTGTCACATTTGGAACCAATTTAGTTGCAGTCTGGAGCCTTGCATCATAATTTCTCATTTCTCTGTGATTCAGTTGTACAAACAGATAGATTCATTATGATGGTGTGATTGAGGGAGTATTGTGGTTGAGGAATCGTATCGTCATAAACTGCTGGTGTGTACCAGTGGCAAGCCTGTCACGCACCAATACTGGTACATGTACCACAGGTTGAAAACCACTGCTGTAGAGGATATGTCATGAAAAGCCATGACATACAGTATTTATGTTGCAGGCAGACACAATGATCACAAACAAGCCTTTGCTATCCTTCTGTTGTTCACCACTCATGATATCAATATGTATATATCTGGACGTCACTGTTTTTCATAACATATTTTGTTTAAGCCACAAGTGTTTATATTCTATAAATGTCAGTAAGAATACTGTAGCTACCCAAACCCATTTAAAGGCACTGTAATCTAATTTATCACAAGGCAGTACAGATGTTCCTTGTTCCTTTCGTCAGGTGTGCTGGGTGAAGTGCATTCTTCATACCAAAATTTTGAAATTTTTCTAAGTAAAAATTGAGATAAAAGTGTACTTCCAACCTAAAATATTTTGTATGTTGTGGCTATGAACATTATGTAATAGAGTTTGCTTTAATGATATTTGTGGTCCAGTATTTCACAATGAAAAAAAAAAGATCCAGTCACAAAATGAACCTCATTCACTATGATTATTTTATTTTACTGTAAATGCACTCTTACATAAACACTAAATATTAAAGTATTTGTTTTCATAATTTCTGACAGTAAATAGACAGACTGTGTTTCAGCTTTAGTGAATGTGGTTTTAATCTTTGCCTCTCTGTACTGGCCCTAATTTTAATTCCAAGAACGTTATGTACATTTCTGCAAACTTTCCTGCAGGCATCGGACTGACAATTATTCAACTGTATTTATTTTTATAATAACGATATAAATCTCCTATGTGCAAAAAGAGAGAATAAAAAGCTTGGTCAGCATGAGAAACGTTCATTTACAAAGACATTTTTTAACTAAAGTTAATGCCATGTTCAGCGAAAAACTATGTTTCTAATAGATCTACATACTCCTCAATTAGAGGTGGTTTGTCAGAACTCCAAACTGCTGCTAAGAGACTGTCTTCTAGTTACACAATTACTTTCAGTTCCACATATTTTTAAAGCAGTATACAGCTATGGCCAAAAGTTTCGCATCACTCAATAGAATTACCTAAATTTGCTTCATAAAGTCGAATGAAACCTGCTGAAAAATGTTCCGTTAACATATTGAAATACATACCGCTTTCTGGTTTTTCACATACTTGAAAAACTGACAAAAAAAAAAAAAAAAAGTAACATTTCGAATTCTAAAATGAAATACTGTGCTACTATTATGGCTTCTGGTAGACTTTTGCGATCTTATTTTGTAGTTTCTTTGATTACATGATGTTAAATAAAAGATCAAAATTATGTTCATATAGTTTTTTTTTTTTTTAATGCTGTCTCAATCCTAAAATTCTAGATGATGCAACATTTCTGGCCATTCTAGCTGTATATAACTCAAAGACATATTGTATTCTGTAATTTTAAACTGTATTCTGCACTTTTAGATCCATTTGTAGGTTTTGTAAATGTAACAGGACAGAGGCAAGGCGCGAACTGCGAGCGAGCGTCTTAAACTAATTGTAGCTAACAAAATTATTTCATAAATCTTACCTGCTGTGCCCTTCCTTTAGCTAAATAGGTCTCAAATGGTTTTGAAAGAAGCACATGGTATAGCACACATTTATTTTCCTTTTAAAACACCTGGGACTACTTTAGATTCCAGGAAGCTCTTGGTTTCTGTACCTTATTCTGTTTGCACTTGCAGGGTCATTTCACCTCAGCAGAGTGTTCTGGGTCAAAGTATGTTGCTAGCTTAAATTATATCGATCAATAAGGGAAGCAGCTGGTTGGCTGATTAGACATTGAAGGGGTGAGGATACCCTCTAGGTGAAATGGCCAAGCAAGTGCAACACAGAAATGTCTTTAACTTAAAGTAGTACCAGATAGCGTAACAATAGAAACACATTTACTATAACATATGCTGCTTTCAAAATTGCACATTTCAGACATATAATGCATGTGCACAACCTGTAGTTGTTATAGAGCTATATTGTTAACTACATCTACTTTAACTACTAGGCGCATCTGCATTTGTGGTTAATGCTTTTAATCTCATCGTACTGGTAATACAAATTGGGCCTTTTGTGTACTAAGGTTATTAAAATCAAATATTGCATGCGAGTCTCTTCAGAGTATTTCTTTCAGTAAAAACTGTCACTGTTACGTTTACTGAAATGACTCCTCGTGTTATTGGAAATAGTCTCACACTTTCATTCAGCTGTCCATAGGAAACATACTACTTGCTACACAAGAAGTGAACAAGAACTTCCATCAAATTTAAAACAGGATGAGTGGTTTTAACCTATGTGAAATAAAGATCTGTAGTAAAACAATACAAGACTTGTTGCTATGGGAGATAAGAAAACCGCTAGTTCTCCGTTAAGCAACAAGGCCACAATATAGTGTGCTTTGAATAACTGCTGCCTTGGGAATCAATATTAAGCATACCATATAATGGATCAGAGTTGATATTCTAGATTGATCTTTTTCCTTTACTCTAGCACGGTTATCAAGCTTACAATTCAATACGTCGGTATTGTATTGGTGTCCTAGCAATATTGATATTTCTGGAACCTTGCAAATAACTTTTCATTTGTACTTAATTCTATTAACTGACACAGGTAGTTTTGAAACATACAGTATTACTCAATAGTTAGTAGATTGATGAATCTAAAATTAGGCAGAGATGGAAGAAAGGGGTGTGGTCCCAGAGCTACAAACATCCAACAGCTACACACCACTGCAAGCATCAGATCATGCACCTGGTTAAAACAGAAAGCATAGTACTGGTGAGTAATGTATATATGGGACAATGCATTCGCGGTGCCACAGTGATCTGTGCTGGGGCCTCTTTATTTTCTACATAAATAACCTAGACTGGGGCATAGCGCCAAATTGTATGTGCTGTGGTGCCCAAATGTCTTCAATATTATATATAAGCTCTGTTTGAGCTTATATATAATACATGTACATACCTTTTGACGGGAACTAAATCATTATACACAATTTGTTTTTAAAATTCCACCTCATAATGGTAAAATACACTAGAAGCTGCATACCATATCATAATCATATCTCATATCAGATTAACAATTTCATTTTGGAACTGAAAAGAGGCAGAATGTTTTTGCTTTTTACTAAGTGGTAAGTTCACTATGCACTAATCAATAATTCCGTCTATCTTTTTGTATGAACACAAATGTACAATTAAGTTGACTGTTTTTATTTTTTTCAAATTTCCTTATAGTTTGGGAAGTGATTTAATTTATAATCCAAGTTACAACACATGTCTGAAGTCTTACTTGAGCTGCGTATATGCAGTCAATCATTATAATGTAATTTATGCATATTTTCATTATTTGTTGATTTTATTCTTATGTGTTAATATGATAATTGAGATGCACTACTATTATTGTATTCTGTCTTTGCTGCTACTTTAAAAATGGCTCTATCTGAGTTACTGTTTATAGTCGATCAGACTGTGTGTGACTTGAATCTCCTGGCTCTTTAAGAAATTTAAACGCACCATGTTTATGTGTTCTCAGACAGTGGTCAGAGCAGCAACACAGAACTTTCACTTTGGTGGGTTATGGATCCATCCACTTTGTTGTACATTTTCTGTATTCGATGGGGTTTCGTCGTTTATTCTCTACACCATTTTATAGTACAATGTGCCATAGACAAGCAATATATACACATACAAATTAGATATTGTAAGTACACAGTGACGATAATTGTACATAAAAGGTAGATGTTTTATCTAAAAGATATTGTGTTTAATGAAAATGTTACATGTTGTTTAAAAACAAGGTTCTTAAGAGATTATTTTCATTATTTGTTCTCCTAACCTCAATGCACACCCCGAAACATTTTAACAAATAGCAAGCTTGGAAAAATGTGTTCAATGCCGTTCACTAAAATTAGGTATTCAAATACCAAACGCATGCAAGAAGCTACAAGAAACCAATCAGCATTGATGGGCCAAATATCAAAACAATTGCTATTGTGTTAAAAACAAAAATTGAAACAACGTTGTAAGCAAGAAGAAACAATGTTATAGAAAACCAGGGGTGGCCACAAAATCTTTATTTTTGTCCCAGATACATACCATGAACTGCTTTCCATACCATGAACTGCTTTCCATACCATGAACTGCTTTCCATACAATGAACTGCTTTCCATACCATGAACTGCTTTCCATACCATGAACTGCTTTCCATACCATGAACTGCTTTCCTCCACTTATGCAATAATAAAAATGGCAACAGCGATCTCCGGAGTAATTATACAAAACAATATTTTGTCAGAGAAGACTACCAAGGTTATAAATAAAGACTTTATTTAACAATAATACTAGTATTGTTCCTCTGGTTTAAACAGCTAGGATCATTTTTCCTTTCACACGTCACAAAAATTAGAAAAACCTAAACTTACGAAATATTATATTCTGACCCAAACTAAGATAATGCAGACTATGAAATGAAGGATTCAACAATGAAAAGTACAACCAGTCTGCTTTATTGGCATCAAATGGTACAAATTTGGCTTCCGATTTATAAAACAAACACACCAAACCACAGGGAAATGCTTCAGTACCTTCAATCACATTAAAACTAAACACACTGAATTCTGGGTTCAATCATGAAACGTTGAAGAAGGCAGCTGTTCGCAAACTAGTTCAAGCTTTTCTAGAAGTGACTTGGGTCTGTTGTGCCTCCCAGTGCAGATCCTTACTGATCTACATGATTGAGAACACATTATTTAATTGATAATCATGTATGTTATCCCTCTATTTGACAGAGCAGGAATTAAAAAATAAGTATTTAGGGTATAACTAAAAACAGAAAATTATATAGTGCTTCCCAAACTGTTATATGTAGTTTGAATGATACATCAGTAAGTGTTGAATAATTTGCAAGTGAAAGACCTCTTGCAGCCAGTGACAAGTTTTCACCCCAAATCACACCTGAGGTGAAATGTCCAAGTAAGAGCATGTGTTAGAGACTTGTTAAAATAAGGCATGCCCAATTAGAAAATATAAGTCAGACTGCACACGTGAGATCTGCAATGCAAATCAGAATGCAAAAAGTGCAATGTTTATATAATTATTTTGTTAGCTATAAAGTGTTTAATAATATGCTTAAACTTGCTACTGTTTATATAGATTTTTTTGTGATCAATTTCATTCGAAATCGTTTACCAGAGGTCAGATATATTCTGTGAAGAAAATCATCTGGTGATTAGGGTTCCTGGAGGCAAAGCCTATATTAGACCAGAGAGTACCCCAATTAATTTCAGTATCTGATGGTGGTAAATCCCTATTCCAAATTGTGTTAGTTGTTAAGTTTGTGTGAGCCTGTGGTGAGATACACCCCGCCCCTGTCTGTATTTTGTATTCTATTGTATCTTTTAAAATGTATAGTTTACTGTGTAAAAACACAATGTTTTGTTATTATTGTTTACAGCCTGGGGTTAAAATGCCCCACCCAGCTAAAAACGTGAGAACGGTTGGTCAACAGTGAGTGATTTTTGACAAACTGGCTGTTGACCACACATATGAGAAATCAGTGCCGAATGTGGTCAAGGGATAATCTAGGCAATTGCTAGCCAGTTAATCCCTCGGCCACAATATAAAAACAAGCAGCTTTGGCTGAACAAGGTTGGTGTGTTCAGGCAAAAGAACAGGAGAGAGGAGAGGAAAACTAAACTATAAAAACTACTGCTACCTAGCTGACTGCTGTACCAGCACGGTATCTGTTTTGTGTGCTGTTTGTAGTGTATGTCTGTTTTGGCCACCGTGCTGTTGTGTTTTGGAAAGTATTCTGTTTTGTTTAAATACTTTATTTAATAAAGAAGCGAGTGCAATTGCCCCGCAGTACTTGCCTGTTGTATGTTCCATTCATTTGCGGGTCTGACGTCACCCCAAACCCATCCTTACCACACAGCCATAACCGTATCTGCAGTAATCCCATTGTGGCACTGGTACAGTAGTTTAATATTAGACACACCAGTGCATACATCGCACCTGTGTATTAGTTGCTCCCCTAAGGACCCCGAAAAAATGCCTAGAAAATCGACTTATACAACGTTTTTTTACGGTAAGCGGAATTTAAACACATTAGTCTGCAAAATGACTCCCCTCTCTCTCCCTGCATTCCCTACCACTAAATATTTCCTATCCTGCCACAACACCTTTAGGTCAAAGGAATGCACTGTGTAAAAAACTTGTGTACTATTAATAAAATACCATCTGTCCGGCACATCTTTCTTGCTCAGACAGATACGCTTCTGCCCCGTCTTCAGTGTAAGAAATGGGAAAACACCCAGTCAATCCTTTGTGTCTCCTCTTGTCTCACTGCTGTGTGCAGAAATGTAGGAAAACACCACACACACACACACACACACACACAAACAAAGCAATATCCCAATTGAATTAACATGGTTATGTTTAGGGCTCTTTCGGGGGTGAGGCTAAAAATGGAAAACTCAACATGTGCCTTGGGATGAGGGGGATTGCACCATACAAGAAAAATAACCAGGTCCTACCTTGGGGATTTTGAGAGACTGAGAGAGAGAGGGTCAGACAACCATTTTATTGTCCATGGCTAAGGCTTCACCAGACACAACTATTTTGTAAGCATCAGTTCAAGAGGATGGAAGTCAGGAATGTTTTACAGATGAGTTTAAAAAGCCAGGTGGTAAAAAAACACACACACAAAACCAATGAGAGATTAGTGGAGACATACATCTGGTCATAAGTTTTCCAATTAAATGGAGACTATATTTGTCACTTGCTTTGCCCATGAATAAAAATATCAAAGGGCTTTCCTGTCAGGATCCTGTCTGACTTTGGAGGGAGCAAATACCCAGGCTCAGTACTTTGAACACTGACTCACACATCCATTCCTGTAACCTCACTGTCTTGCAGTTTTGCTTACCACAGTGGTATTATCACAATTTATCACTCATAAGTATTCATTACTTACAAAATACAACAAAATAAAAATTATACGTTAAAATGGAGAGAGACATTGTGACTGCGGCGTGAGTCCAAAGAAGAACAACCAGACTAATGCCAGGGTTTAAAGGACAGAGCTATGAAGAACAACCAGACTAATGCCATGGTTTATAGAACTGAGCTATGAAGGGAACTAAGGGAAGGGCTAAGGGAAATAGATACTTCGTCATGCAGAGAGTGGGAAGGGTATGGAATGGATTGCCCAGTTGTTGAGGCAGAATCACTTGGATCTTTTATGACCCAATTTGACAGAGTTTTGGGATTAGCTACTAGGAACTGGACGAGGTTCAACGAGCTCAATGGCCTCTTCTCATTCTTATGTTCTAAACTAAGTCAAGTAGACAAAAGTTTCAATTAAGTGACTGGCTAAGTTCTGCCATCATCAAAATCAGAGTTATTGTATAGTCCGATGAACAGACAGCAAAAAGGTTCCTCTATATAGCCCCAGATTCTGATGCTGTCAGAGCCAAGTTTTACCATAATCGGATAAGAGGTTCTCTACATACAGTAGAAGTAAAAAAGCAGTCGTGACAAATGAACAGACATCTCTCCATATACCCAGAATCTGATACTCATCTGTTCAGACACCATCTGTAACAACTCTGGACTATATTAGACTAGATGACATCCAATTGTACCAGTATTTGCATCTTCTTGTACTTGCACTGAACTGCCCCATATTTTGCTGTATTGTATTACTGCTTTTAATTATAACTATTTTGTAGTTGATTTTACTCTTAAAGGTATCCATATCCATGCTTTTTGTAATTGATCTTATTTGAAATCGTTCTTATCCATTTATCGTACTTATTACGTGCTCTTAATGGAATTTACCCATATAAGCAAATACCTTTACTATAAATTTAACTGCTAGTCAAATTCGCTCTTAACGGTAATTATTTACTGTATTCTTTATTTTGCTCTTATTTGAATTTGATCTTATGTTCTACTGATTTTATTGTGCTTTTATATGCAAGGTGATATTGTGTAATGTAATATTTTGCAATGTGATACTTTGTATTGTAATACTTTGTAGCAACTGTAAGTCATCCGGGATAAGGGTGTCGCTATGAAATAAATAATAATAATAATAATAATAATAATAATAATAATAATAATAATAATAATAATAATGTGTGCTGAAGAATATCCTAACCAAGCTTCATCACTATTGGATAAACGAGTAAAAGTGTGACGGACGGGCAAACAGAAAGGGACCACCCCGTTTCCACTGTCACAAGTGGACGGAGCACTGTCCTTTTATCTGAGCCATACCTGAACCAAGCCGTGAAACTCTCAACACAGGCGTGGGCTCAGATATGCAGTGGACACTAAGTACTGTACTCGCAATAACTTGTCCAAACAAAGTTTCATAGCAATTGGATAAGCAGCTCTCTTCACTGTATTGGTAAAATAAAACTTCTTATACTGTTTTTATGACATTGATACATGTGGATATTAACAACATTTTAATTAATATTTTGGAATAATACTGTAATTAAATGAGAGGACATTGATCATGCCCTTGACCTCAGGCGAAAAACACAAATGTGCTTGTGGCCCACATATTTGAGGACCACTGCTGTAGACGTCTTATTAACTTCTGAATGAGAACAGATAAGTAAGTCATAAGCTTCTGAAAGACTATTTGTTAAGTGAAATCATGTTCCTAAATAATGGTATTATCTTCTTACTGTTGAAAAATAACAACAGCTCCTGAAAGTCTTTCAGAAAGACAAGAGGAAACATTTTGTACACTTTTAACACACGTCTCAAGTTTCAGTAAGTATTTTTTTAAAATGTAACCTTAGAAGGTCTTTGAGGTAAACTTGGTTAAAATCCTGGTTTCCTGCTTTCAGCCTGTTTTTTGTAAAAAGACGTGTATATCGAGGGTGGTGGGGGCTGGTGGTTAAGAATTATATCCTACATTTTTGTAGTGATGCATATATTATATGCAGGATACTTACCTGTTTTAAGGTTCAACCCACTTCTAAACAAGTTCCTTTCTTGGGAATATACATGTTTGACTAAACAAAGATACTTCTTCAGGAAATCACTATTGTGTTTTAGGGACAGTGCCATGAAAAATACTATTCTTATTATTACTAAGGCCTTCCTTAGACTTTTGGAGCACATTTTTAAGCAGCAGTGGGCAACATCTTTTTTGGTAACCTTTAATGACCAGACCTTAAGTCTGAATGCAGTTTTACTTAGATTACAACATGACACAGGGTTTATAACTGGAACCCAACAGATATGAAGCCCATATTACAATGCCCTAGGTCTTTATCAAATGGTATTTTAAAGTACCTGACTTAATTCCTAACCAATTATTTTAACAATATCAAAAATATATTATCATAACTTGGAGAAACTAATATTCAGACTGTTTAGATGGTATAATGAGCAGTATGATGCTAATATTTTGAGTAAAGAGCTTTGAAAATCATTATTCCATAATGATCCACTTTGTTGCTCTGCAGTGAATGTTTCAAAAGAAAGAAACAGTTCTAAAAGTCCACTGAAAACACATATATTTTTGACCTGACAGAGACTTTTGTTTATGCAAATATCTCTCTTGGAAAATTGGAAAAAGGAATATATTGCAGTAATGTGGTGAAAAGCAGTTGTCATCAGTCAACATATGTTTAGGTTTGAACTAGTGAAACCACCAATAACCTAAACTTAAGCTTGTAAAACAAAGAAGATAAATCATGCACATAAACAACGATTTAGAGAGGTGTGTTTTAGAATAACTCGGCTCATTTAATAATAAAAATACACTGTTATGATTTATGCTCAGCGATTCTTGCAAACCTTTTTCCACCTATTATCCCTCTTCAAGAGCATTAGAGTGTGAGGGAGGAATGGTGTTTTGAAACTCAAGTTGGTCTGTGTTCAGAAAATGACAATTTGAAAGGAATATAAAAAAATAAAACAACTGAAACTACAAAATGTCTGAAACCTTGCACTTGATTGGAGACCTATTTTGGTTAATAGTGTATTTAGAAGTAAATACTTATACAAATGTGAAGCTGTCTTATAATGGGCATTTTAATTGAAATATTTTCTTAAAGAAGCATTTTCCAAGGTGTAATATTACAATCCAATGTCGCCACAGTACTAAAAAAAAATGTCATTTCTTTTTGACACAATCTTGGTGAATATTTTCATATTTTTTGCATTGCTTCTTTTTAAATGCCACATTCTTAAAATCTTTGCTAAAACTACTGTATGATAAGTATAACGTTCACACTTACTTGTGCTGTTATTGATTGTAGCAAGTTTATGCAAATCATTGATTTGCATAAACTTGCTACCCAAACCCCCTAACTTATTACCTAAAGTTTGGTGGCATTTAAAATATTTTATCCTTATCCAAATCTTATATATATATATATATATATATATATATATATATATATATATATATATATATATATATATATATATATAGTGCCTTCCATAGTGGACCACCATCACAAAGCGCTTTACAAGATACAAGACTAGGGTGTGTGAATCAGCTGCAGAGTCACTTACAACAATGTCTCACCTGAAAGATGGAGAACAAGGAGGTTAAGTGACTTGCTCAGGGTTACGCAATGAGTCAGTGGCTGAGCTGGGATTCAAACCGGGGACCTCCTGGTTACAAGCCTTTAACCACTTGACCACACAGCCTCGTATTTAGAATCAATTGCAGACCACAGACCACATGCTCTTGCTATAGAACTTTTTTTTTTATATACACGTGAAAGTTACTGTATTGAAATACATTGTATGTAAAGTTTATGTCACATTATTACTATTACTAAAATAATAACAAATTACACAGCAACTGTTGCAGTCCGGAACTGTAGTCGACTATGGAACCTGGCCAATGTGATTATTCTGACACTGTGCTATGTGATAGTAAAGATTTTGTAATGTAATTTTGTAATGCACAAACCATTTTACTGAGCACCCGTTTTGCATCAAATGGAAAATGCGGTTGCATTGTATTCCATTCGCACCTCAGAGGTTGACTGATAGCAATTGATTTATGGATGCCCAGCCTGCATTTACAGTCAGGTATGGTTAAGAGGGGTGCCACAAATCAATTTTATCCAACACTGAGCAGTACATTGTCTTTTTAAGAGCATCCAGGCTACAATGCAAAACATTTAAAATATGACTATCACACCATTTTCCAGATGTTACATACAGTATAGTACATACAATATGTGCAACACGTGTTATATTGTTCCCCTTTAATGTGTACTTGATTATTTTCCTGGCTCTCAGAATTACCTTCAGTATAATACACATATTATTTAAAGGATCAGGAGACAGAAGTTTTATATTAAATACACTGTTCCTACCTAATAGCAGCATAAACATGTCATATTAGTAAACCTACTGACTCAGTGTGACATATTCCTCCAGATTTAGCAGGGGCATAATTGTTCAAACATCCAGAACCTAGTTATTTCAATGATCTACCTAAGAAAGAAACCCAGGAGTGAATACTAAGCTGTTGTGACTTTTAAGCCCTGAATATGTATATGCATATGTGTCTTATATTCTCATTTAAAATGAGGTTTTCAGCTTCAAAAATCTACAAACATCGCCACCCACAGAGCACATACTTATCGTGATTAAATATTTTCTTTTTTCAAATATAAATATGCCAATTAAAATGCATATTTGTCATTCTGGTAGCTTTTTTCTACCCACACAGGCATTTCTCTAGGCAATGGAAAGTGATTTTTTAAACAACCTGGGAAGAACTGTGGGTCCCTTTCTGGGAGCCATTCAAACAGTTCAACAGCAATACAGAAACATACCAACAGTACAATGACAAATCCAGATAAACAGAAACGTTTGAAACGTGTGACTCTCAAGCACAGGGGGTTGGATGGGGTAAATAGAACAAACTAGTTGTGGCGTAGGGTACTTTTTTGAGTTACTGTTGAGTTATTGTAATAAAGCCGGTTAAACCCTGTCCCTTTAAGAATTACTTAACTATGCCTAGTGTATATTATTTTTGGCCCTATAAGTGACAGGTACCCCAATGGTTTATGGGAGCACCATATAGTTAACAGAGTAGACCTGAACCTGAGCATGCTTGTATGATTTGTACCTTTGCATCTGGCAAATAAACTGCTTAATTTGAGAATGCATGATGATTCTGACGGTTATTGAGCTGTGTTCCTGTCTCTGTATGTGCTGAATTCGAGAATGCATGATGATTTTGACAGTTATTGAGCTGTGTTCCTGTCTCTGTATGTGCTCAATTCGAGAATGCACGATGATTGTGACTGTTATTGAACTAGCTAGACAAGTGAGGGTTTTCCCCAGAATACACTTACATGTTGTAATATATTACAATGCTGTCATCATATTATATGGATCACACAAATCAATACATGTTAACCATTGCCTTTACATTAGTGCAGTATAGGTGATCACATTCATTAGAAATCTGCACCTTCAGAGCCTAAATGTAATAAATGTATACCTCCATGCATGGAGAAGCAGTCCGGCTATAATAACACATAGTCTGATTGCTCTGTGAGAATAAATCCAGTCTCTCATGTATAAGGCCCTGTGAAAATCACAGAGATTTTCTTAAAAATTCACGGCAGTGTCACGGGTAATGTGTCGTATTTCGCGGAACGTGCACTGAACTATTTTATAAATTATGTGTACAGGTTATTATTTTTTTTAAACATCAAATATAGAGATAAATACACTGACATCAAAATCAACTTCAATGTTATTCAAGCACTTTATAATAGCTTGTGAAATTGTGTTGTAATTAACAGCCTGTAGGTAAAGTGGTTCTGCAAAGACAGCTTTCAGTTCTACTACGTCAGATGCATGTTCATCTTTTAGGTCTTACAAAACAAATGGGCATCAGTCGACTTGTCAGTGACCACTAACAAGCAACCAGACTGTTTTACCAATTCCATAATCTACTTGTGATACTCGGCAACTTTAGATAAGTATTCATGTCTCAGCTGGGCTGATGAAGGAATCGCTCCACATTTGCTACACTCTGTCTGAAGAAATTATGTAACTTTTGGTTGTCCAATTTTCCAAGAGGGATATTTGCATAAACAAAAGTCTCTGTCAGGCCAAAATGTTATGTGTTTCATGCTTCGTGATTTTCAGCAGACTTTAGGAACATGGAAGTCACCGTATTTTTTTTCTTTCTTTTGAAACATTCACTGCAGAGCAACAAAGTGGATCATTATGGGATTTTCAAAGCTCTTTACTCAAAATATAAGCATTATTTTTTCAGAAGGAACAATTACATGTGTTATTTGACTTGTTTCTGCTCAGCTGCTTTTCTGTTTTGATGTGCAAATAAAAATTCACATATTGATTTGCACATGTTCTGTTACTGTCTCGGGGACATCGTCTCCTATTGTATTATTAACTTCCCATAAGTATGGTAATAAAATATGCGTATGAAAATAAAAGTTTTTAAGCTTTTAATCCCTAACACAGCAATTCAGGGACACTTCCACATTATGTTTTTCACAATGTACTACAGTACATAGATCTAAGCATTTTCCCCCAACCTCCTCATACACCCACACCATAAAGGTAAAGAAAAAAAAAAAAAAAGGCTTGCTAAACCAACAAAAAAGTGTTGGTGGTAAGGATTGGGGTTTGGGTGATTGCTAAAGTGACCTCTGGGAAAATATAAACACGGCCTTCTAAATGTCTTCATTTTTTCCCTCTTATGCCCACCGCAGTCCTGTTTTCAGCATGAGCCACAAGCTCCTTGGACGGTAGCTGGCAAATGGGGCTGTGTACTAAAAGCCAAGCTAAATATTTGAACTCAAGTGCACTGGTGACACAAGCTTTTTTTAAACCTGGGTCATACAGGTTTACTCCCTTATAAAACAGATTTAGAGTATTTGGACCAGACAGGATATGGTTTGTTAAGTCTTAAACTTGAGCACAAAGGTATTTTGTTTTTTAATTGCGGCAATTAGTTTAGAAATTAGGGAATACCCCTCGCAGAAGGTAAAACTACCACGATCAGGAGTTTTTTTTTTCCGTCTTTAATATAACAAATGACACAGTTTAATTTCATGAAGTTGTTCATCATTTTGTCATATATTTATAGAAAGGCAGTGTTGTATCCTTGTTTTTTTGTCTGCAATTCTGGGCTTGATTTCAGTAACACTGTAATATTACTGTAAATAATCAAAACCGGTTTCTTAAAAGTAAAAACAAAAATACAAGAAACAAGTGCACCACCTTTGCAGCAAGCTTTACTCAAATAAACTTCCAACACAATCATCAAACCACCAAAAAAAAAAATTCAAAAGCTCGACAAACAAGAAAAACAGCTCCCTTCTCTTAGGGAAGAAAAAGTACACAGTAAACACTGTCTGCCTCTAGATTGTAGCCAAGCCACAGGTCACCTAATACAGTCACATGATTCACATCCAGTTCTACCTTCAGTAGAAGGTTTTGTGAGGAAGTTCCATCATTTAAAAAAGAAAACTATATGAACATTATATATATATATTAATATATCTTAATATTATAGATATATATATTAGATATATATATATATATATATATATATACATTATATATACATTGGTTAGTTTGATTTTTTTCGTAACTTTTCAAACCTTTTTATTCATTTCATGCAAAAGTCTACTGGAAGCCATTATAGTAGTAAAGTATTTCATGTTAGATTTTGAAATGTCAAATTTTTCCATATGGAAAACTAGATGTAATTCAATATGTTAACATAAAATTATTCAGCAGGTTTTATTTGACTTTACAAAGCAAAATTAGATAATAGGGTGCTAACGTGCATTCCCCTGACTGTATGACTAACCCTATACACAGTGCAGTTGCGTCTTTACCAGACAAGCCATACTGGGACCCCCAAATTTGAAGTATTACTGATGATTGTCTCAGCGCTCAAATTCTTATATTTTAAGCAGAGGTACCATTCTTCTATGGGCTATTATTATTTAACATATCTACATACCATTGTCCAAATAAAAAACTGAAAAGTCTTCATTAGACAAGTATTCACCCCCTTTGCTATGACACTCCTAAATAAGCTCAGGTGCAACCAATTGCCTTCAGAATTCACTCAATAAGTTAAATGGAGTCCATCTGTGTGCAATAAAAGTGGTTCACATGATTTCAGATTAAATACACCTGTCTCTGTAAGGTCCCACAGTTGGGTAGTGCATTCAAAACAAAGACACTACCATGAAGACCAAGGAGCTTTCAAAATAACTCAGGGATGAAGTTATGGAAAGGCACAGGTCATGGGAGGGGTATAAAAAGATTTCAAAGACACTGAATATCCCTTGGCGCACAAACAAGTTAATCATTAACAAGTGGAAGGTATACCCTGGCTTTAGAATGAGAGTGTCGAAGGTGGCTTCGGGGTCGACCCTTACAATGTAACAGAGGTCAGTTCTCCCTCAGTTTTGGCCATAGCTGCTTGTTTCTGGGATCTGAATGGTAACGCACAAGGCGCAGTAGCAGTGGCAGTCTGGTCGTTATGCAATATTGCCTTGCGATGGCTTTGGTACGCACACCCGTTCGGTAATGGTTACATTTCGTACTTGATAGGGAACATTGGGTTATTATCATAGCAATGGTTCCCTGAAATAAAAATGTAATCATTAACCTTCAAGGTCGCTGTGTCCATGATTACTGCCTGTTTGAAGGGCTGCGTCACGGGCACTTGCGTGCAGCTTTGGTATTCTATTCAGGTTCTGTGATCTTTGCAGGTAAACCCACTCGGTAATGGTTGCATTTCTATGTCAGGGAACCATGATTATGATAATAACCCCAATGGTTTGTGAGATGATAGTAACCCTTTCAGGACCAACCATTTTTCAGTGGGATGCTTCCCCGAGGACCAGGTGTTTTTTGGCTGTAGTTAACTCTCTTCCCATAAAAATTCACTAAAAATAAATTTTTACAGTAGCATCTGGGGAACATTATAAAGTACTTCAGAAACCATACAAACTTACTGCTTTTTTCCCCAATATTTCTTATTTATTTATTTGATTTATATATTTTTTTAAAGTTAAGTATTTTTTATTATATATTCTGCTTAGAGATACATGTATAAAGACACGTTATTCTATGACCCCGGGGGACCTTGCAAAACTTCCTGAAATTCTTGTTGAAAAATATTGATGTTTGGGCAGATTACAAGACATTGTTTCACCTGAGTGATTGCAATGACATAATACACGTTTATTCTCAGAGTCTTTAAAAGCAATAATGGACACTACTCTCGATTTATTTTCTCAAAATAAATACGAATAAATAAAATAACATTTATTCATTTAATTATTATCAGTAATAAGGAAAAAATGTACTCGATACATTTAATTAATCAAATAGTATATGCTTATTGCCACTCGTTTACTGATATTTATAAATGTTTTAAAAACATTTATTAAAACATACGAGACAGAATACATGTTCTAATATAATTATAAGTCAAATACATGGGGTTTACAGTGTTTCTCTTTTTTATTAGTTCTAAACAAGTTCCTGTGATGTTTTGTTTCTGCTTTTGTCTCCGCCCTTTAAATACACTCACTGCCCTTCTCAGGAATCAGGAAGTGAACGTCAGTCCTTACCCTATGCAATGATATGTGTTTCAAGCCTGTAAGGCAAAGTACGGTGGTCCTGTAAGTCATCAAAACTAAGTGTTTTTTTTTTTCTCATGTTTACACAATCACAGTCCTAGAAGCCCACTTTAGTATGATCATGTGACCACAATCCCGGTCCTTAAAGAGTTAAACAGTTAAACAGTGCCCAACTTGCTGGAAATGTGTAGTGCTTTTTATTTAGATTTTATATATTATATATTTTTTGTTCTGATTTTCTATTATGCGGAATGTAATAAACAAGAACGAAAAAAGCCCCAAAAGAACACTTTTTTTTCCCCTTCATTTTACAACGCCATTTCCACATTTGTTTTATTTGAAGTGTTTAAAGTTACAGTTCAGTTTATGTTTGGTTTCGCTCAGCTACAAAAAGGCACAAGTAAATCTCACGTTATTACTTTATGAAAATGTGACTATGGCCACTGTTTACTGTGGAGAAATGGCAAGGGCAAGGAATGAAAAAAAAATTGTAAAAAATGATTAAAATACAGTGTCAACTTTGTGTACTATTTATTTCGGGAATAAACAAAACAACGTTTAACTTGAACTGCCCAAATACACAAGCAGTAACATGACTTACTGCTGAGAAAAGATGAACCAAAATGTTACTGCCCGATCTCGAATCATTCATGAAATACAGGCAGCCATTTTCAAAGCAGCGTCATTATCTTCCTGAGGAATCTAAAGAGAAGTTTTTACAATTTCAGCCTTTCTAACAAACAGTACCAGATGCTGATCAGACCCCTCTATTTGACATGTCGAGTAATATCAAAGCTCACAAATTGGGAGAAAAACAGGTCTGAATAATCACGACTGGAATGCTCTGTGTGACAGCAGACAGCCACAAACTGCCCTCATATGGGTAACTGAGATTTTCTCTTTGTAAATGCAAATGTATTTGATGCGTCTTAAATTCGAGGGTGTCTTACATTTGAAGAAATACAGTATTTTGTTTTGTATTGTTTTGTTTATATTGTTATTTTGGTTTTGTTTGCTTTTGTTAATAAACGTGCATACTAGCGTTTTAAACTGCATCTCCCTTCTTGTGGTAACCAGCCTTGTCGGCAACGCTACCATTTCACACTCAGTCCTTTCTGTATTACATTATTTTATTTTTATACTGTGTTCACATTCCAGTTTTTATTTGCATTGATCCTGTCAACACACAATTTCTTAAAAACATAAAAATGTTTTATTCTATTTAGAAAGAGGGCCTGAAGACTTATTGGGGGGGGGGGGGATTGTTCTTTAAGAAGTCAGATAAAAATTAACTTGATTGAAAAAATTAACTCTGTCTGTTTAATTGGCAGACTGTAGTACGACCGCTTCTTCAAAAACAAAGAAACCCAATTAAATATTCAGTACACTCTACAACAACAGTAATAATTATACTTAATCTTATACATTATTTCCGGTTGATTACTGGGTACTCAAGTGAAACAAGGAAGTATTAGTCACAATGGTCCTTTTAAAAAAGACAATAAAATGAATTGTCTTTGACAACAGTTTTTTTTTTTTTTTGGCTCAGGCTACTTGAAACCAGCTCTGAAATTAACCCCAAATCTGATAATATTATCAGAGCAGCCCTCTCCTTACATTTTTTTTAAAACAAAATAGCTCAGAAAATAAGTGTAAGTAACATACTATACAGTACATATTCACTGTGAAGGACTTACTAAAAATGAACGACCTAACGTCTTCATTTCTCCTGTGGAGTAATCCACAGGGGTTGAAAATATATCTATTTATAAAACGGGTATTTTAAATACTATCTTGATTGGTCAAAACAGGTCACATGGAAGTGTTGGTATTACAGTATATCACCATAGGTTGGCACTTCTTTTCAAAAAGGGGAAAATCACGAGTAGATATCTATAAGCCACTAGAATTTATTGCAATAAACATGACTGACCAGATTTATGTACATTTTAACCTTCTGGACAATCAAACTCCAGAGGAGATTTTTTGATGAGTATGACTCAGACACCAATGACACCAATTCAAGTGTTAAAAAAACAAAAACAAAAACAAACAAAAAAAAACTAAAAGTAAGTAGGCATTTCAGACTTACTAAAGGGCAGCTTCTGGACTCAAAGGAACACTGCCTGGGCATCGGGTGTCCTATTTCACTGGTTAAATCACAGATTGTTAAACATTGATTTAAAAGTATTTCCTCTACCTGATCTGAACAATGACTCCTTTAATGATGACTCCACTATAGACAGACTCCACCCAGAGATCCTTTTCAAAGTCTGAAAAGGGCTGGTACGATTAAGTCAAAAATAGATTTTTCGATCGTTTGTTTTACAGGGATTTCCGCATTGTGTGTTTCACAGATAGTGAAGGTTAGGTGGATCACTGAATAAAAAAGATGGTTTTCATAAACTTGTGTCTAGTTTACATAGATTACATTCCAAAGTACTGTAATCTGTTTGGAATAAATATTTTAGTAATACCCCTGTAGGATGTTAAATTTGCTTTAGGCTTGTTGTGAATGTTGTGTTTTTTTTTTTTTCTTCTGATGCTACCAATGCATACTTACCCCTCGCATTCTCAACCTTTTACTTAACTGCAATGATATTAAAATAATCACATCAGGGGGAGGAATGAAGTAATGATGTGGATGAAGTAATGATGTGAATCATCAATATTTATTCGAACAATTCCATTTTGTGTGCCCAATTAATCGATTGCTATTTGGAGGATTAACTGACAGTCCTATAGTGAACAGAACACTATGGTATAGGCATGTCAAAGGGCAGATTGAGTAGCTGCCCTTAGTACTCTGGTCCCAAAAACAGGGTATTGTGGATGTATGACACCCAGTCTATAGAACCTTGTGAAAATATGGGGAGGTCACCCCTACTGCAGCATTGCATGTGTTAGAGACAGATGCACCCTGGAATGATGTCCAAGAGGTTGTGAGGCCTCTTGTGAAATGACCAGTGACCTTCTCTGGTGAGGACAGGTTAGCTAGATCAAGGCAATCCTGACAGTGTCCACAATCCACTTTGACAGCCATTGTTTAGACAGGGCTTGTCCGTGGAACATAGACCCATAGCAGAAAAACAGCTGTTCTGTTTGACGCCAACCCCAGTCCAGTCAACATAGTACGCTAATGTCTAATAGAGCGTGAAGAGCTTCCTCTATCTGTCAAATTGGAAAAGTGGTGGCTGAAAAGCATCCCACTCCATTGACTGGTTGACATGAAAAACAGAGATGCTTTTAGTGAGGAAAGCAGGGTTAGTACGTGTGACCTTAGACAGGCTTCAGCAATGGAAAATGCTTGCATCTCACCTACTCGCTTCGCAGAGGTGATTCCGTGTAGGAAAACCTTCAAAAGATACATATTTCAGCTGTGCTGAATGCAGAGGGGCTCCAATGGTGGTTTCTTAAGCGCGTTAAGCACCACATTCAACTGTCAGCGAGGGAGAAAGTTCTTAAAGTTCTTCTTAGGAGGATGCAACCTCCGAGCTCCCTTCACAAAATAAAAAAATCCTGTCATCAGGAAGTGATCATCTGGGGAGACAGTATGTTTTAATATGGAATGCTGCAATAGATTTAAGGTATATCTTAAGAGTAGAGGGATATTTAGCCTTGTTAAAACAAAGGTCCTACACAAATTGCAGTATGGCTGCCATGGGGCAACTGACGGGGTATTGCAGTATTGCTGTGTGTATAGCATCTGTGTTGCGTTGAATCATTTTTTTTTTTACTTCAGTTGTAATTAATAACTTCCACTACCAGAAGGCAGTTTTAAATGTACATATTGTTTTCTGTGTACTTGCTGCTCATTTAATGTCAACGGGAATCAACAGTGACCACAGAAAAACAATATTGTTTGTGTAAACTACATTTTATACTTTTAAACTTAAATATTGCTTATGATATTTTGTAACGACTTATTATGATTGTATTTTAAATCTTCGGTATGCACATATTTTGGTTTCTTTTCACAATTTCAGAATACACTTTATCGTAGCTGAAATTTTAAGTCCAGGCTATCCATGTTGTTCTTCAGGTAAGAACAACATTACAACACCTGCTGTTGAAAAGGTACATTGAATTCTGTGTGCAAAATATGCAATGCTGAAAGCTGCGATTTACAGATGGACAAATGTGTGGACAGACACCCCCATATTTTTACAGAAACAGGTACTCTTAGTTACTTATGCTAAATAATGTCAATACTAAGTGTTATCACAATTGAATATGTAGAATTTCAATTATATGGAAACATTAAGTGTGACATACATACATACACTATATCTGATCTTCGAGGATTTCTAGGGGATAATGAGTGAAGCACATAATGAAGGTGAAACCTCCAAAACATTAAAACAGTCTCCAAACTAATTATGTCCTGTTTGTTAAAGGCAACACTTACAATATGTTAAAAAGAAACAACTTGAGTATGTTAAGAATTCTCAAATTTAACTGCTCATTTTTTTGGGGTTCAGTTTTGTGAATGTAAGTGTCAAATGTTTTGAGATTAGGCACCACGTTCTCTTATTGTCAGACAGATAGTCACAGCCAGAAGACAATATACTGCAGCTGTCCACTTGTCAGGGTTTGACTATCAAATGAAGATAATAAACAGAAAACCGTAATCTACAATGACTCATTGTTCTATAATCCCAACCCCTGCTGCAATTGTTCTGTGTACATTACCACGCACCTCAAAGCGTGACACATATTTCAATTAGCAGTTTTGAAGATAATCAAAACACATGATTTATCAAAATCTAGAACAAAGGCTTATATTCACTCAAGTTAGTCTAGACAACAAATGCACTTTTGAGTGTTCATCTGTCTGCTGTTTGATCTTCGTAGAAAAGGAGATCTTTATACTATGGGTTGGTTGCCTGCGGATGTTATCATTTGTCAGTCATATACTTTAGATGCAAAAAAAAAAAAAAAAAAAAAAAAAACCTACCTCAACAGCACTGTATCTTAATATATCATCTTTATATAGGGATGGGCAACTCCTGCCTACGCCTAATTGATATATTAGAAAGTGTACCTGTAATGTTTTTTTTTGTTTTCATCTGTTACCTGTACAAGAAAAGAAGGGTTTGTTTTATTTGGGTATTCATCTCTTACTGTTTATCATGTTGGTGGTTTGTTATAGGATAACGTTTTAAGTAATTAAAGGTGACTCAGAATATAATGAGTCATTGGCCTCCTTTTTGTTTTCTTTATATGGCTGAAGGGAGATCATGCTGTTGCACTGCACAAGCCTTTGAGGGGTGATCACATGCAGGGCAGGCCATTGGTGGGCTAGGGGACATGAAAGCTGCCCCATCTTGTACAACTTGTTGCACAAGCCTTCCAAGTATTCTATTTTACAAAAAATATTTGGAAGAATTATTGTAAAAAAAAAAAAAAAAAAAAAAATCACCTTATGTTGTGTTCTCCTTGTATGAAATGTACAAGAAATACACAGAGACACTGCTTCTAGTGCAAGTTCTCCTGAGGAAGTTATTGCTTGTTACATAATGTATTCTCATTAAAATGCAAAGCTGCAAGAGAGACTCAATATTCCAAATACATAAATATGAACAATTAGCTGAACTGGATAAATATTGTTGCTAAAATACTTTTTAGATTAAATAAATGTTATCTTAATTGCATGCCCTCATAGAAAAAATTATACTGTTTGGGTGAGACTTTGGAAGCCTTCTACAGATGAAGTCTGCTTTTGCAGTCCGAACAGTTTTTGGGTGGAGGAGAATTTGTTGAAATGTAGTCATCACTGTGGTGTCTGAACAAGACGTTGACATAAATTACTAAATAAAATAAAAAAAAAACTATGCAGACTATTGATTATGTTTGAATGTTGGGAATTATGAGTGTGACACTCACTCACTGGGACCCATCTGAAGACTAGGAGGACTGTGGATTACAAAGTTGATGTATCTTATGCTGGAGTTTGAAATAACAATAAAAAAAAAAAAAACAATACAAAATTTTGGCCAGAAAGTACAGTACTTTAAGTTTTGATATTAAAAGTAGCATTTAAAAGTAGCCTTGATGGGCTCAATTGCCTTCTTTTGTTCATGAATGTTCTTATGTTTGTATCTAAAAAGTGTATGTTGCTGCTTTAGGGTAGTCCCAGCAGAACCATTATGAGACCACAGTATTTGTGGATTCAGAAGAAGGATTGAACAGTAGTCCTGATCTGGTAGCACAGTGATTCTGAAATGGTCCAGTGGTATTGACATGGATTATCAATGTGTATTAGTTCACATGTCAACACATTCAATGTTACCGCTGAGGTGTCATTCTTGGTTAATACCACTATGGCTCTCTATGGGCTATCCTTGGCACAGAACCAGTGCATTGCCTTTGTGTGTTATTGCATTGCCACTAAAGACCATTAGGTTAAACCAGTGCTATTGAGGGAGCTGAAAAGAATACAAACACTTGGGTTGGACGATAAATCAGAAACAATCATCATAATAGTCACGATGATCCTAAATCCCATTAATTGTGACTTTCTCCCTGGTTAGTAGTTCTTCCTCTCTCACACTCATTGTGTTATCGGAAATGTTATTGGAAGTACTGCTTTTCGATAGTTGGTTTTTTAAAATAAAATCATAATGTTGTTCTCTCCTATAGTGGTGGGAGGACTGAAAAAGTCATTTTCTGATGTCAGTTTTATTACAGGGCACTTAACCACAAATCGGTTTTGTCAACAGGATGAGAGAGGGACAAAACATCTCGGTAGCAGTGGCACCGACACTTTTTAGTTTTCTGTATGTCAGAAACACGATTATTGCCTATAATATGATTATGAATACTTATTTTAAGATGCTATGAGAATCAAATAGCATCTTCTTAACCCTACTTCAACATTATAGCTCTCTGTCTCTTATAGCACAGCAACTGGTGCTGATACCGACTCACAATCCAGCAGCTTGTTCAACAAATTGCCTGCCTTTTAATGCTGGCCAAAGCCATTACAAAATGGTAGCTTACCATATTACTTTGAATTACCGCCGCCCTCGAATAAGCACTGCAGCTGTTTTTAGCAATTTCAAATAAACTCTGCACCGCTAATTCAAAGTAATACGGTACTTACTTACAATATTAAAAGAGAACTCTGTTCGAAAATGAGTACGCCCTTTCCTACATTGGACACAGTGGGACCATAATTTTTTACTTTAATCACATGCTGAGAAATCAAAACGGATCAAGTGGTTTTATTGAAGCTTTTTTGAAACCATGTATCAACAGCAGCAGTGTGCCAACACAAACTGAGGTACATGTGTATCCATTTGAATGAAAACCCTCCACTCTGGGGGAGACAGCTGCTTTTAGTGACTGCTGTTTGTCCTTTCTGGAGGTCTAGGCCACACTGCAGGAGGTAAATATATTGGGCATTGATCCCTTTACTGCCAGCCCAAGCATGTCAATGTCATGAAATAACAACTATCTGGAAGTAAAGTTATCTTGAAGTTGAGATAGAAAAGCATTATAAAAGAATGTTTTGGGTAGGCAGGGTTTATGTAAGAAAAGAGCCTAATTGAGTTTATTTAAAAAACAGAAACGAGAATATACGCCTTTCATTTTTTCATTTACTTCTCCGGAATTTTTGATAGTTGTACACAAACAGTGCATACCAGAATGTTATTTGTTTACAAATGTTCTGTTGGGGACTTTTTACATGTTTTTAGTACAGTGAAATGACCAAGGACCTAGTTTTAGTAGCCATATAGATATATATATATATATATATATATATATATATATATATATATATATATATATATATATATATATACACACACACACACACACACACACACACACACTCATATGTATATAATAAAATAATTACACATGTTTACTATAATGTGTTTCACATGAGGCACCTGTATAGCCAGAGAGAGTGCATGGCAGGTGAACTTACCCTCTTCTGTTCTTTCACATAATCCATCAGCTCCTCACGGGCTTTCACTGCAGCTTCTTTTATTCTTTTTTCACTATTCTGTCGCTCCTCCTCAATTGCACTTTTCACAGCCTCCTATGGAAACAGGTTTTGGATACAGTTAGACATGTGCAAGATCCTTGTTGCAAAAAACCTCTCCAATCCAACGAGAGAGATAATAGATACAACACTTGGTCGCAGTTAATGCTGTGGCCCATTTTCATCAAAGAGACTTCCTCTAGGGGGCATTTGCCTGAACATTGTAGTTTTATAACATTGATAACATGTTTTCATTTCTCTCAGTAGTGAAATATATTAAAAGGAATTCAGATTGTATTAAATTCTATGCAAGTTTATTACAGCTCAGCACAAACCACTGATTTACTGCATCTGGACTCTCATTCTAACAGTTTGTCCATGGAGTACAGGGGAATCAGTGCCAAATTACCGTGCATGGCAAACTCTATACCAGTCCATTGTTCATGACATTAAAAAAAAAAATAAAAAAAAAACAAAACAAAAAAACAAAACAAAACAAAACCAAAAAACCATTTAGGCAATATAAAACCAATTTGTGTAATCCAAAGGACCTGACTCGAGTCAGACAAGGTCGCAATTTTCGGTAATTTGATTCCACTTGTGTCATTGTTATCAAATGACTCAACTCGAGTCCCTGTTCAAAAGACTCGACTCCCTGCTCAAAAGAGTCGACTCGAGTCCCTGCTTATAAGACTCGACTCGAGTCCCTGCTTAAAAGATTCGACCTTCTTCTGATGCTTACAAACCCTGCCTCTTTATGAGTGAGAGGAACCCGTGACAGCATAGAGACAGAGAGAAGAGCGTCAGCAGCACGGAAGGTAAATCTAGAGTACCTGCGCTCGTTGAGTTCACAAGAACTGTGGAGTAGACAGGGAGAGAAATAAACAGTCTGCATCCTGCCAGCACTGAGAAATGCCAAACTAAAATAAACTGTGTCTAAAATAACTTAAATCATTTTTGGTCTTTTTTATTATTTCTTACCAAGTATTAATAAGAAATTACATCTTTGGTGGGCCAATTAATACATGTTTAAGTAAGTTTAAAACTTAAATGCAGTAGAAAAAATAGGGGTTTAGTGTTTGTTGTGTGTGTCCATATATATATATATATATATATATATATATATATATATATATATATATATATATATATATATATATATATATACAGTGCCTTGCAAAAGTATTCAGACCCCTGACCAATTATGTCATATTACCAAATTACAAATGGTACATTGAAATTTCTTTCTGTTTGGTATTTTATTTTAAAACACTGAAACTCAGAATCAATTATTGTAAGGTGACACTGGTTTTATGTTGGGAAATATTTTTAAGAAAAATAAAAAATTGAAACATGTTGCTTGCATAAATATTCAACCCCTGTGCTGTGGAAGCTCCCAGTTTGCACCGATGAAAGAAATTGCCCTAACGAGGACACAATTACCTTACCATTGGCCTCCACCTGTGAACCATTAAAGTTGCTGTCACATTTTCTGGATGAAAACCCCACTGTTGAAGGATCATTGGTAAGGCTGTGAATCTGAAGGAAAATGAAGACCAAAGAGCATACTACAGAAGTTAGAGATAAAGTAATACAAATGCATAGATTAGGGAAAGGGTACAAAATAATATCCAAGTGTTTGGATATACCAGTGAGCACAGTTGAATCAATAATCAGGAAGTGGAAGCTGCATCACACCACCCAGGCACTGTCAAGAAAAGGCTGTCCCTCAAAACTCAGCGCTCAAACAAGAAGGAGACTTGTGAGAGAGCCACAGAGGGGCCAACAATCACTTTGAAGGAGCTACAGAGTTCAGTGGCTGGGAGTAGAGTAATGGTGCACCAGTCAACCATATCAAGAGCTCTGCATAACACTGGCCTGTATGGGAGGGTGGCAAGAAAGAAGCCGTTACTCAGTAGGTACCATCTGAAAGCCCGTCTGGAGTTTGCCAGAAAGCATGAGAGTGACCCAGCTGCGATGTGGGAAAAGGTTTTGTGGTCAGATGAGACCAAGATAGAGCTTTTTGGCCAAAACTCAAAGTGCTATGTGTGGTGCAAACCTAACACTGCCCATGCCTCAAGACACACCATCCCTACAGTGAAGTATGGTGGTGGCAGCATCATGCTGTGGGGATGCTTCTCATCTGCAGGGACTGGACATCTTGTTACAATTGAAGGAAGAATGGATGGAGCAAAATACAGGAAAATACTGCAAGAGAATCTGCTTCAGTCCGCTAAAAAACTGAAGCTTGGGAGGAAATTCACCTTTCAGCAAGACAATGATGCAAAGCACAAGGCCAAAGCAACATTGGAGTGGCTCAAGAACAAAAAGGTGAATGTCCTGCAGTGGCCCAGTCAAAGTCCTGATCTCAATCCCATTGAGAATCTGTGGCACTATTTGAAAATTGCGGTCCACAAGCGTCGTCCAACCAACCTGAACAACTTGGAGCAAATCTGCCAAGAAGAATGGGCCAAAATCACTCTGACACTGTGTGCAAAGCTGGTACATACTTACCCCAAAAGACTTAAAGCTGTTATTGCAGCGAAAGGTGGCTCTACCAAATATTAATGTGTGGGGGTTGAATACTTATGCAAGCAAGATATTTCAGTTTTTTAATTTTTCTTAAAAATATTTCCCAACATAAAACCAATGTCACCTTATAATAATTGATTTTGAATTTCAGTGTTTAAAAATAAAATATCAAACAGAACGAAATTTCAATGTACCTTTTGTAATTCAGTAATATGAGAGAATTGGTCAGGGGTCTGAATACTTTTGCAAGGTAGTATAATATATATATATATATATCTATATATATATTATATATATATAATATATATAATAATATTATATAATTATATTATATATAGATATATATATATATATATATAAACTAACAAAATTTTTGTTTTTTATGGTTTTGAGGATGGGCTCCTGATAGGTCGTTTCAAGCAGGGGGGGTTGCGAGCGGTGAGCTGAGGATACAGATAATAATTGGGCACACTAAATTGGGGAGAAAAACTGGGGTAAAAAATTGGAGACGACTAAATTTATATAAAAAAAAAATCCAAACTCATGTACAAGCTTACGGTATATACTTAAAAAAAAATGTTTTGCACACAAAATTTAACATAATAATGCACTGTACAAGAAATCAACACACAAAACAGCCCTCCGGAGCTTTAATAATTAGACTTCCAAGCCTACAGCTGGGAAGCCTACTGTTTTTGTTAGGATTTGTATTATTTTTTTTTTCTTCCTCCCTTGCTTTTTTCAAATGGCTCTAAAATCAACACAGTTGCATGAAAACTCATGTAACTTGGTAGGGTGGTAGAGTCCTTTGCGAATTTGTACCAGAGTGAAAACGAAGGTCAAAGGTCACATGGTTTGGCAGCCACATTGGATTTTGTCGCACATTTTAAAAAATCTGCTTCTCCGAAACCACTTACAGCAGAGATCTGAAACTTGGTGCACATTCTCCCTTTATGGCCTACATTTAGATTTGTTCACAAGAAAAAAATCTGTACCATAGTTTGTCGGCCAGTTTGAAGCAAAACTTTGCATACATATCCTTGGTAAGGTTGTCTATCAAGTTTGTTTGACCTCTGTCACAAAGACAGCCAGAGTGGGGGACATCCGACCAGAAACAGGAAAATAAACAAAGAGAGGTGGAGTTTGGTGGAGCTGAGCGAATGCTTTCGCTCAGCATTTAATAAACAGAACAGAAAATAAAAAGGTTGTAACAAAAACAGCACACGGCACGTGAAGCCAAAATAAACAGACAAACAAAACAGACTAACACTTACACAAACAGTGGACTAACAGACAAACAAGGTGAGTGAAAACAAAGGTCATATAAATTACTTTAAGTTTTGTCGTTCTTCTCTCCTCTCCACACCTGTTCTCTACTCACCGAACACACATCCCAGAGTATGTGAAAACATGCTGCTCTTATGCAGCTGTGCCGAGACTCGACTGCAAATCAATCATTCAATTGGAGTCTCAGTACAGCTGCATGTGAATTAATAAAGTGCAATTCCCAGTGCTCACATATTACATTTTACTTGCACGTGAAGTGCTGTGCAATCCTTGTGCCTAAATACAAATCTACATTTTAAACACTCGTGTTACACAGACCCGTTTATATCCCGTGTACCAAAATGACTATACACCAACATTTAACACACCACACACAACATATAACAGAAAATACACACAGGGGTGGGGTCTTTGTCACAACCACTCATTAAGGTCAAATGTAAAATTAGCTTATAACTCCTTGGAGAGTGCAGATAGGGTTATGGTTACTATGGAAGCCATATATGCTCTATCAAAAAATGCCCGTGCCTGTGACCTCTGCTAAAGGTCAAATGCAAAACTTGTGCATAACTCCTTTGAGAGTGCAGTGTCATAGTTACTAATGAACACATGTATAAACACAAAAAATGACTTTGACAGTGACCTTTGACCTCTCAAGTTAAAATGCAAAAGTGGCTTATACTGCTTAGAGAGTGCAGGTATGGTCACGGTTACTATGGAACACAGATAGGAACAAGAATGCCTTGGAAGCCATCAAGTTGCTTGCAACTTCTAGTTGTATTTATTTTTTTTACATTCCTGTAGCCTACTATAGCCACTGGCAGCACATGGTTACAGATAAATGATCAGTGAAGCTGTTACACAGTCATCTTTGTTTTCCAGAATTTCTGAATTAATAATCGAGATAATCAGCTCTAGATGTGTTTGATTAATTTAAAACATCAGGATTTGCATGCTGGATAGATGTTTTAGAGTTAATTTGGTTAAAAACGTTTTGGTTTTTTTAAAGAACAAATTCATAAAAACGAAAATGGGCAGACCAGACCATAGCAGCATGATTCTGGGAATAGGCACAATCAACATTGCCAGACGAAAGGATGCTGAGGACGGAACTGCATTGTTTTCAATTAATTTTTAAGAAATGGTCTGTGGATTTTGTCATAGTTGGTGAGCAGATCAAAAATGCGCTGCTCTGGTATTTTGCATGTGTTTCTGAACAGCAGCTACAATACCAGTGCTTTTACATTAGTAGGGTTATTCAAAATACCACTGACCTCTTAGTAATAATGTATGTTTGCACACTTTAACTATATTGATGATTGTATTTAGAGAAACAACTGGGATTATTTTGTGCTAAGTGTAGGTGGTTAAAGGGTTTATAGTGAAATATTTTCACTATTTAAACGTATTAGTGACCCTTTTTTATCTGCAGATAACAAAAATTACTTATTTAGTAACATACATTATTATGCTAAACTCTTAGCCTTTCAAGAACATTTCTTTCTGTAATATTATGCAAATTAGGTTGAGTTTATTGTTTTTGAACTGGAGCATATATGTGCGAGTATGCAATGGTTTTAAAACTCTGATTTTGCCTCAGTTGCATTACTTGGACTGTTTTCCTTTGTAGCTGCTATGTTTCAAGGCCTAGAAGCAAGATCATTACAACAAATGTCAAATTAAATGCAACCGAATGTCCTTTAATATGGCTAAGGTATCTGAAATAAAAACTATCAGGAAGTTTCACTGCTGAGAAAAAGTGAAAAACACTCAGGCTGCCACAGTAAAATTGAAATTAAATGGTTAAATGCATTATTTTGTTTTGTGGTATTCATTACTGTACATCCAACCCAACTGAGCATAGGGCCTCTGTATGGTCAATAACAAAACCTGCTTATAAATAGGCCAAGGAATCGTGAATTCACTGAAATGGAGACAAAACACAAGGCAGAAACCGTGGACCTTTAATGGTGAACACCAGTGGGGCAAGTATGAGCACATTATTGTGCATCTCAATTTTGCATTTTTAATTAAAAATGTTATTTTCTTTTTACTTGTAGATTGCTAACCTCCTGTAAAGTTTATCTGACTAAATCAAACTGTCTCAAACTGTCAGAACTAATGACTTGAATTGACTCGTGCCAGATAGGTGACTCGTCTCGACTTGAGTGAAGTCTGTGATTCGACTCGACTCGAGCTTGGCATGTCATCCAATAGCTGGTTACACATCATACTAAAATCACACTGCTTTTTAATTACCGCTTGAACATCTCAACTGGACCACTGGTGTACGTCTGTTAACTGTTAGCAACACATAACAGCATACTTAGAAGTACCAAACTATTACTTAATAAACTTGGTACTACTAACATAACTGTCTACACTGGTACTAGTGTTGTGGTATCAAGTGCCGCAGTAACTTGTTTTAAGGAGGATGGATTTCTTTCTCTGGTCCTCTCTGACAATGAAAGATTTACTATTGCTCCCTAACAGGCTGTACCTTGCATCTGGCGGATTCAGTGTAGACTTCTGGCAAGGGTGAACTATTATCCCAGGCTGTGTACCAAACCCACTAGCTTTGTATCTAAACGTGCCTAGATAAACCCATAGGTTATATGGATGATGAATCTCTGACACTCAATGGTGGAACAGAAAATATTGCTTCACCTATTGATATTAATTTAAACCAGAAAATGTACTGTATGTACTGTGAAGGATATAATGAAACACGTTGGAAAAATGAGTGACACAGAATGCTTTCTCTCAGTTTTCACTACATGAATAGTATGTTAAATAACTTAAGGTAACACATTTTGAAGATCAAATTCTTCTTTCCTACAGTCATATGTTCCCATTACAAGCCAGATATCACGAACAGGTAGGTCACCAAAAGATAAGATTTACATATCATCTGATCTACCATGATCTACATTTACAGTAACATCCTTTAACAAGATTCTATGTCAAACATCCTGATTTAATGAGAAATTAGGGCTGACAAGTCTGAAAACATCATTGTTAATGAGATTCCTAAGAAACCTGCTGAACTAAAAATGACAGTTCTCTAGATTAATTCAATCCTGGTGATATTGTCAACCTACAACATTGTATGTCAAAACATATCAAACCCCTTAGTATACCATTATTTTATATTTAATAGTTTATGATTAAAATGTGTTAAATGCTACAGCTTTTGTTAACCAAATTCCTATCGAAAGGAAGCTTGGTACAAAAAACAAACATGTCAAATATAGACCTACTGAAATATATTCATACATTAACATCTTGTTCTCATGGGCACTACTATGAGAATCCAAAAGCCTAAAATGCCTCCATTGCGTTGACCTTGAATATCTCATAGTTGGGCATATTGAAATATTAGCTGAAATACATTAAAATGCACACCCATCCAAGTCTTATGTCAATCATGTCGAATAAAGTAGTACTGCAAAAAGCTGTTGTTAAATATTATTCATCTACTTTAGAGATGAGAGCTCTCCAGAGCAAGTTTAAGTGCTAACACCCAAAGATAATATGTGTTTGTCAGTTTCAACAGTTCCTATTCAATGTGTATGTATAATTGTTGAAGAGACAAGAGCAATTTAGAAGGTACTGATTCTGAATCTTACAATATAACTCAATATAACTTACAAAATACAAATCTTTCTATAGGAAATGCAAGGCCAAAGGGCACCATAATTAATAAATTATAGGTTTTTGGTTCCACGTATGTCACAGTAGGGTTGATGGGGAAAAAAAACCCCCCAAAAAACACTTGTATGCTTAGGAATGCATTTGAGGTCTACAGATAACCCGAGTATGTTTTATGTTCCAACCTTCCCTATTGAGAGAAATCAACTACCTAATACATATCTGAAATTAAAAAACAAAAAAACAAAAAACATAAATAACTCCAAATGAAGATCATGAAACACACATATGGTATACTGCACAAGCAGAGGTTTACAACATTTTGCAGATTGATTCATACTTCGTTTCATGGTCATCTCTTGATCTAATTGACCTGGAGATCTGTGGTTTAAGATTTGCAGCCTCATTAACCATTCATTGTTTTAGATTTTTTTTTTTTTTTTTTGCAACATGTCAGCCAAATCCATCAAAATGATTGACATAGAACCTATTACATAAGATGTTTTGAAATGGAGGTAACCTATTCCTGAAAACCAGAACTCATGAATAATTAGGACACCTAGAACTTGATTTTGATAGCATCAAGACGACCTTACACCATTTTGTCACAACTGGATGATCACTTCTCTAGATATATCTAAAAAGGTAAGTGTGACATAATTATGTACTGGTACTAGCATCTCTACTATAACTGTGTCAAGGTGAAGTCATGTCATTTTATCAGATAGTAGTAATTCAAACTACACTTCTGGTGTCTGCAGCAACATCAGCTTGAACTCAGATGAGTTGAGCCAGGTCAGCACTTGGATGTGAGCCCTCCAATTGAAGTCAAGTGCTGCTTGTACTCAGCAATCCTCCAGCACCATGGACTGAAAAATAGTATTTCTGGCAAATAATCTTCCATTAAAACAGCAGTACCCTAGAATACTTAATTGGCTGCACAAACATAATAGTAAGATTTACATTATTCACATATCTATCTATCTATCTATCTATCTATCTATCTATCTATCTATCTATCTATCTATCTATCTATCTATCTATCTATATAGTGCTGTACGAGAAGATATTTAATCAAGGGTTATCTGACATCATGAACTGCGAGAGTGAAGCTCCAGTGGTTTATGAAATGGCACAGAACCCGATATTAATTATTACTGTAGCATCGCTCAAGAACCATCGCTCTTGCGTTTTATATTACATGGATTTTAAAGAGATGATAAAACACGTTGTTCAAGATATTCATCAGCACCACTCGAAATAGAATGTTCCTTTCTGGGTTCATACTCCCTGCCATCTCTTTTCATAAATCATAAATTACAACAACAAGTGTTTAATTCAGACTTATACTGTAGCAATCTTTAAAAAGACGCAACCTACCTGCTAAAGAAAAGTCTAGGCAGTTAGCTCAAGGAAATGTATCTCTTTATTAGGCAGAAATCCCCAGCCTATACAGTCTGATCAGAACCTCTGGGGGCGGCCATGCTCCATGAAAGCAATGTTGCTAATAACAGGAAACAGCAACCAGGAGAGAGAGTCGGCTTCCACAACAGCAGGCTCCTACACAAAGTGCCAGGTTAACTGTGCAATATGAATTTGTGATGTCACAAAAGTGCAATATGACTTGTTTTGAACATGGGCCACAGTGTAAATATAGCTACTATCCATGTAACACACACACAACGAATACAGCAGTTCAGAATAATTTTCCTTTAAGGTCTCACTGAACCGACACATTTCAATTTAAAGACTGTTAACCTTTTAAATCACACAATTAGGTTGTACTGTGTGTATAATCTCCACAGTGCTTTCAATTAAAAACAAACTTTCACCTTTTAGTCTGTAGACAGATGAGTTTCGATTGGCTGATGCAGATCCACATTACAAACACATAAGCACAACAATAGTGTGTAACACCTTCATTTGGGTTTAACAAAACCCCCAAAAAACAGAACCAACATTTAATTTGAACATGGTGACGCTCTAAATGATGTCACTAGGTTCTGCAGAGTGCTTTCAATTCAAAGGGAATTGTTGACTTTTAACTGGGCAATTATCATCAAGTGTATCTTGCCTCATCTCACTTTAAAACTTTTAAAACCTCAACATCAATAGATCGAAGAATTGTAACAAGAGGAACTTTTTAAAAAGCGTACCTGAAAACATTACACACTATTGTTATGCTTATGTGTTATATTGCCTATTGCTTACTATACCAAAACCTATGTCATTAACGTAGATTAAGCTGCATCCCCACTGGACGAGAGTGAGCAAAGTCACCGAATGTCAATTCACGCTAGACGCGACTTGGAAACGATCCAAAAGACTGGAAATAAATACATGACCCCGCCCGTGCATTCCTATTAGATACACTAGAGATGGGCTCTCCCATTACAAAACAGGTCTTGTTTTGATAAAAGGCTACCACTCTGACCTCTGGCAACTCTGTTGTAAAATAAAGGTTGGACTTATAGATCAGAGTTATTGACCATCCCATTATATCCAACAGTTTTATTGTTATCATTATTATTAGTAGTAGGTGTAGAGATGTAATCCTAGTATTTTTTTTTCTTTGTGGTAGCAGTAGTAGTTTGATTTGAAGCCCGGTACATCTGCAGCTGTGTAGTTGACATCTGCATCTGCAGTGAGTAGTTTTTCGAGATTTGTAAATACAGTATAATCATAAATCTCGAAAAACTACTCGCTTTTAAATCTTTTGTAGTCATTTTTGTATTACTTTAGTATAAATACATGTTAACTTGGATTCATATGTTGTTTTTTTCTGACTTTATGTGAACGAAAAGACACACATTTGCCCGTTTCCCATTGGAAATAGTGATATTTTGAAATATCACTGTCCTGGTCACAAAAGCAAAGTTTGTGGGGAATAATAGCCATTTTCTATACTTTTGAGGCATAAGCAATTAAGAAATAACACTTACTACCCAGGAAAAAAAAAAAAAAAAAAAAACTTTGTTACACGGTGTAATCAACTAGAATCATGACACCACACAAATATTACTCATGACACAGAGTGATATTCAGACCTTGTTTCAATAGTAATACTCAATCCTTGCCAAACCAAATGCTCCCAAGTGGAAAATGTACATTGAGTTGACAATATATAGACTAGCCTGTACCAGTCACAACACTTTCATGAAGGCCATCAGCAGCTTCTAATGTCATTTTAACCATACTTTATTGCCATTTCCATTCCTACTATATGGAGTTTGCAATCATCCTGAGTGACTTTGGGTTCTGTTGTTCCAATTATGAATATTATCGTTTTTCTCTAAATATGTCTTCACTGGCTTTGAACTTACTTTGAGATTGAGGTAGAGTGCTGGCACTGAACAACTTTTTGCATTCTGTTCAACTCTACCAGTTCCACCTACTCTGTCTATGTTCATGTAAAGTAGGTGGGGCTTGCAGGTTTGAAAGGGTTGTTTGTCATATGATTTGAATGGAATGAGGAAGGCTATTCAGTGCTTCTCTATAAAGTTCAAAGCAGCTAGAACACTTAGATTGCAAACATGACCGAATAGTAAGAGAAATGTAAAAAAGAAAAACTGACATCTGAAACTTCTTACTCTTAAAAGAAGATTTTAAAGCTGACACGTTTGAGTGCCAGTGTTCCTCCTCACCTTGCTTATTTTTCTTTCCTCCTGTAGGGCTTCATGTAGTGCCTGAGCCACCATGACCCGCTCTGCCTCCCAGGAGGCCTTATCCTCAGTGTGAGCCTCTTCCATCCTCCGTCTCTCCTGCTTCACTGCCTCCAAAAGAGATTCCTGTATATGCGCTGTCTCTGCCTTCACAATACAGCACAACAAAACATTATTATTGTAATACATTGGGACCTTTTGTTTCTATTACCCGCAGGTTAAGTGGTGTTCTTATCATCAAATTGCAGTTTTCTGAAGTCATCTTTTCAACACATATTCTGTTATACAGGATTGCTGTAGAACGTGGTATCAGAATTAACAATGGCATCTAGTTTTGAAGTTGAGGAGCAAAATAGTACAAATGCACACATAAACTACCTGGGCACTTTATTGGGATCGGTTTTCTCTATTGGATTTGGCATCGCCCTGGTGTGTGGAATGTTAGTATACCCTAGGTACCTCAACTACGCACAGTTGTGGATCAAGCCCACCTAACAATACTGCTCCTTTAACCTGATGGCTACATTTAAGACCCATCCATTGTGCCAGAGTTGAGTGTGAATTGTTTGAGAAGCCTGACTGAGACTTCAGGCATCTTCCATGGCCCGATTCTCAATCCAACTGAGCATGTTTGGGATGAACTTGAAGGATGCATTCACATGACACTCCTCTACCTACCTCTTTGCACCAATTGCATGAAATATTAACAACTGAATTGAGACACCTTCTACTAGACTGGTAGCCCAAACTAATATTAGATACAGCTCTTGATAAAGTTGTCAGCCTGTGTCTACCAAAGAACAAAACTAGAGTTCCATCAGAGCTATGAAGTTCAGTTAGACCCACGTGACACTTGGATAGCAAATGTAAGTCTCAGTGAAGTACCACAATGTATTTGTTACCATGTATTACAGTAATCTGCCACGAATCCGACTGCGGTGGGACCAGAGTAAGGGTGTATATGGAAAAAGGCGGATTAATGAATCCTGTTTTAAATAACAATAAACACAGCTGTAACAATTACTTTATTCACACAATTATTGTTTTCAGACCCAGCTTTTATTAAGGAGCTCCCCTAAATCTCTTGTTTAGCAAGATACAGGGTATTAATGCTTGTGACAGGGTAGCCATCTGGCGTGTGGGTGTGTGCATTTGCTGCTGAGTGACAGGCAGGAGATCGAGATGGAGGTTGAAGTTGATATGCCCTGCTGGTAAACAGGATTTATTTACAGAGCAACACGCTGAACAGCTCACGTGACACTACCAGCAATGGCAGCGAACGGAACACATACAACACAGTATACAAAAACTTTGGTAGGATCTACAAGCTCCGAACTAATCTTCTAAAATTGAGTTTGTGCAAGATTACATTACCAAAGAGGTATTTAAGAGTCTAGCAACACTGTAAAACAATGTAAATGAGAAGTTATAATGTTCTTGTGAATAAAAAAAAAGCATCCTAAGTTGTATACAATTCTGTCTATCAATACCGCTAATGCGTGTACAGACCTGGCAACAATATAGTGCTTTTTAACCCCGGATTTGTGACATTTCATGTCTTGAGTGTCCAAAGCAACCACAATCAAATATGGCTGCCAAAGGTAATTTTGTATTGACAGCGGGAATCACAAACTACTGACGTGTATCAGATTTAAAGCCAGTGTCTGAAGTTTTTAATCTCTAGCTATTACATTATACTATGTTTCAAAACTATAAATAAGAATACCAGATAAATACATAGATATTTCAACTGGTACGAAGTAAAAGCATATGTCAAATAGTAATAAAGCATAGTGAAACCACAGTAAATGCATATTATAACCATGGGAAATGCATAGGATAACCATGGGAAATGCATAGGATAACCATGGGAAAATCAAGTAAAAACTGGAAAATTACTATGACAACTAAACACAGTAAATTTATATAATGGAAAGTTTAGTAAATATAACCTGTTAAAAAATAAATTGCAATTACCTAATGTACATCCACAGTAATCACTTGTAAAAATGTAAGTTTGACGTACTTGATTAGCTCAATGACAGGTGCTAAAAATGAAGTTAAATCACAAATGGTAAGCTTAAAGATAGATACGTCTGTGACACCTCTTCTGAACACTTTCATTGCAGTTACCTTAACAGCAGCTTCTGTTGCTTCCTGGGCCTTCTGTCTTTCTTCTTGTAAACATTTTTCTAGGGCTTCCTGTAAGAAAAAAAAGGAAAATATAGTGAATTCCCTTCAGCTACCCAGCACCACTATCCTGTTCAATTTGACAGTACAATATTATTCTTGGGTGACTGTTTACTATGACTGCCCATAAAACACTGTTTTGTGAACTTTAATAGAAATCAGACCTTGTCAGCTTACTATTATGTGTACATCCCTCCTACCTCACTCTGCACTGTTTTCAGATCAATCAGCTTACATGGGTCAGGGCACAGTGAGAAAATAGATGGAGATAGACTTAGTACAGAAGGAAGGAGACACTCGCAATGTCCTGTTCTAAGGGGCATAAAACAATTGAAATTGAAATGAAATTGCTGTGTACTAAACAGGTATGATTCTGTTAATACCTGCAGCAGCAAGAGGTTATACATGTATGAGACCTGCATCCTTGGCTGTGTTTTATTTCACTGATTATCTTTTATATGAAACTATTAAGCTGATATTTCCAATATGAGATGACTAGCTAACAACCGGAAAAAAATACTATCTGCAATTGTGTCAAACCAAAAGGGACACCACTACAGTGCAGAAAAAAGATAGTTAATCAAAAGCAATGCAATCTGTAAGATGGAGGTACCAGACCATTCTGAAGGTCACTGTAGTTGATGCCTATAATAGAAGAGTTACATTAACCACACATTAGTGTGGAGTGGCTGGGGGAATTTAAAAGAGGTCTAAACAGGCGGTTATTATTTGTACTCTGCCGTCCGACAGAGTGGATAGCATGGACCTGGAGTCCAAGCACACTCCTAGATAGGAGGTTGTCTGAGAAACCGTGAGCTGGCCTTCACATGATTCACCGCATGGCCCAACTGCTGAAAGTTCCGTGTGGGCACAAATGAGCCAGTCATCCAGATAATTGAGCACTCTGATTCCTTTGTGTCTCAGTGGGACCAGAATAGTTTTCATGCACTTCGAGAAGGCACAAGGAGATAGAGAGAGGCCAAATGGCAAGACAGGTACTTCCTGTGCATTGATTTTATGTGGATGTGGAAATGGGCGTCTTTGAGGTCCACCGTGGTGAAGCAGTCGCTTGACCTGATCGACTTAAATAGCTGTTGCATCGTCAACATTTTGAACCTCCTTCGGCTCAGATACAGGTTGACTTGTCTGAGGTTGAGGGTCGGTCTGAGACCACTGTCCCACTTGGGCACTAGGAAGTACCTGGAGTAGAACTCTTCCTCCAACTGGTGGGGTCTATCATGCGAATAGCCACTTTTTGCAGAAGAGCTGCTACCACCAGCAGCAGGTGCAGCCGGATGTGCTGGTCTTTGAGGCTGCTGGGGTCTTAGGCGCTGGAAGTGGTCACCTAGGATGCAGGAAAGCAGCTCCTTCATGAATTCCTGTGTGCGGTGAGAGCGATGCAACATCTTGTCCACTGCGGTACCAAACGTATTTCCATGTATAATGTGGGCATCCAACAGCGCCTGGGAAAGCCAAAACTGCCTATGTGCAGCTATAAATAGAACTGGTAGGCGACCAGAACAATATTATAGTTGCCCAGCCATGCGGCGAATGCACTGGCTGAATAGGCATGCTTGAGGATCACCACAGAGACCCGGCACTGCTTGTTGAGGCAGATATCGTCCTTGGACAGGAGCGCCAAACTAGGTGTCTGTACCAACACAGCAATAGAATCCTCCACCTGGCCCAGTTTTTCAACATCATATACCTTATATAGGGTGTCCATCGACTGGGAAGCAGCAGGAGCTATAGCCGAGTGATCCAAGGAAGAAAAAAAAAAAAAAAAAAAAAAAAATCCAGGTGCACAGGGGAGAGGTGGTAAGCTGATTGTCAATGATGGACTGCCTTGTCTCACCTTGTGTAGAACAGGGCACTTGCAAGACTGCAATGGCCCTCTGGATCAGCGGTAGAAGCTCTGCTGACAAGGAGAGCTTAACCGCAGGAGATGTGCTGTCTAACTCCAGCTTCTGTTCGCCCCCCTTATCAATCTGCACTCGTAGCCCCATGGGACCCCAGGGGGACAGGTGGGGCAGATGGCGCCAAACGTTCATGCAGTGATTCTGCGAGCACTCTTCCTTTGTGGGAAACAGCTGCCCAGAGCTTTTCCATCTGCTCCAAGACCACCGATTGCTTGGAATGGCAACTGTTCTTTTATCTCGGGGGAGATGAGGAAGTCCGTGAAGACGACTTCCTGCATGGGCTATTTTTCCGGGCATGTTGTCTGGTCTTTCTCAGAACAGAGCCAGTGCTTTGAGGATGCAGCCCCCTCTATACCAGAGGGTGATGGGGAAGAACACTGTGCACGAATCAGGGCCGCAGAGCACTTTGCAGAGCTGCGGGAGAGATGATTCTCAAGTGTATGCTTGGAGAAAGATGCACAAAACTCACAGAAACTGCGGTTCGCCAGAGCCTCCTTGGCCTGCTCTGGCCCCAGGCAGGAAGACCATCTTCCGTGCTTGTCCTCAACAGGCAGACTGGCCTTAAATGTCTCACAATGATAAAACCCAGGCATTATGCAAGAAGCAAGCAATGCAGTGTACAGTACACAGATGTACAGGTGCTGCCTCAACTGGGTTTGGTACTGGACCAGGGCCATAAACACTGATCTTTACCGGGTCGGAACCGGGGAATTACTGGGTTGGTTCGGTGACTGTAGAACTGGGTCGGTACGGTACCGGGTCAAAACCAAGATGGTACTGGGTCGGTTTGGTGACTGTAGCACCGGGTTGGTACAAGAATGGAAACGGAGCGGCTCGGTGACCTCAGTACCGGTATGGTACGGGTCCACCGGTTTGCAGTTAGCGCAGGTAGCAATGTACAGGGATGCCCGTCTGTACAAACCACCGAGCTCAGCAGTGGTGCTCGTATTTCTGTAAAAACAAAAAACAAACAAAAAAAAACCCGAAAATACAACAGAAAAATATTATTTCTCAACAGAAAACAGTAATACAACAATTACAGTTCCCAAAATATATGTCTTGTAATTAAAAACAAGAATTTTATTTAACTTCATCCAAAGTTATGCTGCCTGGGGGGAGAGCGCAAAGTCAGCCGACTTATGCTGCTTGATTCCTGGGAAGGAGCGACTCAAGCCGCTGGCTTCACATGAGGCATAAGGCCGCTGCAGAACATAACAAACAACAGGCTGTAGTGCATAATATATGTGTAAATTGAAAAAAAACTATTACAGCGTTAATGTAATATTGCATAAATTAAGTGTAAAACACAATAATTTGCAAAAAATTACCCACTCAAAAGCAACAACTACTTATCTAATAGGAGATAAATACCCATTCGGTAATGACTACATTTCATACTTGAAAGGGAATAAAATGTATGCAGGTATATCTATTATATTACTAGCATAAGTGTTTGAAGGTTTCTGCGAAAGGTATACTGTCTTTGGCTTTCTTTTAATAATAACGTTTTCTCAATGCATGTATATTCTAATGCAACAGATTGCGGATTATTACCTGTTCGATATTCAATGTAGAAATTGCACCACTAAAACACACACTCACTCACCTTTGCGGTACACTTTAAAATATGTCATTAGCAAAAAAAGAGGCAACATTCAGAAATGTTTATTAGAGTTACTGGGCAGAACCACTTTTCTGGTGAAATGAGAAAGTAAATAGGAGTAAAGCAGTAAAAATTGGGGTATAGTGGATGGGGTGGCGTAGAAGAAAGATAATAGAGAGAAAGGGCAGTGCAGTTTGGTTGTTTTTGAAGAATGACTGCACTGTACTGCATTAAATTTTTAATTACCATTTGATTCATCAGTACTAGGGAATATTTGATTAACATATGCACTATGTAACATCTGTGTTAGCAGAAAGCGTTCTGTTAGTCAGGATAACCCTGACTTTTTCTGACTGCACAAAGCCAACTAAAACATTCTCTTATAGAAAGCGGTACCTTCTGATGTTGTGCTTGTTGACTCAAAGCTTCTTTTAGTTTTTCTTCTAAAGCCTCTCTCTCGGTGTCCAGCAACTCTAGAAGCCTTTGGTGCTAAGAAAGAAAAGAAAGAACAACCTTGAAACAAATTTATTTGAAATGGAGAGGATCATTCCCACAAGCATTTGCACTGTCAGGTGTTAAAAAAAAAAAAAAAAAAAAAAAAGTCAGTACACAGTAGCAATGGTTCCGATACTGATAGAATTAGCTTAATTCACTTAGCTGTTGATAGTTGACAAATAACCCACAATTAACACGGTCCCTTAATGTGAGGAATTCAAGCTCCGTGAAGGATTCCACTTCCCTCCTCAGCTATACTTACAAAAGCTGTACAAAGCGACCACCGTGATTTTACATTTAACACCTGGACAGTAGTATCGGCAGTCCGCAATTTACCAGATTTTGCCCCCTAAACGGTGCGCGATAGGTGTATTAGCGGCATGTGTGTAACTTGTGCCACACATGAACACGAAATGTCATAGGAATAGTGAACATCGGTCTCCTCTGATGTTAATAACCCACTTTACAATCTTTATGTACTACCCTTATGATTTCATTAACAAGTAAGTGTCAGTGCAACACGTTGTAGGTGGGGATAAAACTTTTTTTTTTTTTTTTTTTTAACCAGATATATGTTACATATTTCTAACAGATCATTATATATATATATATATATATATATATATATATATATATATATATATATATATATATATATATATATATACAGTGCCTATAGAAAGTCTACACCCCTTTCAAAATGTTCATCTTTTGTTGCCTTATAGCCTAGAATTAAAATGCATTAAAATATATTTTTTTCATTTGTCTACACATCCTACCTGACAACTTCCAAGTGAAAAAAATATTCTTGAAATTTGTAGAAAATTAAATACTGAAATGGCTTGGTTGGATAAGTGTCCACCCCCCTGGTAATCCTAAATTAGCTTAGGTGTAACCAATCACCTTCAAAATCACACACCAAGTTAAATGGCCTCCACCTGTGTTAAACTGTAGTGATTCACATGATTTCAGGACAAATTCATCAGTTCCTATAGGTTCCTTCTGCTGGGTAGTGCACTTCAAAGCAATGACTTAACCATGAGCACAAAGGAGCCTTGAATATCCCTTGGAGCACGGTCAAGATGATTATTAAGAAGCGGAAGGTGTATGGCACCACCAAGACCCTGTCTAGATCAGGCCGTCCCTCCAAACTGGATGACCCAGCAAGGAGGAGACTGATCAGAAAGGCTACCAAGAGGCCAATGGCAACTTTACAAGAGCTACAGGCTTTTACGGCCAAGACTGGTCAAAGTGTGCATGTGACAACAATATCCCAAGCACTCCACAAATTTGGCCTGTATGGTAGGGTGGCAAGAAGGAAGCCATTACTCAAGAAAGCCCACCTTGAATCCTGTTTGAAGTTTGAAGGCCTAAATGCAAAGCGTTATGTTTGGTGCAAACCCAACACAACACAACACAGAGCATCACCCAAAGAACACCATCCCTACTGTGAAGTATGGTGATGGCAGCATCATGTTATGGGGATGTTTCTCATCGGCAGGGATTGGGGCACTTGTCAGGATAGAAGGGAAAATGAATGGAGCAAAGTACAGAGAAGTCCTTGAGTTAAACCTGCTGCCCTCTTCAAGAAAGCTGAAACTGGGACAGAAGTTCACCTCTCAGCATGAAAACGACCTAAAGCACACAGCCAAAGCTACACTGGAGTGGCTAAGGAACCTTGAGTGGCCCTGTCAGAGCCCCGACCTAAATCCAATCAAAAATTTGTGGCATGACTTGAAGATTGCTGTCCATCAATGCAAGAAACTTGACAGAGCTTGAACAGTTTTGTAAAGAAGAATGGTCAAATATTGCCAAATCTAGGTTTGCAAAGTTGGTAGAGACCTATCCCACAGACTCACAGCTGTAATTGCTGCCAAAGGTGCTTCCACCAAGTATTAACTCAGGGGGGTGGAGACTTATCCAATTATGATCTTCCAGTTTTGTATTTTTAATATATAATTTTTTGTCTCAATAAAAACTTTTTTCCCCTTAACTGTGTGAAGTATGGTGTGTAGATACAGTACAGTAAGTGGGGGAAAAAATCATCATTTAAATGCATGAAACTCTGAGGCACTGACGCAACAAAATGTGAAAACATTTCAAGGGGGTGTAGAATTTCTATAGGCACTGTACATACATAAGTGAAGACAGACAGACAAGCACCTACTTACATACCCAAAATCTGATATTCAATAACTTGTGCTACAGATAGTCCTTACCAAGTGTCATTACAACTGGATAAGCAGCTGGACAAACATGGGCGTCCAGCATGTTAACATGCACCCCCCAGTGGGGAGTAATAAAAGATGCCCTTCCCCTGGAAATCCATTGCTTTTTTAGTGTTGGGTCAGGGATTTTGAATGTACACATCCTCTTGTAGGATTAGATGGATTAAATCACATCTAATCACTAGTCTCAGAGATGCACAGGATTTTATAAATAAAAATGTACTATGGCTAAATCTATTCAGTAAATGGTGTTACAATGGTTAAACATGTTTTACAACACTACCATACTTGCCTGTGCTTTAACATTCTACAATCAATTAGTTTTACAAATGGTCATTGAATGAGCCACAGTAATTGAAACTAAGTATAAGTTCCTATCAGTCTGTACTTGCAAGTAAACACAGTATGACGCCTGAAAAATATTATCGTCACTTACATGCACTAATATGACTGCTACAGCTAACACTACAAATAATAACATACATTCACAAACAAGTGCAGTAGACATAGTTCTTTCAAATACCTGCCATAAGAACAGGGCACTATTATTATTATTATTATTATTATTATTATTATTATTATTATTATTATTAAAATTGTGTTTGGTATTGAGGTGTATTTTTTTATTTACCTGCTATGTGCTTCTCATGTCTCAATGTCTCACCTGAAAGATGGAGCTTAAGTGGAGCTTAAATGACTTGCTCAGGGTCACACAATGAGTCAGTGGCTGAGCTGGGGACCTCTTGGTTACAAGCCCGTTTCTTTAACCACTGGACCACAAAGAGACAGTAAACACATGCCAACTTGCAAGATTACCAGCAAAGGGGATGGACGGCCTTGGCAAAACTGCACAATACTGTATCATTTTTTCTATTAAATTATTACTGACTCTCCTAACAGGCTATATTGAAACCTCTTGTTTATATTAGAGCTCAAATTTCCAGTTTGCTGCTTTAAAACAAGCCCCACACACTCAAGGATTTGGAATGATACCAACTTAAAAAATAAGTTTACTGCACAAAAATACTTAATATACAAAATCCTCAAAACATGACTTACACCAAAACTTTCTTCTGTGTTTGAAATGGATTCAACATCAGCATACAATTAAATCTCGACAAGTGAAAATTACTGGCTCAGTGGTTTTATATCAGAAAACTGAAATCACTGAGCCAGTAATTTTCACTTGTCGAGATTTTCATAACTGAATCTATTCAGTCTTGAACAAAGACGACTACGCAGCGATCTGATTCAAGCATTCAAAGTTCTAAAAGGTATTGACAATGTTGACACAAGGGACTTTTTCGACCTGAAAAAAGAAACAAGGACCAGGGGCCACAAATGGAGATTAGATAAAGAAAATAGGTTGTAATGTTGTTGAAGCTGACACCCTGGGATCCTTCAAGAAGCTGCTTGATGAGATTCTGGGATCAATAAACTACTAACAACCAAACGAGCAAGTTGGTCCGAATGGCCTCCTCTCGTTTGTAAACTTTCTTATGTCATCAGTTGCTTGTAAATATCCTCTCCATGCATTATGTCAGTGAGGGGCAGTAACGTAAGCATTTACTCCACACATTTTTCATCATTGTAAAAGCGTACCCAAACAATTAACTACAGTATCTGAATGATCTGTGGATTCGCCTAGTGCTAGGCTGTAAAATATTGAGCATTTTCAAGATCACCGCACAGCTGAGTAAACAAGTCTTCAGATACAGTTTCCACACGTCTTGCAACTGTTGAGTCTGACCTTGTCCTTAGAGATCTGTTTAATAATGTCATCCTTATTTTTTCATTATATTATCAGCAGTCACTCACTGCAATCTAGGAAACACTGCTTCATTAGTTCTCCATTTGCAAAAGTATTTGTTTTTTACATTTTGATAGTTGCCACGCAATCTTAAACGAAGCTTCCCCAACATTATCACTGTCTTTTACATGAGCATGAAACACATTTTGTTGTTAATGTAAACTTGCAACAAGTTTACACACCTTGTCTTTTCTCAGCTCTCTTCCAATTGGGTATGAGTCACCACAGTCAAGGAGACAGGTATCAGAATGGCACACAAGTTAGTCTTCTGGCACAACAGGCACATTGGTTTTCCATTAACCTCACTGAAAGCAAATTCCAATTCCCAGTTAGGATTGAATACTCTGTGTTCACTGCGATTTTGCGTTTTATAGTTGCCATTTCTTTTCTCCTTTAGATCAACTGCATTTCAACATTTAACGTTAACCTTGCTAGTCCCCTCTCTGGCTATTTAAGTGCACTCTCAATAATGTCACTTCATCCCACCCTTAGAAAAGTCAAAGAGTTTTTTGTATTTTAATATTTACATTGACAGTGTACAGTATTTATGAATGAAGTTTATGATGCAAAAAATAACCCTTTTTTTTTTGCAGTATTTTGCTGCACATAGAAAGTGCAGTGGGCCACATACTAGCATTAAGAGGGCTGCATGTGGCCTACAGGCCATGTGTTGAGTAGCCTGGTGCTATACCATACCTCTCTATTCTTTACAATGCTTACATTTGCTTTACTATGCTTTATCCTCAAATACTGTGCTTTTACGTTTTGATAAGCTTGTGTTACAGTGGTTTCATCCGACTTCAGGAGCTGCTCTTCAGTTCCTTATAAATGCATTAAAAACCCATCCCAGAGTTTACTAGCTGGTAATAGCAGGTACACTCAGATAACTGTAAAGACAGCTTCTACTGTCCTACCTCAAACTCCAAGGCACATTTTTTAAATGACTAGAAGAAAACGCTTCAAGATAATCCACCGAGATGGAATCAAAGGGGCTTTGCTTCCTCATAAGATAAGCAATATTAAACAGGGCAAAGCATCTGGGAAAACGACAGCTCACTACTTTTGTAATCCCTAAAGAAAACAGAATACAGATTTTCCAACATGCCACCCCAAATATCTGGGAACACCAACAAAGCGCTGTTAAAGAGACGTTTCCCCTCCCATAAGGCTTCTGTGTCGAGAATCACCACATGGACGAGAACAGCTGTCAACACAACCTTTGGCGGTGAACATTTCTTGAGAGAAACACTCCCTGAGACCTGTTTATTTGCCTTTTTTATTTCCAGTAAACTAAACCAGATTTATTTTCTCTCAAAGGAGGAAGTGTTTTTTTTTTCTTCTTTTTTTGGTCTATTAAAAAAGGCAGAGAAGCAAAAAAAAAAAAAGAGATATTTAAGCCCACAGATGTTCACCAAAAAAAAAAAATCTAATCCTTGATCCCCACACCCAAGGGTCCCCAAATGTGCTTGGTTTAAAGTCCTTCCTCTCCCAATAACATTAGGCATCGTGATTGAAGACCTCAAAGAAATCTTGTACACATCAAATTCACATGAACTATTAGTGCTGACAGTAGAAACTGAACTGGTTGTAGTTAACAAAATACTTTCAGAAATCTTCACTGCCATTTATTATATAGGTCTTAAATGTGCAGTTTCGAAATAATCACATGAAACAGCAAACCTGTTTTGATTTTGATAATTGATATCTGGTACTACACTAGGTAAAAGAAAGTTCTCGGTTTGCTTTCCAGGAAATCTGTTACACTTCCAATTCCTAGGTCATTTCACCTCACCTCGCATCTTTTAGGGGCTCATGCATCTTACTGCCTGTAAAACATGTCAGTCATTAGGGGAAACAGCTAGTTGATAACTGAGAGGAAAGAAGGCCCAGCCAGGGTGGGAACAATCTCACTCTCCATGAAAGTGAAAGACTGCAAATGGCCTGGAAACAGAGAATTCTTTAACCTAATTTAGTACCAGATACCATTTAAAATAACAATATATGTTTTGCTACCCATTTGAAAACTATACAGTAGTGGTGGGCAACGATATGAAAATGTTATATCGATATTGTGGACATATTTCGATATTGATAATATTGAAGTCTTCCAAAACACAGAAAAATATTATAACACAATTGCAATATCAAACATACAGATGTTAACAAATATTTACATATGAAAAGCAATAACTTACTTTAACTTAGTGGAGCTACATTTGGAGTTAGCGCACACGTAAAGTAGTGAGACCAACGTCCAAGATTACAGCCCCATTTACTAACAGAGAACACATTAAAATACACAGTATTTGGCTAATTTCCATACCTTACCGTGCACACTACATGTACTGTGAGTGATAATTAAATGTACACGATAATGTTTGAGACTTACGAGTGACCATTGCGATATCAAAAGTCCCAGCAGTCCAGGCGTATCTTTTGGTCAGTATTTTATTGTGAAGGTGGAGGTGGCTTACATTGACCGAAAATGAGCCACCAACAGACACAACACTCAGCAGCAGGAGACAGGCAGAGACAACGTAAAGTGAAAATGCACTGCTTACTTTTTATTTTAAGATGTATTCCTGAATGATGTAGTTTAAAATAAAATACTCTAAAGCAAGGGTTTCAAACAAACGGCCCAAAGGACAATTTTTAGCACTGATGTACTGTATTGTTGTGGCATTCTTTAAAACAGCCATGCCTCATAACATGCATATTCAACATGCACAGTCTGCATTGTATGAGTAAAATTCCCATTAAGCCAATCACAGCTCACACAGATAGTAAAACAGCTTATCAAATAGCAAACATGGCCTGTTTCCTCACACCATAGCATGAAGCACAAAATTTAGTGTGTGCCATAATATTTGCAATTAATTGCAAATATTGCAATTATTATGCACCATAAAGTTTAACATTTATTGTTCGGGGTTAAAAACGGGTGATTTGCCAGATATTTCGTGAGAATGCGTGGTCGGCAGCGAATGATTATTGTCGATCACGCATGTTAAAAAGTCTTGTGCAGAATGTGGTCATCTCCAGATTGACAAAGTGTTTGCTAATCTGCAGATGAGCAAATGTATAACCACATGCTGCTTTGGCTGAATGGGGTGGGTGTACAGAGAGGATGTATGTGAGAGAGAGCGGAGGAGAACGAGAAAGAGAAAAATACAATTGCTATGCGTGTTAATATCAGGTTTATGTCTGTGTTTGGCGGCTACCTCTAATCAAATTTAGAGTTTACTTTCTTGCAAAAAAGCAAAGAGTGAGAAATACACGCAACTTGATTAGTGGTAGTCACCTTAAGCAACACATAATTGTAACCTTAGGTTGAGTTTCAGGGAGCAAGGGAATCCACAGTTCACCGCGCATCAGCGACCCCTGTGGCCGATAGGGAACCTGCAGTTCTGCAGTGGAGCTTCCAGATCTGTGTTGTCTTCTGGCACTATAGGTCTGGTGGCCTCGCTGTGGATCCGCAGTGCGAAACATGACAGATTGGCAAGACCACATTTCAGAGGACGCGTGTTCCAGCCTGTAACCATTACCTCATGGCTATTTATTCTTTAACTCCATCTAACCTGAATAGATATAGCAAAGCTGCACGCAGTTCTTGTGATGGAGTCATGCCCGACTGAGTGGACAGCATGGTACTGGAACCCAGATACACTCCTAAATAAGAGGCTGTCTACGAGGGTGTGAGCTGGCTCTTTGCACGGTTCACTGACAGGCCTAGCCAATGCATATGGTCTGTAATAAGTTACGTGTGGGCCACTGCTTGCACTGGAGACTGACCACACATGAGCCAGTCGTCCAGGTAATTTACTTTGATACCTCCGCGTCTCAATGGGACCAGAATAGCCTCCATGCACTTTGGAAAAGCGCAGGGGGCTAGAGAGAGGCCTACTGGCAGTACCCGAAACTTTCACGCGAACCTGTGGTGGCACCAGGAAGTACCTGGAGTAAAACCCTTCTTCCAAATGAAGTGTGCAAATAGCCCACTTCTGCAGCAGGGCTGTCACCTCCTGAGACAACACCATCATGTCACGTCTTGCGTGTCCATGACTAACGTTGAGGTCATGCCCTGAAAAGGAGAGGGACCGTGTCTAAATTGTACAGAATAGCCGGTCTGTACAGTATTGCGCACCCAGGTGTCCGTGGTGCATTGATGCCAGTGCTCCAGGATCCTTCCAGAAAAGGGGCCCTGGGCCTGTGACAGCAAATTGCTAGGGTTGCTGCTTAGCTTGAGGCTTAGCCTGAGGCTTTTGCCTTTGCCCTTGATGGCGGAACTTATTGGATTTCCCCCTTTGCGCAGCCGTGGGTAAGTTGTGAAAATCACTTCTGGCTTTAGCAGGAGCTGGCTGTGCTGGTCACTGGGGCTACTGGAACCTTGGCCGCCAGTTTGGAACTGGTCTACGTACTGGAGGAGGCCGCTTCGGAAGCAGGCACAACAGTTCCTTCGTAAACGCCCGATGAGAGCGCTGCAGCTTATCGTCTACCGCAGGACCAAAAGTGTGTCCTGGAGTAATGGGAGCATCCAGCAATGGTGCCTTGTCCCCATCCGTTATATGCACTTAGGACAGCCACAGCTGCCTTCTTGCTGCTATAAACACAGCAAGGTTCCTGCCCACTGCCTAGCCATTGAATTTGATATATAGAGCAGGTTCTTATTCACGTGCCGCGTTTCTTCGCGCTGCTGTGGCATGGGTCTGTGTTTCTGGGAAAGACACTACCAAACAGCTCTGGTAAGCTACCAAGATGCTGTTGTAGTTGCCCAGCCATGCAGTGAACGCACCAGCTGAGTAAGCCTTCTTAAGAGTAGTCTCTGAAGCCCTGCGTTGTTTATTCGAGCAGGAAGAATCTTTGTTCAAAAGCGCTAGCTTTGGTGCTTGCACCAGTGATGCAACAGCGGCATCTACTGGGGAAAAGTCAGCCAAGCCAAGCTTTTCCACCTCATGTAAGGTGTACAGCATCCCCAAGAAATGTGAAGCAGCAGGTGCTGTAGCCGGGTGACCCCATGATGAATGCACCTCAAAAAGAAAATCATCTGGGTGTACCGGAGGAGACACCTGAGAAAGAGTAGGATCATCCTCAAAAATAAAGTGCTTCCACTTGTCATCTACAGGCCATGGGACATGCAAGACGTCAGTGGCTCTCTTAATCAGTGGCTGAGTCACCCTCCTCAGAGGGAAACTCTTGATCGGACCCCTCATCAGAGGCAGCGATAGACAGCAGATCCTCTTGCTGCCATTCTGTGTGTACTACTCCCTGTTGCTCTAAAGGCACACAGGGAGCAGGTGGAGCAGTGTGCTTGTGCAGTAGCTCAACCAACTCTTAGGAGGGGAATGAGAAGAGGGGAAACCAGAGGATGGGAGGGAGAAGGAGAGGAAGACCACGAAGGCAGTCTTCCAGATCTTAATGTGACAATGAGACATTGGTAAAAACTGCAAGCAGCTTGACCCAGAGCGCGTGTCACGGTCTAACGCAGGGCAGCTGAGCCCCGCTACGTTAGTATTTCTGTGGAAAAAACAGAAAATAAATACAGACAAAACATTTTTTTCTCACACAATACAGTAATCAGACAATTACCATTATTATAATATATATATATATTATTATTATAAAAACTTCTATATTTTACACTTAACCAGTAACTGACTTAGGCACAAGGCCACTAGATAAATTGCAATAAGTGCAATTTATCTAAAACTCTGTGTCACTTATCATGTTAATAGATCTCTCTCCTAGCTTTATATTAGAACTCGTAGTAGTGTTTTTGAATTCACAGCACTCTTCCTTTTCATATAAAAACATTAATAAACACAATAAAATAAATGTTATATTGGAAGCTATTCCAAACTAACATCAGGTGGATTGCTCACAGAACCTATATTACAGGTTCATAAGGCATAGGGAGATGGTTAGTTAATTCTTCAGGCTCTCTGCCAGTGACCTAGCTCCTCCTTTTCACTATTTACATGCTCCCTCAGGTAATCTGGAAACACAACGTGGGTTTTCATTTCTATGTCGATAGCATATTTTAATCCTTCTGACAAGCATGCCTCTTACTTTCTCTCTTTGTCTCAGTGATATCCCTGGATGAGTAACAACTTTCTCCTGCTAAATTCAAGCAAAGCTGATTGGATCCAGTGGAGAAAATGGTCTTCTTTTTCACTGTCCTTTGATGACAATCAACTTGAACTTATCAAGGAATATTCGAATTGTCTTTGATCCTAAGCTCTCTTTTGAATCTCAGTTTAGGAATATCTCCAGAGTTGGACCCATGCTCTCTTAAAAGGATGCAGGGATCTTGATCCATGCTCTTGTCTCTTCCAAGAGTGATTATTATAATTTTCTCTTATAGGCCTTCATGATTCTACCATGTCACCACTTCAGCTTTTCTAAAACCCTGCCTTGCGCCTCCTAACACAAACTAAACTAAGACAGCGTATTAGCCCTGTCTTGGCATCCATACATGCTGACTGTTAAGTAGATAATTGAGTTTAAAGTCCTACTTTTGACCTATAAAGCTTGTGGGGAACTTGGTCCTGATTACACCTGTGAGCTGGTGAAGCCCTACCCTCTGGTTCACTGTCTTTTATCCTCTAACTGAGCTCTATTCTCTCTTCCTTCTTTCTGCCTTGTCTCTATAGGTGGAAGAGCTTTCTCTAATCACGCTCCCAGACTCTGGAATTTGCTTCCCGAGAGTAGCTTGGCTAACTCGCTTCTGATTTTTAAAAATTGGATAAAAACGTAACTTTTTGGTTTGGCCAATTGTATTTATTGCATTGTATTCATTTTAATCCTACATGTAACTTTTTTCACAGTACAGTAAGGATTAAATAATGATTGCTATCTAAATAAGGGAATGCTCCTATAACAGAATGCATGTTCTATTCCTGAGCCCTCAGGTAAAGACAGACATTATTATAATAAGACTGCTCAAAAAGGCTTTTATTCTGATTTTATAACTATTTTTTTTTTTAATATATTTCTACAAGTTCATATTATTTGTGAGCAACTTCAATTTTTTTCTTACAAATTTTTTATGTGAAAAATATTGTTCCTTGCATGCAACACTTTACTGTACTCAATGTACAGAAAAGTGTGAAGGCTGCTGCTGCTATAATAGCAAAAGTAGAGTTCAACTTTTGCTAAGACTAAACAGTAGTTGCAAATAGTTGTATACTAGTGTACAATCCTCAAGACTGAAATTTAATTTAATGTGGGTCATGTCTAAATAGTCTAAATCCAATCTGACCCAGTTCTGTAAAGGAGAAGCAAGTAAATGTGTGTCTTCCTTTAATGCTGCTGTAGTTCTGCTGTGTTCACAAGCAGCTCAGCTGTTCAGTTCTGTTGCGGTGGCACTGATTAAGTTCCTACATGGTAGGATTTTCTTAACAATGCCAGTAGCTGCTATTGTAAACATGAAGTAAAATGTGTATGTGAAAGGCGTGGTATATGTGTCTTGTACTAACCCATACTTGGCCGTTGTGTACCAATTATGAGCCAATATCTCAAAGTATCTTTATCATCTGGAAACCATTCACATGACCACAATATGGCAGGCATCTTAGGTCACAGTTCAAAGTGAAGGGAATCGTTAGATTTGGCAGTAGGAGTTCCCCAAACTAAAATACAGAGGCAACTCAAATGATTTCTGAGAAAAGCAAATAAAATAGTGGCATACTTACAAAAACATAAGACTGCTTAATAATGACCTTTTTGTGTAACGTGTATGCCACTAACAAAGCGGTTATTTCTACCAGTTTCCCCAGGGACCTCTTACAGAGACCTCAAGGGGCTATCCCAGGTCAAATCAAATTAAATAAATAAATACCTTTGATTTTTCTAGCTGACCACATTTCAAGTCAATGGTAATGCTTTGTTTTCAGATAAAAGGGTATGTTCTTGGTTTCAGCAATCAGGTCTGTAGTGTTGTTGTGGGAGTACAGCTTGATTTGTCAGATGCTGGTTTTTCGTTGCTGCTAAATGGGGGATGGGGTCAGACTATCAACTGTAATTCAACAAGCCAGCAATTACCGTCTTATCTCAACACTGAAGATCTATAAAATGCTCAACAGCCTTACTGCGAGCACTGATCTAGCAGTCACTGTTGTTTTGCTTGGCACTCTGGGTGCTTTAAGCCGGGTTTCAGGGTGCCTGTAAATATCTGGATATGTTGCAATGGGTGGGTGAGCACCCACATTGAATAATCCTGGATGAGGCATTCCAACATGATGGCAACTTTCTGTGCAAAAGATAAACTGTCTGGAACATTCTCCTGCTGGGAATTCAAACAGGGGAGCTGCCTTGCTGAGTTAGTGGAGTTGGCAATCTGGAGAGGAGGAAGAGCTCCCTAAGCCCAGACGACACAAGCACAGCGAGTGTGAAACAGCAACAGCTCAATCCTTTTTCAGTTTATTTTCATGAGATATATCCATTATGAAATGTTGTTTTCAGGAATTTCCTGTTGATGTTAGCAATAGTAACCTACAATTCAAAAGACAGAGGTTCATTGAAGTAGTAATGGTGTTAGAAGCATGCTACATTTTTTTGCACAGCTGGTGATCCAAAAACTGATTTTGCGAAATTAGTCAACTAGTTGGATGAAAATGATGCCATTTGGTTGCTGTTAAAGCTTTGTGAGTAATGCTCGGACATTCTGTGTAATATTTCTAATAGATTTCAGTGGTTTATTTTGGAAATGACGTGAAAGTTCATTAATCGTAACAGATTAAAGTTTGTATAGCAGAACCTCTGCTATCCAAGGTATAGATGGAAACTGATCAATGCACAATTTAGTATGAGTCTAAACTGCAAATCTATCTCTTAGCAGGACAGAACAGATTCCGTTGCAAATAATAATAAAAGACGTTGCATTTGGGTATTAAGTTTAACTTTTTTACATGCTGTCACTTCATGTAAAACAAACTTCCCAGTTTAACCATGTTCAATAAAAGAAAACAAGCAAAGGGATTAGTATAATTACAGTACTGTAAAAAAAAAACTGTGGTGCACTTTTGTTGTTTTAATTGCTATTTCTGTCTCTGGTTAACACACACTTATACTGCAAAAATAACTGTTGGATTACTTTGGCATGGATTGAGAAAGCAGGGGAAGAACTGTTTTTGGAATACTGTTTTGTAAATTGCCAAACAGTGTAATATAGTGCTTTGTTTAGCAATATTTTTTGCTTTTTTTCTTTGTATAGTATGTGTACAGTACCATACTTTGGTGTTTTATGACACACAGATGTACCTGACATTGTTCATTTATAATGTTAAGAATGCAACTACAATGTAGTACAACGACTCCGTCTGAGAAACAATATGTTCACTTATCGTATGGACCCCTGGAACCAATTAAATCAGATGACAGGACAGGTTCTACTGTATTTTTAGTGGTAGAACAGTTATGTGCATACCAAGTTCCATTCTAATTATAAGCAGTAGAAATAAGTATTCTAGTTTTCCATTAAATAAATATAATCTTGTTCTGTGATGTTCTTTGATTGATTCATTCTACAAATCTTCTAACTAAAAGTGGCTGTGTGGCTTTGAAGAGAAGGGGAGTACAGGGCAGATATACTGTTGATTAACGAATTGATTTGTCAACGAAATCACAGTCAGAACAATTCAACAGAAAAGTGAATACCATATTATTACACAACAATCATTTCAACAATGACCCTTGTTAGTTATGGTATTACACATTTCAAATGTAACACTTAGAAAATGGCTTGCGATTTCAGTTTAGCATTTCAATGTTTTACAAGTAATAGAATAAAAAAAATGTTTTCTAATTGCAAATTAATTTCCACATACCCCCCCCCCATTTTTATTTCACATGTCTTCCAGACAGGTTCAGGAACAACCTACTCAGCTGTCTGTCTGATATCAAGCACTGGATGCAGCTTCATTTCTTAAAGTTAAATTCTGACAAGACTGAGGTTATGCTAATTGGCTCCCAACAACTGCTGTGCAAGGTCATTGATTTTAGTTTGGCCGAGGATGGCACTGACATTACAGCTTAACCTTAAGTGCGAAACTTGGGTATTATTTTTTTATTCCACCTTATCGTTTGAAACTCATGTTAGAAATATAACTAAAGTTTCATTCTTTCATCTGCATAACATTGCCTGGTTAAGATCATTTTGGTCCTCATCTTCTGCTGAGAAATGAATTCATGCATTCATCTCCTCAAGACTGGACTACTGCAATGTTCCTTAGACTGGGGTTGCTGTTAAAGTACTAAATAAGCTTCAGTATGTGCAGAATTCTGCAGCCCGGGTTTTAACTCATACCTCTTCTTGTGAGCACATGACACCTGTACTGTATAAACTGCACTGGCTCCCTGTGAGGTATCAGGTTGACTAGAAAATTCTGCTTCTTACCTATAAGACCTTAAATGGTGCTGCCATCGTTTATTTGAGAGATCTATTGCAAGAGTACATTCCAGCATGCAATTTAAGATCGATGGATGCCGGGTGTCTTATTCACCCTAGGTCTAGGCTCTGTACTATGGGAGACTAAGCTTTTTGTAGTGCTGCCCCGCGAAAATGGAACATGCTGCCCAGATCTATTCGAGATTCTCGAGTCTGTGGATATTTTTAAATCTCACTTAAAGACACACCTTTTTAAGATAGCTTTTGACGATTTATTTTAACTTTTGATTTGTTTTACTGAACTAATATTTTATATGTACCTTTGTATATTGTATTATTGTTCTTGTACAGTGCTTTGGGTCGAGAAAAGTGCTCTATAAATAAAATGTATTATTATTTATTAACAACAGCAATTTCCTCATCACTTAGTTAATCTACATCAATAACATTTAAACTGAACTGTTGTATTTCTTTTGTTTAACCATTGGTCAAACAAGATTACAGCCCACTGACATTTTACCTTACTTCTAGATAACAGATCCCTGGCAATGATATTTGAGTCTTCATGTGCTTTAGGTTTGGCAAAAAGATCAATAATTTTACTCTCCGTGCCTGGTTCACAATCCTTTGTTTTTTGTATTTTTATTTTTCTAATGCCACTGTCATGTTCTACATCTAAAACACAGTCCTCGCTACTATCTTCACTTACAACAGGCACTTTCAAAATCAAACTCTGAGGAACTCATGACAACATTCCCACAATGTGAGAGACAAACATTTCAACTGTTTAAACTAAGCATAACAAAAGAGCAAAAACCAAATCCAGTTACCAAATTAACATTCAATTGAATCTCATTATCGAACAAGTAACAATTAGGAAGAAATGTTTTCAGGTGCTGAATCAGTAAGAAAATAATCGCGCCGAACGGCACTCGAAACAGTGAATTATTTTTACGGATTCAACACTTTGAGTTGTTTATCTCTTACATAATGTTACTTTTCGCTATGAAAATTACTAGTGATGAAGTTATGGCTGACATTTACAATACTAACTTGCAACGTGACTAAAAATCTGTCATTACATTGAAAAAAAAGTATTTTTAAACAAAAACTTTTAATGTTGATTTGAGCTATAATTTAATTAATGCTATTTAAAAAAAAAAAAAAAAAAAAAAAACTATGAGTCAGTGTTTAATACTCATGGGGTCAAACCTTCAGATCCTGCCAGTGTGACAAAAAATGAGATTTGCTATAAAAAGCAGGTCTCTTACAATGTGTTCTGACAATGAAAACCGTTTTGTTCTTTGTTACCTGGGCATTAAGCAGATCTTCGCACTTATGGGCTTGCTTTTGTATTGCAGCTTCAAGGTGTTTTTCACTTGTCTCCTGTTGTTGATGAACAGCTGACTTCATCAAAGCCTGCGGAGAAAACCAAAATCAGCTGAGTCAAGGCTTACTGGGAACACTCTTTACTGCCAGGCGTTTTGATGAAGGTAAAGCTATAAAAAACTGGACTGTCGACTGATTCATGTCAACTAATGTTATTTTATTATGCCCTCACTCTGCAGCCCTGAACTAACATCCGATTTCCTTTCAAATTCATACAGTTAACAACAGTTCATGACACATTCCACACTTTTACAAACCTCTTTTTTCTCGCACGACTTGTTTGTTGGATATTTTGATTCATGTTTTGATATTTTGTCTCACATGTAGCCAAAAAAAGTCACAATCTGTTGAATTTATTAAGATGATTTAACCACTTCAGCTCCTGGATGAACGTAGGTACGTCAAAAGACACTTGCAGCACCATGCCGTACCTGCGTATGTCAAGTTTTGCCATCTATTCTATGGGGTTTCTTTCAGCCTGGTCTGTCAGTGTGCATGCTGTATAGTTGTGGAATGTTTGTTTTACAATCGGGGGAGGTTGAGGTTGTCCGCAGTGCTGCCAGATTGTCGGTTTTGCAGCCAAATTTGGCTTGTTTTGAAACCATCTAGTGGGTAAATATTGCCTTTAGCGGTTTGGCAATTTTAATTTTGTATATTTTTTTCTATTCCTTTCGATTATGAGGTAAATCACCAGCGCAGAACTTCAATCACCACAATGTCCTGTATAGTATATGCCCTCCCCTTGTCTTTTTTCTTGAGCTCTGCATCCAAATCACACTAACACTTGCATTCAGCAAATCTGGCTCAAGAGAATGGTGAACTTCTTTTCTCAGGACTGGTTAACATGGGGATTCTTACACATGACACTCATATGCATTTGACCAGGGTTCTTGTTTGACTGTGAAATAAGGAAATATCTAGTAGTATTAGAAGTATTTTTATTTGTCATGAATTTAAGAACTGTATCAGTAAAATTAAGATTACTTACCGTGCTATTTTTTAAAAATTTTAATTAAATGCGTAAATATATATATATATAATTCTTAAAAGTAAGTTGCTTATGTTGAAAAACACAATCTGGACTACTTTTTTATCCATAGGTTGCTTTTTGAGCATAACCCTAGGGAACTCGACTCTGTGCGTGCATTTTTTGAAGAATGGAGATACAGTAGAAAACCAACAGCAATCGTTAGGTTTCCGCATATGTGTGTGTGTCTCTGTGTGTGTGTATATATATATATATATATATATATATATATATATATATATATATATATATATATATATATATATATATATATAATACATTTTGGTACAGTTTATTTGCAGTATTACTTGTTTACTTTTATTTTATATTGGCATAACTTGTTTGCTATTATTGCAAATTAAATATTCAGAATCCAGAGGTACAGAAGAGTTTGCTGCGTGATCAGGTTGTTTTGAAAACAATAACTTGAAAAAACAGATTTTATTTTGTGGAAGTGATGATGACAGGAAGTGACAGGATGCTCGGACACATTGTGAAAAGTGTCGAATTTAAATCAAGGGAAGTAATGTTAAAACTGTACAATGCACTAGTAAGACCTCATCTTGAATATTGTGTGCAGTTCTGGTCACCTCGCTATAAAAAAGATATTGCTGCTCTAGAAAGAGTGCAAAGAAGAGCGACCAGAATTATTCCGGGCTTAAAAGGCATGTCATATGCAGACAGGCTAAAATAATTGAATCTGTTCAGTCTTGAACAAAAAAGACTACGTGGCGACCTAATTCAAGCATTCAAAATTCTAAAAGATATTGACAGTGTCGACCCAAGGAACTTTTTCAGCCTGAAAAAAGAAACAAGGACCAGGGGTCACAAATGGAGATTAGACAAAGGGGCAGAAAATAGGAGACACTTTTTTACACAGAGAATTGTGAGGGTCTGGAATCAACTCCCCAGTAATGTTGTTGAAGCTGACACCCTGGGATCCTTCAAGAAGCTGCTTGATGAGATTCTGGGATCAATAAGCTACTAACAACCAAACGAGCAAGATGGGCCGAATGGCCTCCTCTCGTTTGTAAACTTTCTTATGTTCTTATGTAGACATGGAGCTGAAACCATCCTCTGATTTTGCACCAGAGTTACAACAGAGCAATACACCCTGACGTTCATCTCTGCATGCTTTCAAGGTGTTCCCATTCCCCTGACCGCTCGCACCAAAAACAAACAAGCAAGTACTTCACAAGTTTCTCTTAGATTGATCTGATTTTCACTGGATGTGGAGGTCTCTGAAGGAGTTTCTTTATCAAGTACACATAAGAGAATTGTGGCGATGTGTTGCTGTTTGAATTGCGGTGATTAATGAGTGTGTGTGTCCCGTATTACATGGTTATGTGATATGGGAAATATCACTGGATGAAATTACTCGATGCACTTGGAAAAATTCAGAACATACACCTCTAGCGATCTGTCCATAGAGGCCACTCGGAGAATCCCTAAATATGCATAATATTCGTTAACTGAAAAATAGCAGATCAGAAAGACATCAACAGAGATCTAATACTAAATGCTTGGTTGTCATGAAGAACAAAATATTTTATGGCCCATTCTGAAAAACACATTTCTGCTCAAACTTCCCATAAGGAATTAAATAAGTAATTATTCCTTATATTATTATATGGTATAATTAGGGCTTCTGTTTTTCGTTTTTTATTAATAGCATTTTTCGGTGCTTATTTTTAGCTATTATCAAGTTTTATGTAAAAAAAATTTTTTTCGGGGATTTCATTTTTTATATACTTTATGAAATTACTGTTTTTGGTTACTTTCCAAAATGCTTGAGCGTTTTTTTTTTTTCTGTCAAAATATGTATAGTAGTAACTCGACAGTACTTGCACACTTAAGTTGTAGCTTCTCTCCTTTGCTGTTTTCCACAATGAAATCCCTATGGTCATGGGCACATTCTTCTGGAGTTTTTGTGTGGAGGCATTTTTGTACATTTTGCTACAAGTCTGTTTTAAATCCTTCATATGTTAACTGTAATGCAGCTTTAAATCCGGCTAACAAGCCTATATTCCTGATTGTAATTTCATTTTAAATCTCGCAAGCGGAGAAATGTAGGAATGTGCTGTCACTCAATAGTTGGGGCGGGTTTATCTTTTTTATCTTTATTTTTATATAGTGCCTTTCATAATGGACCACCATCACAAAGAGCTTTACAGAGGTAGGCTGTTTACTGTGCATTATATGCAGAGTCACTTACAATAGGACATTGACTTAACATCTCATCCGCAGGATAGAGCACAAAGAGGTTAAGCGACTTGCTCAGAGCTTCTGGTTACAAGCTCTGGACTTTAACCACTGGACTATACTGCCTCCTGGGTTTAGTATTCAGAACGAATCAATCATAGATACAAGCCAGGAAGGCGGGACATTGCCCAGCAGCACTGGGACATGTATTTATTATTTTTGTAGTAGTTTTTATTTTTTAATGGGAAAAGGGTAAAGTCAATGTGAATTGATTAACCACTTCCTCAGTTTTTATGGTGTTTTCTGGTGTTTATTGGCTATCCAAAGATTTCATTTTTTTTGTATTGGGGTGTTTTTTCGATTAAAACCAAAAATCAGAAGCCCTAGCTATAATACACCTCCCTCCCCCGACTAATTTTTCTTTATAAAGTCGAATAAACTTGCTGAATAATGTAACTTTAACATATTGAATTACATAGCGCTTTGTAGTTTTCCATAAAATTAACAAAAAAATTCTGGTAGACACTTGCAATATCATTTTAAAGTTTCTTTGATTACATGATGTTAAGTAAAACATTCTAGGTAATACAAAACATTAGTTAATGGTTTCTTCACACATCTACAGTGGCTCTCAAAAGTATTCACCCCCCCTTGGACATTTCCGCATTTTATTGTGCTACAACATGGAATCAAACTGGATTTAATTAGGAGTTTTTGCCACTGATCAACACAAAAAAGTCCATAATGTCAAAGTGAAAAATAAAATCTACAAATTGCTCTAAATTAATTACAAATACAAAAAAGAAAATAATTGATTGCATAAGTATTCACCCCCCTGAGTCGATATTTGGTAGAGGCACCCTTGGCAGCATACAGCCATGGGTCTATTTGGATAAGTCTCTATCAGCTTTGCACATCTGGACACTGCACTTTTTGCCCACTCTTCTTTGCAAAATTGCTCAAACGCCATCAAGTTGGAAGGGGATTTTTGTGAACAGCAATTTTCAACTCTTTCCACATATTCTCAATTGGATTGAGGTCCAGGCTTTGACTTGGCCACTCCAGGATATTAACCTTTTTGTTTTTAGGCCACTCCAGTGTGGCTTTGGCTGTATGTTTGGGGTCATTGTCCTGCTAGTAGATGAATCTTCTCCCAGTCCCAGGTCTCTTGCAAACTTCAGCAGGTTTTGCTCCAGGATTTCTCTGTACTTTGCTGTATCCATTTTGCCTTCTATCTTCACAAGCTTTCCAGACCCTGACGCAGAGAAGCATCCCCATAGCATAGTGCTGCCACCACCATGCTTCACGGTAGGGATGGTGTTCTCAGGATGATGTGCAGTGTTAGGCTTGCGCCAAACATAGTGGTTAGCATTGAGGCCAAAAAGCTCTATTGTGGTCTCATCAGACCAAAGAATCTTCTTCCACTTGGTCTTGATCTCTCACATGCCTTCTGGCAAACTCTAGCCAAGATTTGATGTGTTTTTTTCAACAATGGCTTTCTTTTTGCCACTCTTCCATATAGGCCAGTTTTGTGAAGCACCTGGGCTGTTGTTGCCCAGCTCAGCCATGTAAGATTGTAAGTCCTTTAGAGTTGCCATAGGCCTCTTGGTGGCCTCCCTGACTAGCACCGTTCTCACCCGGATACTTAGTTTTTGAGGACGGTCTGTTCTAGACAGATTCACAGTTGTGCCATATTCTCTCAATTTCTTAATAATGGACTTTACTGTGCTAGGGGGATATTCAGTGCCTTGGAAATGTTCTTATATCCTACCCCTGGTTGGTGCTTTTGAAGAACCTTATTCTGGACTTGCTTTGAATTTTCCTTCGTCTTCATGATGTAGTTTTTGTTGGGAAACGTACTAACCAACTGTGGGACCTCCCAGAGACAGGTATATTTAACCTGAAATCATGTGAAACACCTTAATTGCATACATATGGACTCCATTCAACTAATTATGTGACTTCTAAAGACAACTGGTTGGACCAGAGCTTATTTAGGTGTGTCATAGCAAAGGGGGAGAATACTTATGCAATCAATTATTTTCTTTTTTATATATGTAATTAAATTAGAACAAATTGTAGATTTTATTTTTCATTTTGACATTATGGACTTTTTTGTGTTGATCAGTGTTCAAAACTCCAAATTAGATCCATTTTGATTCCATGTTGTAACACAATAAAAAGTGGAAAAGTCCAAGGGGGGGGGGGGGGGGTGTGGTGGTGGTGAATACTTTTGAGAGCCACTGTACATGTCATTTTTGCCTGCCTAAAAATTTAACAGAAATCATTATTGACATACCTATATCAAATGTTGTGTAATTTTAGCACAACATGCTCAGTTAACTGAATAAAAAGTATTACCACGATACAGTAAAACAGGAATATACACTTACAATATTACACTTAAACAGGGTAAATTTAAAGATGCAGCATTGGTAATGGTTTTGGATTTTGGATTTTTGGAGTTAAACAAACTAAGCCCATTCAATAAAACCAAGTGAGCTGTAACAAATGAAGCAGAATTCATAGGAAACTACATTGTGTGGACATGTTTTTTAGGTTTTGTCATTCGTTCCCACCCCCACTGCCATATATACACAGATCAAGAGGTGATAAGCAAATATGTTTTCTTTAGCTCAGCGTTACTCCAGTTTAAGAGACCACACAGGCAGAACAGCACATTGGAGGCCACAAAAACATCTTTCATTAGCTAACAGGGAAAAAAAAGTTGTCATCTTCTCTCAGAAAATTAAGCTGCATGTAGAGTACTCCCTTGGGCAAGGAGTTATCTTGAGGACAGGGAGATGGGAATTCCAACATGCCTGCAGCTGGAAGGAAGGCCCAACAATGCAGTAGACTTCTGTGTGTCTGTATGGGGGGTCTGTGTGGGGGGTCTGCGCATGGAAGCGAAAGTGTGAAACCCAGGCCACTGTTCCTTAAATAGCAATTCCTTAGAGGGATGCTACTAGTGACCTTCAAAAAGGTCGGACAAAGGTTAAGATATCAGTTTACCAAAAGTTAAGTAAACAGAAGTGCTGAGTCTTACCTCACTGTCACTCTCAGTAGTTTTAAATCAAGTCAGTGCTCCACTACAGTACATTTACAAAGTATGCACAGTAATACATGACATAAAACATAAATACAAACTTTTCTGAAATAGAAATGTTATCCATTACCGATTGGGATAAGCCTCTGTGTAGCCCGATTTACCTGAGCACATACTGTTTGTCAAAGCTGTGCAGAGTCCCTGCCCTCAAGGGGATAAAGTGCAACAAGCAGAAAGGATCAGCACCAATTGTGTTGGATTGAACACATTACTTGGACTGAACGTAGAGACATTGAAAGGTAAGGGATAAAACATGTTTTTCAAGTATGAATATATATATATATATATATATATATATATATATATATATATATATATATATATATATATATATATATATATATATATATATCCAATAAGGCCCAACAGGGCATCTGTATATTTGACTTATACAGACACCATAAAGGGCCTTATTACATTTATAATCTTGGCAAAACAGTGGATTTGAAGAAAAAAAAAAGTATAAATCATGTTTTCATGTTTAGGGTAAAAAATTATTTATCATGCAAAAGAAAGTACATCTGTATTTACGATATTGTTGACACTGCCACTGAAAAGATACACCAGGGGGCGGAGTTGACAGGGCACATTTTTATGTCTACTTACTACTATTGGGATTTTTTGCAGGTAATTGGTCACTCAATTTTATAGTTACTGTACATCTGTAACTAAATCAATCAATCATTATTTTTGTGTAGCGCTTTTAACAGGGGTCGCCACAAAGCACTTTACATGATAAAGAAAAACAAAAAAAACAAAAAAACACATACAAATATATATAAATCAGCAAATAAAACCGAGGAGAAGGGTACAAGAAAATTTCTAAGGCGCTTATTATCACTCTCAGCACAGTGAAGTGGCAGATTCATTAAGAAGTGGAAGATGCATCATACCACCCAGACACTACCCAGATCAGGTCGCCCTCCCAAACTGAGCAGCTGGGCAAGCAGGACCCTGGTTCAGGATGTCACTCTGAAGCCAACAATGACCTTGAGAGATCTGCAAAGTACTGTGTCTGAGATGGGAGTCAGTGTTCACACATCAACAGTAACACATATATATATATATATATATATATATATATATATATATATATATATATATATATATATATATATATATATATATATATATATATAAAACTAAAACTAAACTTCTGGCAACTCTCGATATTGAAACAAAGCAGAAAATGTATTACCGTATTGCTTCTCAGAAATAGCCTGCGTCTTACATTCAAATGCAGTATAGTGATGCATGTATTAAAATCGTCAAAAAAAGATTGACAGCAACATGACTTACTGCTGAGAAAAGACGAACCAAAACATTACTGCCCGATCTCGAATCATTAATGACATACAGGCAACCATTTCACAGAGTCGTTGTTAGCTTCCTGAGGAATTCAAAGATAATCTTTTACAATTTCAGCACTACTAACAAGTACCAGCTGGACAGATCGGAAATGCTGATCAAACTCCCGTATTTTTCAACATGCCAAGCAATACCACGGTTCACAAATTGGGAGAAAAACAGGTTTATGTAATCTCCATATGAGTACGTTATGTTCTGTTGGTGTTGTGCACACTGTTTTGACTGTTGTTTGGAATGCGATCAATGCTGTTGTGGTTGCTGGGTTACCTGTTGCCTGATGTAGTGGAGTGTTGTGTCGTGCTTGCTGTTGCCGGGATGCGCGATGCTATAAGTAAGTGAGGTGTGTGTGTACGACAGAGACACCATCTTAAGTATTATAGTACGCAGCACAATAAACAAGCTCCGTGGTTACTCTACATCAACACTGTTCTCAGCCAGTTTTATATGCTACAACAGCATAACTGGGGTTGTATCTTTGTAAATGCATATTTATTTCATGTTTTTTTTTTTCCCTCAAACTGAGGGTGGTAAATTTGGGCTGCATCTTAAATTCGACGGTGTCTTAAATTCAAAGGAATACAGTATATTTTAACCACATTTTCATTTAATTTTGTACCACTAAAGTTCATTATGCAAAAGGTAAATACAGTGCACATAAACCTATAAATACTTTTCTTATCATTTAATACAAAACTGTACCTCAGACTAATTAATACTAATACTAAGTAATTTGAAATTAAACTAAAATATATAAACTAAATTTCTGGCAACTCAGTAACAAAGCAAAAAAGGTCATAGTACAGTGTCTCTCAAAAATATTCACCCCTCTTAGACTTTTCCCATTCTTCTTTGCAAGATTGCCCAAGCTTTGCTGAACAGCAATTTTCAACTCTTTCCACATATTCTCAATTGGATTGAGGTCCGGGCTTTGACTGGGCCACTCCAGGACATTGACCTTGTTGTTTTTAAGCCACTCCAATGTGGCTTTGACTGTATGTTTGGGGTCAATGTCCTGCTGGAAGATGTATCTTCTCCCAAGTCCCAGGTCTCTTGCAGTGAAAGGGGGGTGAATACTTTTGAGAGCCACTGTATCTGACTGCAACTGGGTACAGCTGACTGGCTGTTGTGTCGTTGTTGCCATCTGTGCTCAGTGAAAAACAACCCAACGACAATTCTGAGACTAAAGACTTTGATGTGTCATTCGACAGGGTTTTGATTATTCCACTGTTTTTTTACGCAGCCTGCCCCAATTTGTTGGCAATGTTTGAGTCAGGAAATGCAGCTTTGTAAAATGAACTGATATGATCAGAAACATAAACTGTAACATTGTGCTCATCGACAAAGTTTGCAAAAGGTGTCTGCCTTTATCACTGCATTATCTGTGCCACTAAAACACAACAAATTCACGTCTAGACTTGGAATTACCAATAGATTTTGCATATTGCTGGTATTTATTCATACTGATGTGAGTGATGCAGTCATGACACCCACCATGCTTCACAGAGACGTGAGATTCAGACACTTGACTTCTTTTAATGAATGACCGTTCTGTGGTAAATTCCTCTCGATATTTCTGAAACCAATTTCGATCTTTTAGATGGAGGAGAGTGACATTTTTTGTTTGATTTGTGATTCCTATTTTAATAACTGATAAGCAATAAGGCAAATGTGAGGTTGATAATGACAGCAAGGCAACATGCTGTATGTATTATTCATATTAGTCTGGACTTTGTTGTTTTTCCTGTATTTTAATTATTTCATTCATTGAGAAAATGCCAATATTTTACACAGTTTAATCACAAATTCCACAAAATACTTTTTTTCATTGGTGACTAGTAAATAATTGTGGTAGTTTTGACATTTTTATTAACATAACCCTGGTCATAAATCATTTTTGATTAGTTATGCATCGAGTCTTCCCATCAAAATGTGTTTTGAATTCAAAACATCAGCTGCTTCAATCTAACCTGTTCAATCAGAAACATTTCCTTGGTTCCTGACTCATTTCTCAAAGTTCACCATTTTGATTGGTTCTTATTCTACCTTAACCCACCAAAATAATTGACATACTTATGTTTTTCCATTACATAGGGCTTGTCATATGCATTCATTAACCTGTTCCCGCCCCTCTGAACCTGTGCCAGAGGGAGCAGGTAGGACAGATGAACTAATCAAAATGGTAAACTTTGAGAGAGGAGTCAGGAACTAATTAAATGTTTCTGATTGAACCGGTTGGATTTTAGCGGCCAATATTATGACACAGGAAGAACCGATGCATAACCAATGTGAAACGAAAATAACTGGTCAAAACGGATTTATAACCAGGGATATCTTAATACAAATACCAAAAAATCGCAATTATCTTGAAAAAGGTATTGCAAGAATAAGTATAACATAGAAGACAGCTAGAGGAAATAATGCGTTTTGTTTTAAACCCTACAACCTGTTCAGCAACACTGTTGACATACTTAGGAGACAGTGTGGTGAGGTTATGGAATTGGTTATCAAGCCATGTTGTTGTTGCTGAATCATTGGGATCATTTAGAACAGCCCAGTTTTAGAATCAATCAGCTACTAGGAGCTGAACAAGCACTGATGGGCCAAACATCCCCCTCTCTTTCATATGGCCCACAATTCTATCGTAAATATTGATTGCAAACCTCGATCGTGAAGTTTTTATCCAACATTTTTGTATGGACGTATTCTGCCCACCAATCCATTCAATACCCAGGCAGATAAAAGTTTAGAAAGGAAGCCCTTTTCCACTATTTTCTTCCCATGATCTTTAAATTCATAACACGCCAACTGCCAAGAAAACCTAAGTAGCTAAGGAGTTTTATTACATTAAGGCAAAGAACCTTTTTGAAGTGGATATTGTACTTGTAACAAACGGATACACAAAACAAAATGAAATACAATAACCTTCTTTAAAAAATAAAAAGGGAGAAAGAAACACAGGAAGCTTGCCAAGTCTAAAATGTGTGAAAAGTCTTTTATGTTACAAATAATGCAAACGAGCACATTTACATTTTCTAAAGCTTCTCATTTATTTATTTTGCAGGCACATTATTCCAGCCTTTTTATTTGTAATCCTTATAACACCAACATGGTTTACAATAACTAATAAATTAAAGATCTGATTTCCTCCGACAGTGCCAAATACGACAATTTTACCTCCAAAATCCAAGGGCCAATCTGAATAACAAAAGTTCTGATGAGCATCGTTAGAGGGAATGTACTTTGTAGCACAGAACTATGAGGATGAGGGAGTGTTTATGCTTAAGGCATTTCTTATTGATGTTCTATTGCTGTCTCATCATAAAATGTTGGTCAGGGTAGGCAGCTGTTCTTGATAAGCCATTGATTAACTTAACATTTATAAAAATGAAGTTCAAGGAAAATGATTACGCAAATATGCAAAATCAGGAGCTTATATTAACAGTATAAAGTTTCACCATAAACCTTTTGTAAATAGTAATCCTTTATTTAACACATTAATATAAATTCAAGTTTTTAACCAGGTAACTTGTATCTGATAACACAGTTTAAAGACTCAAATCTGTACTCACTGACAGATATAACAATGTTAAAGGGTATGTCATGAGCTTATCTTAATGTCCCCCTGTGTATTTAAAAAAATCTCCCAATGGAATCAGAAGTATCTTGTACACTGACTTGACAAAAAATTGTAATTTAATTACAATGTAAAAATCCCTGCAATGTGGTCAAGTGCCATTTGATCTGTTAGGCCTGTACAGGAGAGCTATGTGCAACTAGTCATCAACAATGAGGGGGAGAGAGACAGATTGCAGTGCAGGAGGCCACTATCGTATCCCAGCGTGGCTGTACTGACCACCAAGATAGTCTGCTGTGTGTTCCTAGTAGAGCAACATTCCAGAAAACCAACAAGGGAAAACATAAAAAAATGACATTTCACCTGCACTGGTATAAAGGGATCCATTGTATAAAAATGAGATATTGGATTCTGCAAAAAGAAACAAGTTAAAAAGAGGATCAGCCTGACCTGTTACTGTTACAGGATAGTTAGAAAAATGTCCTGTAACAACAGATTAAACAGTGGTACAAGTTAAGCAAGAGATTGTGAAGAGTCCAAGTTATTCCAGGTTTGGGTTGATTAGTGAGAAAGCCAACAACAGTCAAGAATCAAAATTGTATTTAGCTGAATTAAGTTAGAAAAGTGAATAGCTCAGCACCACTAAGCTGTTGCAGTTGGGGGTTATTTTTTTTTGCTTGTGTATACAGATCGATAATTAGTGAGAAAACTCATACTATAAGAAAAAAAAAGATTAATATCAATCTGCGTGTGTTCTAGAGTCCAAATATCTACCACAGAAAATAACTGTCTCCATTAGATGAAATTCAACCTACGTGATTTTAAAACCATTTACATGTGATCATTAAGTGCATTTAATCACCGAGATCCATTTTCAAAAGGATGAAAAGATCAAAGTGGCCAATTCAGAATTACAAGGTCAAAGCTTTAACAACGGGAAAGCGAAGCTCCAACACAAACTTGTCTCCCAAAGTAAACTTTGAATCGGCGTGGTTAAATATTTCATGCTAATCATCCCCAGACTTTCTGCCTTGGCATTGTACTGCATTGCTGAGGTCCGCCAGTAAATCATTAGTTAGTGGGGGTGTAAGAAGGAGTTAAATTGTTAACACCCCTTGGACTAAAAAAAAAAAAAAAAAAAAAGTTCTCACTGCTTACAGATGTTACAGATTTACTTTTAAAAAACACATTCATTGGCCCTGTTGTCCACTGTGCAATGATAAGACCTGATTTATTTAATTCAGTAAGGTCAATAAGGGATGCTATAATCACACTTAAAATTTATATTTATTGTTAAATTACAGTTTAAACTATCATAAACAGATAAGAAACATTTGACCAATACAATACATTAATATTTATGTTAAGTTACTGAACTGGTCTCTTAAAACCCATAAATGAAAGAGCTGATATAGGCTTTTATTGTATTTTTTTTGCATGTGATAGTTATACAATATGTTGAACTGGGCATTTAATTAATTTTGAGCTCCAAAACACCTGTGCATTACATTACATAAGCAAATGAGATGAACTTTTTTTGGAATACCATGTTCCTTCTCAAAAATGTGTTTTAATATTAACCTTTAATTGAGGAAAATGACTGCTTTAATGAATTTTCATGTATCTATTTCAGTGCAATGTAGTTTCATCATTGTAATAAAGAAATAATCTTTAAAAAAAAAAAAAAAACATTTAAATTTGATTTCTGCTTCTTCATAAAAATAATGTTTTCTTGGGAGAGTAAAAAATACATTAACTTTGACTCATGTACTAAGGCGTACTCTTAAATTAATTCAAAATCAGGTTCTCGTGTACATTTTTAGGTAAAGTTAGCATGACCTAGAAACTCGGCTGTCATCTATAAGAGCAGAACATCCCAAAAACTGGGCTGAATTTGGAAATGCAGAGTGGCCCAGAATTTGGGACGTTATCTGAAAAGAAAGACAGTCTATATGTAAAACTGTGATTAAATTACATTAGAGATAAACAATCTATCCTGTAACAAAACTGTAATAGTGGGCAGGATATACAGTTGTAGTCAAAAGTTTACATAACCCAATGGAGATTTAAAATTTCTAGAAGTTTATCGAAAACAAACAATATATAGGAAAAATCTTTTGTAGCAAAAGTTTTGCTTTTGCGGATGAGGACAGTTTTGAACTTGGGCTACTTTCCTGGGTATGTCGTCTGCACTCCCTTGTCACAGAGCCATGGGGTGAGGATGCAGAAAACCCATGGGGTGATGAACAAGAGCGCTGTTCAGGAGTCAGAGATGCAGTGCTCTTTAGAGCTGTGGGACAACCACATCTCCTGAGTGCGGTTGGAGAAAGGGGCACAAAACTCAAAGAAACTGCGATTAACTAGCGTCTCCTTGGCATGCTCTGGGCCCAGGCAGGAAGAGCACCTGTCGTGCTTGTCCTCCTTAAGATTGGCTTTGCATGTCTCACAGGGATGAAACCCAGGCATGATGCAAGGAGCAAGCAATGCAATGCACAGTACACAGTTCTCGACAGGGTGGGTGAAGACAAAAGGGGGACTGGTTGGGTTGGTAGCGGGTTTGAACTGGGTCAGTACCGGCCTGGTCAGATCAGTACCGGTTCAGTGTGTTTAACACCTGGTAGGTACTGGTTCAGAACCAGTTCAGGTCTGGTTCGGTGCCTGGTCGGCACCAGGTTGGTTCAGTACCGGTCGGGTGGCTTTGGCACTGTTCAGAACCGGGTCAGTAGGTACTGGTTCGGTGACTTTAACACAGGGTCGGTTCAGTGACTTTAGAACCAGGTCAGTTATGGGATCGTATCGATACCGGTACAGTAACCTTAGTCCTAGTTCGGTACCTGGTTGGGATCGGAAGTGGCCGCCTGATCGCAGTTACCATGGGTGGCAATGTACAGACAATGTACAGTAAAAGCCACTGGCAAAACCACTCAGTCAGTACCAACACGAGGGGCTGAGGGCAGGCTGCTTGTCAAAATAAATTAACAGCCTTCGCAATGATGACGCTAATAGCTGTTCACCAAAGCAGCATCGGGATATTGTGGTTGTAATACAACCAACAAAAATGCTGAAGCTAGTATTTCAGTCTTGTGCAGCAGTTGCTTTTACTGTACAATGAGAAAAAAACAAAACAGTAATTTAAACAATTACAAATATTAAAATATATTACAAATATAAAAATATATATAACTGTCTCGTATTGGCAAAAGCAACAAAAACAAGAAAAATAATAAGCTCCAGCCAGAACTATGCAGCCTGGGGAGAAGAGCATAAAGTCAGCCAACTTAAGGTGTTGGGTCCCTGGGAAGGAGAGATGCAAGCCGCTGGCTTCAACGAGGCACAAAGTCGACAGCGACATAACCAGAAACAGGCTGTAGTGCACACAAATACACATAATAGATTTTATATATATATAAAAAAAACTATTTTAGCGATTTGTTAAATATATATCACATAAATTGTGTAAAAAAACATGCAAATAAAGAATGCGAATAAAACAGATAAAAGCAACAGTGTACATCTCCAGCAAGGCTCTCTAATCAGGTCAGTCTTGAAAGAAAAAATGGTGATGAAATCTGTAACTGCAGCTATTCTGATCCCTCGGGGGTGGGGTCACAACTGTATCACAGGCTCAAGAGAGCAGCTTTGATATGCAGTAATCAGGACTGAGGTCTTTAGGAGGTAAATACTCATTTGGTAATGGTTACATTTCGTACTTGAAAGGGAACTCCAGCTGTTATTGTTTATAAATCAAGCAAATATTGAAGGAAATTAATTAGAACTGGGTGAAATGTGCTCTGAATCTCTGGGTTATCATCTAAAGCAAGGCCCAAATGTTAATGAAGCCTATCAGACAACTGACAGACAACTGTTTCCCGACTTCAGGCAAATACTTGGGCAGGAACATTAAGTTATCTATCATAACACATAAAACCATGGAATCATTCATATGAGGGAGACTAGAGGAGTATCTATACATCAACAGCATCATAAGAAACAGCCAACACAGATTCAGAAAAGGGAGCTCCTATCTGAGAAATGATGGACACCAAAAGATCCTATGACATTAAACACTTGGACTTCCAAAATCCTTCGACACAGTACCACATGAAAGACTAATACTCAAACTGCAAGCAGATATTATAAAAAAAAAAAAAAGGTTAAAACACAGGAAGTAGACAGTACTTCCAAGAGGGGAAACCTCTAACTGGAATGCACTCAAAGGGGTGCTGCAGGGCTCCATCCTTTCTTATGTACACCAACAACTTAGACCAATATTAACTCATCAGCTGCTAGGATGAGATTAATTTAATTCACCTGCTTAATCAAAGCTCGTCCTCTTCCAGTAAAGTAGGCTAAAAATGTCAAGTCAGTCACAATACCAATCACTGTTCCCCAGGATCCGGGGCACCTTTAGAGAGAACCACAGGGGTCAAGATTATTTCCCATAGGGCGCCACTATAATGGCTTTGCATCTCAGCCCACTTAATTGAATTGTGAAGAAAGGCTTGACACAGACTGCTAAAAAAATGCAACTAAAGTATGCTCTGCAGTCAAGAGGTAAGAACACATCTTATGCTGATATCAGTAAAACCCCACCAGCCGCTAGAGGGAGATCCTTTACAATTGTTAAAACAGCACCACATTTGTAATATTTTCAAATTTCAATATAATAATGGTATTGCAATTACTTTTACCATGGTTCCATATTAATAGCAGTTAGTATGCTTCCCGTGATGGTAATGCTGTCATTCTGCTAGAGCTTCTTAAGGGTAATACACTGGTATTTGAATGACTCCCCAAAGGGATTTGTCAAACATTTCTTTAAGGGTAGGTTTGAAAACTATAAATATGGTTAATTCAGCTAAAAAGCTTAACAGACCCAATTCAGGGCTCTAGACAATACTCCCTCATACAACAATTAGCTTTGAACAGTAAGAATCAAAGAAAGCAAGAAGTAGTAAATCAATAAGGTCAATTGCTTTAGAGTGGAGCAAAGGAAAAGAAATAGGTATAAGGATCACAGACCATAAAGAATAAACGGTGGAAAGAAAAAACACTAAACAAAAGAAGGAATACAAACGGATAATAAATCCATCAATTCAGAATTTACAACAACACCGAGTCCAAGCAATGCATTACTCATATGTTCCTTTTCCTCTAAGACAGCACAGCCTACATCTGCAGAATGAATTAAGACACATACCAAGAAGGGTTTCCCAGACAGCGGGTGTTCAGGGCTGCCTGCAACCTTTTAGAGTATTTGAAATTTACAGCTCATTAAACACCTTTCAGAACCCCTTAACAGTTTAGGATCAAGGCAAAAATGCCTATTTTTAAAAGGACTTAATGGTGTTTTGATCTTCTACCACTCATGTGTAACAAACTTAATCAACACATTCATGTGTAATAAAAATGGTTTTTAACAGACCAGGTTTTTAGGTATACAAATTACCCCCGACAATAGGGGAACACATACAAAAGAAGTTTGTTAGATTGATTTATCTGCTTCCTATATTTTTTTCCCTTAAAAACAATATACTGTATTGCCTGAGATGTAGTTTTTTGTTTGGAAGAGGTAAAGTCCTAATGAGAAGACCTTCTTTTACCATAAAACTACCAGTGCCCAATTTCTTTCATTTACCAGCATGGGAATTTGCATATATCAACTATAAACCAATCTAAACCAAACCAGTACTTAAAATATGAATTAAAACAATGTTCACAAAGACAATATGTAAAATCAGCAAACTTATATTTTAGTGACAATTGTACCAGGTGGTTAAATCTTAACAGGTTAACTCCAGAATTAAACATATTTCATAATCCATAGCGCAGATGAATAGATGCAGTTTTAGGACAAGGTGAAAGCACAAATTGATGGGATTATAACAATCACAAGATAACATTAACCAGTGCCAGCACATACAGAGGGCCTTCATAGTCATATAATAAAGCACACAGTACAGTACTCTTGTGCAGGTGTATTAGTCAGGAATAGCATAACGTGATGATAGAAATATTTTTTGACTGCTTTTGGTGAGAAAGTGAATGAGTGCATCTACAAGTTTAAAAAATCCAAATAAAAGTTTATCGGATTATAGCCAAATGCAATCCAAAACATCCACAGCAGGCGAGGAGTGTATAATAAAAGTTTATGCAATTTACCCAGTATAATGTGACAGACAAACAGACAGACAGCTTGTCGGGCGCTGTCAATCTTTACTTCGAGTGCGATTGGGGTCCCCCCGGTCAACACGAACCCCCCCCCCCCCCCCGCCCCCCCCCACCCCCCCACCCCCCCCCCCCCCCCCCCCCCCACCCACCCCCCCCCCCACCCCCCCCCCCCCCCCCCCCCCCCCCCACCCCCCCCCCCCCCCCCCCACCCCCCCCCCCCCCCACCCCCCCACCACACTGTACTGGCAATACCCAATATGTCTTCCACTTTTTGCCCACCCTCCCCCAGACACATAATATAATCATATATAAGACTGTCAATTTTTTTTTCACAAATAAAATATGCTTTTCAAATATCATTCTTTTCTAATCTAACCCGGATCCAGAATAAAGACAACAGTTGCCATGGTGATGTAATTGCTCACACTATCAAGGCATCGGCGGCATTCATTCATTTTTGATTGACAGTTCATCGTTGTCCAGTGATTATATTGACAACACAGAAATACATTGTATTCTGTTATTTCTACAATAATATAATACTATTGATATCATAATGAGTCAAAGGGAAATGGTGGAAAACAGCGAGACACCAAGGAGGGATTCACTTGCGGAAGAAACTATTAATATTGCTTATGTCCAGGTATAATTATTTATATTCTAAAGAAAAGGTACCATAGATTTGAAAACAAGATTTAGGCTCATGGATGTGCTGTTTGTTTTTGGGTTTCAATTTAACCTTATTTTAGATTCTACTCATTTCTTTAAATTCTAGTTTTCTTACAAAAAAAATAATTCACAGCCCATCCTTACTTGATCGGGGTAAATTAAATGATCAATAGTATTTGGTATTGCAATGCTGCATTCTTACCCTTGGCTCTTTTTGTAAAGCCCATGCAATACGTGACTATTCCATGGGAACCGAGAAAAACATTTCGGCATACGTTATGCTGACTTTTTTTTTTTTTTTTTTTTTTTTTAAATAAGAGCAGTATAATGCCCTAGCTGCTACTGTAAAACGATATGATGTTGTTCCGCTATTTGTTTGATGCAGCAGTAGTTACAGAGTGTAACTGTGAAATGTTTACTTAACTGGGATATTTAAAGCTGACAGCAGAGCGATTCGGTTAGCGTTAAAGCCTTTATAGGATAGAAACACAAAAGTTTCAGTGAAAACGACCGTAACGTTACACACTTTATTACTACAAAGTACAACTTAGTGGAATTACATTTTTGAGTTTGTTTTAAACCAGTATTGTGCTTTAAAAATACTTGCATCGCACAACTTCTTAAAAACTTTAACTGCAGAATGCAGCATTTTCTGAAACATGGCATCCTTAAATTTGGTTTTGAATAATGTTTGCACAGTAACAGTTCAAAGCATACCTTATTAACACCACAAGATCAGTAGAATTAGCTAAACTATGTTATTATACTAACCAACAATAGGATTGCATTTTAATTATGGAGCTGCTGTCCTTTTAGTGGCTTTTTTAAATTCTAGATAACAAAATAAATAGCAATTGTGATTAAGATAAGTGACGGTTTAGGGAATTTAATGCAATGCTAGCACTAATTAACACAGTTATCATAGCTTGTGTTATTGTCTATTTATTAAAAGTATAAAGAGTAGATTTGCGCATTTAACAATTTAACCCAGGTAAAGTGAAATTGTGGAGGCACAGTAAAAACCTGCACCACTAATTCTGAGGGTCCTCACTACAATGATATGCTAAAATCAAATCTGAATGATCAGAAATGATAAAGGTTTTGAGTTAGAGTAATGGGGTCTATTCATTTAATTTAAAGAACAACAGATCTTAAATAGCAAGCAGTGTGGATCCGAACAGTACAGCGTTATACATCCCCTGTTTAAATAATCTACCTGTCATTTTTCTTTTCATTGTTAACATCCTGACAACTCTTTAAACTTCTAACTTTAAATTGTTTCAAAACTCTTTTCAAAATGTCAGCAAAACTAAGTAAAAGTAAACTATTGGATATCTGACACAGTCATTATAATCTTGGATCTTTTAGATCAAGTAAATATACCCCAATGGTACCTATCAGTATCTTTAAATAAATATTCATCAAAGCTAAATACGAACATGGCTTAATTCCAGCCCAATAGTTTAAAGATGTATATATCTGTGTTTTTTTAAAGACGTTACACAACACAAGTTCACATTTAGTACAGTGCATGCGAGTGTCAGCGATCCGCAAATTACATTTATCAAATTTCTTGATGTAACCGAAAAGCAGCCCAGAAAGAAAAAATATGGACGAAAGACTTCCAAAACAACAGTCACTGGAAAACCGTTTGGCCATTTACATACAGATCGGTAATTTCCTCTTCCTGTAATTACTTCTCTCAACATTATTTTTTCGGGTCTATTTTTCCATTGTACCTTGTAATATAAACACTCGCACGACATGGAATTAAAAAATTAGCAGGGAAATATAAATACACATTTTGCATAAGTCTAGAGAACACATTTTAGTCTCATTTTTCATTTTCTCTTTTTGCATAGTTTATGATCCAAGCCAAGATGCAGGTGATGGCTTTTCAGTCAGTTCTCCACCAAGCCAATGGAAGTTGTGGAGGGGGAGCAGAGCACTGCTACTGCTGCCAAAACACCCTGCCCCTCAGAAAATAATAAAGCTGTCTTTCAAAGCTACCCACCTTGAATTCTTCTACGATAATGCTCAAAGCTTCATGCCCGGCCTTCCTTATTTCATCAAGCTCAGTCTTGTGTTTTTCCTGTTACATAAAACAGACAGGTTATTGTTATTGTTATTCGGGTTATTACAAGGTTAACATTTATTGTTCTACAAGTAACATCTTATGATTGTTTAGCACTGCAGTTAAAAGAGTATATGTTGAGTTTTTCACAGTTGTTCATTCTTCAGAAGACATTGAGAAAGACTTCTCGTCAAAACACTCATTGTCATTGAATCTCTTAGGTTTATTGTACCAGTAACATGCTCGACTTAAAAGACATTGCTGAGGTGAAACGACCCAGGATGTGCAAGTGTGGCAGATTATCTGAGAATAATGCATGGGAACTGTAAACTTTTTAGTACCAGAGATCATGTTTTATATTGAAAATACATATTTTCTTTAAAATGTGATGTACATCTGGGACATGTATAGGTAATGCAAAACAGGTAAGATTTATTGAATTGGTTTGCTAAAAACACTAAGGATGACAAGCAGACTTAAAAAAAGAAAAAAAAAAGCAGCATTGACTAAAATATTAATCTGAAGATTCCACGCTGTATTACTTGCCTTTTGCAATCCATGTGTTTTGAATTAAAACTATACATTCAATGAGTCAAAACTTGTCTTCAAATCCAATATACATGAGAAGTTAAATATTTTGGCTGTTTCTAAAATTAGAACGTATTGCCAGAGAGGTCAAGAGTTCACAGACATACAGCTCGGCAGGAAGCGTTAATCGAATTTAGGCAACACTTTATGCTCAGCCTTTACACTCAAGGATGAACGCAACAGAAAATCTGAAAATGTGCTGAAATACTGCGATTTTATAGAACAATCAATCAATCAATCAATCTGTATTTTATATAGGGCCTTTTATAGTGGAACACCATCATAAAGCACTTTAATGGGTGTCAGGCTGCCAAGAATCTGCTAGTACAGTACTCAAAACAAACAAGCATGCATGCGGTAAAAAATCTTTATTAAGACACTCATTACACTAATAAAAAAGATGTATTAAAATCTATGAATGTAATAAAAAGTACAGTAATCCATTGCATATCTGACTGTGATGAGACCAGAGTAAGGGTGGATATGTTAAAAGGTGAATGAATGAATCCTGTTTTAAATACCATTAAACACAGCTGTAACAATTACTGCATTATATTATTATTGTTTTGAGATTCAGCTATTATTAGAGAGCTCGACTAAATCCCCTGTTTAGAAAGATACAGGTTATTAATGCTTGAGCCAGAGTAGCGGTCTTCCATGTGGATCCGTGCATTCGCTGACAGGCAGGAGATCGAGACAGGTTGAAGTTGATATGCCCAGAAGGCAAACAGGACTTATTTACATATTGTAGCGCTGAGCTGCAGGATATGAGACAGACAACAGTTGTGGTTCAAAGCAGTAGAAAACTACAATATTTATTATATTTTTTTAGCTTTTAATGAACAATATCTCTCATTCCTCTCACTAACAAACTCAACCTCTCTTAACTCTCTCTCAATTCTCCTGCTGCCAGACCCGCTTCTCTCTTTCAAACTGTCACCTCCTCACACACCCAGTCCCTCCCCCTTCCCCAATCACTGGTCCAACACTCAATATCTATGACTGCTCATGTCAGACTTGCTCCCACCCTCTTTAGTGACGCACTCACACACAAGCAGTCTTTCAGCTGTAGTCTCACAAGCACCAAAACGCACAGAGAACGCTAACAGATCTGAACAAGAATGACCGAGTTTAGAAACACACATTATTTACAAAGTACTCCCATCCCCTTTTCCCCGGTACATAATCAGGTCCATTCCCACATTGTCCCCAGCTTTTTGAAGCATCGTTGCATTGTTTTCTGACTGAATGCATGTGCTCTCTCTCTCTCTCTCTCGCTCTCTCCTGAATCTCCTCTGATAACACTACCACTCCGGCCACCCATTTCTCTCTGTGTCCTGTCCCACTCTCCTCGACCTGCTCTCTCCCTCTCTTCTCTTTTCTTTTCCCCTCCCCTCTCTGTTAGCACCTTTGAATTTCACACTGTTGAAATCATCTCCCCTTGTCACCTCCTCCTCATTGTTCTCCTGCTACCTTAGATCTCTATCGCTCGCTCCTCTCTTCCTTCTCTTCTTCACTCACCTCTGCCAAATGCTCCTACTTCCACTATTATTCCCTGTAAACTTGTCTCTACCTTCTCTTCCCTCCTTAGCCCTCCCCACCTTCCTCTATCTCGGCTGATGACTTTGCCTCCTCCAAAATCACTAACATACACAAACTCTTCAATACCTCATCTCCTTGCCCACCCACAACCTGTCCTCTGCTCACTCACTCCCCACCACCCTCTGCAACCCCTATTAATCCACCCTCCTTCTCGCCCTTTTCTGATTATCTTTGCTCCCTGCTCCAGAGCCATAAACCCACCATGTGTGCTCTGGACCCCCTCTCCATTTCCAGGCTGCTACCCCTGCTCTTTTTCCTTTAATTTCCTCTCTTCTTAACACCTCTCTGGCTGCTACTCCTCTGCCTTCAAACAGGCCTGTATCACCCCATCTTAAAAAAACCCTCCATTGACCCCTCATCCCTCCAGAACTCTCGTACTGTCTCCCATCTCCCATTCCTCTCCAAAACCCTTGAGCGAGAGGTACATCGCCAGCTCTCTGCTTTCCTGTCAACAAATTCTCAGCTCGACTCCCTCACATCTGCTCTTCTCTCGATCAGATTTCCTCCTGTATCTCCTCCTGCCTCTCGGCCATCTCAAACTCAACCTCTCCAAACTGGATCTATTCTTGCCCCCCTCTTCCAACCCCACCGCTCACCTCTCTATCTCTATTTCTCTTGAATCTACCACCCTCTCTCCCTTCTCATCCACCAAGAACCTCAATGTCACCCTCAACCCCCCCCGTCCTACTCTCAGCACATCTCCACTCTGGCATGCTCCATTCGCTTCTTCCTCAGCAACATACACAGAATTCGACCCTCAGTCCTTGACGAACTTCTGTCACCTCCTCAAAACACACTTGTTCAGACAGCATCTGTAAACCTTACAACACTCAACTATACTGGACTATATGGCACCCAATTGTTGCAGTACTTGCATCAGCTTGTACTTGTATTGAATTGCTCCATACCTTGCCGTACTCTACTACTGCTCTTAAGTATTAACTATTTATTGTATCTTGTACTTGATTTTACTCTTATATGTATCCGTATTCACATATTTTGTAATTGCTGTTATTTGAAATCATTCTCATGCACATTGTACTTACTAAGTACTCTTAATGGACTTTATTTGTACAAGAAAATACTGCTGTTAGTCGAACTCGCTCTTAAATGTAATTATTTACTGTATTCTTTATTTTGATCTTATTTTCTACTGATTTTACTGTACCTTATAACTGCTCTTATCTATAATGTGATATTCTGTAATTTGATATTTTATAATATGTGGCTAATTACCTCAGGGCTTAAAGTGGAACAATACTAAAATGTTAAAGAGCAGAATGAGTTGCTGCTCTTAACACTCTGGTCCCAAAACCAGGGTTCTGCTGATCTATGAGATTCAGTCAGACAAATGTGGTAAAAGCAAGAGGTGTGGCCCATACTGCAGTGTTGCAAATGTCTGCAACAGATGCACCCTGGAATAATGCCCAAGAGGTTGCAAGACCTCTTGTGGAGTGACCAGTGACCTTTTCTTGTGGGGGCAGGTTGGCTAGATTGTATGCAATCCTGACCATGTCTGAAATCCACCTTGACAGTCACTGTTTAGACCAGAAGCAAATGTACAATTGCTTTGATTGCTGCCTACTCTGGGTGTGGTCAATATAATACGCCAGTGCCCTAACCGGACAGAGCATATGGAACTTTCTCGCCATGTCAAACTGGAAGGGAGGTGGATGGAAGGCCTCCAATTCCACTGGCTGGTTCATATGGATATATAAATGCTTTTAGGTAGAAAAAACAGGATTAGTGGGAAGAGTAACCTTAGTTTTAGCCTCCGCAAAAAACAAACAGGCTTTTGCTGTTGAGAATGCTTGTATTTCAACTACACGCTTAGCAGAGGTGCAAGCAAGAAAAATGTTTAAAGGCAGGAATTTCAGCTCTGCTGAATGTAGGGGCTCAAATGGTGGTGGTGTAAGTGCATCCAGCAGTGCTTTAATACGCCAGCAAGGGACAAGGTCCTTTCTAGGGGGTCTTAACCTTTGAGCACCCTTCAAAAACTGTTCCACCAGGAAGTGTGCTCTTGGGGAGACAGTCAATTTTAATATGGCAAGCTGAGATAGCTGCCAGGTAGTACTTAAGTGTGGAGGGAGATTTCCCTTCATCAAAAAGGTCCTGAAAAAATTGCAATATACTGTATTTGTGTCTGTCTGTCTGTGAATCCTAGTGTGTGAGTGTGTGTTTGCCTGCCTGTCTGTCTGTCTGTCTGTGTCTATGAATTTGTGACTTGCTGGTTGTGTCTTAATGTTTGTACCTGTTGTTAGTGTTTGTTTCAGTGTCCCTGTGTGTGGCCACACTGCCCTCTGCCAAAGGCTAGCAGCAGAAAAGGCTGAAGGGGAGGCAAAACCAACACCAGGACTGACGGGGCCCCTGCCAGCACAGATGGATTCCAGAACTTTCCATGCCCTGCCCTTGTGCCAGCAGGCCTTGGCAAAGTCACACAGCCCAACAGTACACCTGGCCCACCATGGGCGCTGCGGTGACGCCACTTTAGAGGAGTCTGTTGAAAATTAAGTGCGTGTGCTTTAGCTTAGAAATAAAATCCTGGATCAATCCTCTAAACATTAACCCTTTCAGCTGTCATAACAAGAGACCTCCTTTTAGAGGCTCTTCCAGTGTACCAATATCAAGGGACCTCAATATGCAGTAAATAGTGTAGAATTAACTCATCATGGGCATGGCACAGAATTGGGGAATATGAGAAAAAAATCCTGATATTGTTCCTGTTATTGACATGGCCAGATGTCAAAACAAAGAGGCAGGGAAACGGTTCACTGTTACTGTACAGAACCTGCAAAATAACTTCAAGAGAATCATTGAATACAGCTGTGTACCAGCTTGGTAGAGAGCAGAGACCCTCCACAATCAAAACGTGTGTTAATTCAAACTGCTGAAAACTGAAATTCAGTTTGATATTTCTGCCGCTGACCAGCCTTGAACGCCCACCGCTACGCCACGCAACTGTAAAGATACTAGAGTAAAATCAATTAATCTAAAAGATGGCTGATTTAAATACAGCCAAAGTTAAAATAATTCATTAACACTAGAACAGCCGAGATTTCAGACTACATACAACCACCGCACCAGCAAAATGTGAGGCTCCATTTTAAAAAGGCTTTGATATGAAACTAAAAATATAAAAACTATCGGATACAACTTAATATTTTTATTTATGAACATCATACATAACATTTTCAGAGCAGAAACACCGTATTTACATTGAAAATTAAACAGTTTAATTTTTTTTTTCAAAAAGAGCACAAACATAAAAAACTGTAATAAAATAAACTTTCCTATATAAACTTCTGTGTAAAGAGGTGTAGAAAGCTGTATGCACATAAAAAATTATAAAACATAAATAACTAGTTATAAAAATATCATAAAACAAAAATATAATATACTTATGCAATGTAAAAGAGCTTTGAGTGAAACAGAGTTCAAATGCTCTGTCTGTCTGCTCAGAGTTGTACTACAGCTTTCTAAGTACAATCTATGCAGAAAACACACTTTTCAACTGTACCAGTGCATTTGCCACTGACTGCCTTTTCACAATGTTGCAGACATCAAAAGTTCTGTTTTTATTGCATTTGGCAACCTGGCATTGTCTTTTATTCCGTGTGCCAGTGGGCGCAGCACTGGCTGAAGGTTGTGGGGCATTTGCCATTCGGATTTCATGTCTCTTATCAAAATGTTTCTGCCATAGCTCCAGGGCTAGCTGCAAAATTAAGTCACTCTGAATGATTGTGTTACCGGTGCACTCTTTGTACAAAACCAAAGCGCTGATAGCTACCAGTTCCAAAACATTATAAAAAACAGCCACAGGCCACCTGCGAGTACCATCTTTGACAGAATACAGCCATGCCATTTGATCCAGTATATCCACACCGCACTTCGTTGTGTTGTAAAATGCAACAGTCTCTAGCTTTGTTTAGCTTCAGTCCTGATGGCCACTGATCTGTGCAGAGAGCTTAGAATATGCACATTTCAAAAAAGTTTTTGCACTGTCACACTCAGGGTGGCACAGTCGTTTCGCCTGTGAAATGTAGTGTACATCACAATAATATATGATGTATAGAATGACTTTCATTAGTGTTTCAAGCATTCAACAGGATTATCCATCAGACTAGGCAGCATCACCACATTCCCGGTCATGGTAGCGGCGATGAAGAACTGTCCGACCCCTGAGACTGTGTCTGAGGTGTGACGCTGTCTGGCCCTCTCCATGAGGAACTTAGCGCACGTCGCAGAGCAGGGGAACCATTTCTGCTGGTAAACTGCCTGTGACACTGCTTTTGGAGAGCTTTTGATGTAGGCTCTCGCTAAAGCACCGATCTTGACCAACCCCCCCAGGCCCTTCATCCTAGATAGACTCAAGCAACACGGTGATCAGAGCAGTGCTGGCCGAGGAGGGCTTCAAAGAAGAAAAGGTGGTGGCGTACTACAGCCGCTGTCAGGAAGGCCTAGAGGAACTATTGCATCACCCGCTGAGAGCTGCTGGCTGTAATTCAGGTTGAACAGCACTTCCGCCTTGAGCTGTGTGGCAGACGCTTCCACCTGCAGATGGATCACACATCCTTGCAGTGGCTGCTCTGGTTCCACCAGCCAGAGAGAGGTCAGCCTCTGGATCAGGGATACACCTACTCCGGTGGATGCCATGCAGGCACTGTGCACGGCGCGAGTGGGAGGCACAACGCTGTCTAGATGAGTGGGTAAACTCCATCACTGCCAGGGTGAAAACCCTGCCCGAGCCGACTGAAGGGGAGGTTTGGGGTTGTAAGGGCTGGACACTGAGCTGATTCCAGTTCTTCGCTGGCTCTTAATGGGGCAACAGCTGGCTTGGGGTAAGGTGTCAGCACTCTCCCCAAGGGGACCAAGGTGTTGCATTTAAGTGGGGTGCCTTGGCTCTCTAAGACAGGGTGCTGTATCAACCCTGGACAGATCCTTCAAGTGGTCAGAATCGCTGGCAGATGGTAGTTCCCCAAGCTCTCCGAGAGCCTGTGCTACGAGCAGTGCAGGTACAAGCCTCCGAAAAAGTACAACAGCTTCAAGACGTCCTGGACGTCACCTATGAGTTTGCCCGGACACAAATCGTAGGGGATGGCCAACAACACCCATTGCTTAGCCTTAGCGGTCCATGTATTCAGTGCTTGTCAGGTGTGTCAGGTCCAATTTATTTTCACACGTGCTGTTTATTTTACAAGCGTTGTTTAAAAAAAAAATTTTCAGAGTAAAACAGGTTTAAAAGGCATTGAATCGCAAAAGGACACTCACTACTGTATCTCCAGTCAAGCCCCACCCCTTGTGCGCTGTATTTTTCAAATACCTCTTTTTAGACGTGCTTACTGATAAGTCCTCTCCTGATAACTCGTTTTATCACCAAACTCCTCAATAATGCGATCCAAGTCATTATTTTATTACTATAACTTGGGGTCTACTTAAATCGCTGTAAATTTACATATTTTTCACAGGTAGGTTGCGGAATAAAATTAGGATTTTGTGACCTGTTTAAACATTAAATAAACCTAAGTAGATAGTAATATAGAATGCTATAAAGCCTAAAAATAGTGATACTTGCTTCCTTACTAAAACAGAGTGCTGTCATTTGTTAAAGGCAAATATGCAGCATCCCCCTGCAGTTGACTTGCCCGTATATGAGACTGCACGTTCTGCATCCACTGAATTGGTTCAAAGTTAAGGCAAAGCTTTGCCAAGTTATACAAAAAGATGTGAAAATCGATTAGAAACAGCCACAAAACTTGGTTACCCCAGGGCATCTGGCATACTTTAATAAAGGTCATATATGCAGCACATTCGCTGTCATGTTATTTGTCCCATCCAATAATTTATTTTATTAGTACCGAGTCAAAACAATGAAAACGTGGTTATTCGGGTCTAACATTCCAACTGCGAAAAAGTAAGCAGCAGGTTGAAGCGAGGTGGCTGTGCTAGATCATTTTAGTACTGATTTAACTTGCAGACAGGAATACTTTTGTCTCAGCTGACTTTCCAGTTTGGTTTCTGAAAGCTGTTTATTTCACGTTCCGTTCAGCAGCCTCTGTAGTCGCCTTTTGTTTAATGTGTTATTCTGAAGCTAAATAGCGATCAATCGTATTTTCTCCAGACTCATTAAGATATGCAAAACAATTACCTCAATCTGCATGTACAGTTTCTTTGGGAAATATCTTGAAACAATAATCAGCCGAAATATACTTAGCTTTTTTTTTCATCCATTTCTAATATTTTACCTCCAATGCTGAAAACTACATTTTAGCAGCCTAAATGTAGCACCAACTTTGTCCCACCCCCAGCTGCACATTACAGGTCACAGAAAAGCATTAAAGACGCACTGATAGGCTGGTTAAAACTTTGTTGTCATTTGAATAATAAACAAGAACGTTAACCACTTTGGAGATTTTTTTTGTAAATGTTATTTGTGCATGTTTTTTGTTTGATTTTTGTGCAATGCACAAGACGGTGAAGGAATAAAAAAGGAAGATGCGTAGTTTGCGTCACTTGCATTGTGCAGTAGTTCATTTAAAAAGTTTTTTCTCTCTCTGTACTTGTTTGTATGCATTTTACACTAAAAGAGGTGAATTTCGCGGTGATCCCTCAATTTCACGATTTCCGTGAAATCTTGATTTAGGTAGACCCCCAACTATAACATGTCAAAAAGTTCTACAAATGTCCATGATATTCTTTGAGCGCTGGATGCAGAAGCAGCTATCTCCATTGTTTATGTCTGTGTAATCAATGTGATGCATGGGGCTATCAGATATGCCCTTTTTTCCCAGCTTCATTAGGCTCTTATCGGTCTCACTCGGTGTGGCAGAGCACAGCTCTGCTCTTTAGAAATTGGCAGGGATGGGGTTAAATTCCCCTACCTGCCTGGGTTTATTATGTTCAGGTGGCTGGGGTTGATTAGTTGATTAGGTTAATTAACGATCAATCAGTGCCCAGCCACCTGACATAAAAGGAGGCCTCTGCTTCTCATTTGGGGAGGAGAGAGCTGAGGAAGCAGGTTGGTGTTTGTGGTTTTTGTGATTTGTGAATTGTGAATCCAGTGAAGGCATTGCCCAGCCTGGAAATTGTTATTTTGTAAGTTTTTTTTTTTTTTTTTTCAAAAATTCCCAAAAAAATAATAATACTGCTCTGAGCCTGTAGGTGGCGCTATCCCACTTCTAAAACCAAATGTGGCAGGCTGGCGAGTGGATAGAGGCACAGAGACAGACGGCAGTTCAAAAAAAAATAACGATTTTATTATAAATAAACACATAAATAAAGTGCACAAGTTCAAAATAAAGAGATTTAAACACAAATAAAGCAATACAAAAAAACAAAACTTACAAAATAACAATTTCCAGGCTGGGCAATGCCTTCACTGGATTTACAATTCACAAAAACCACAAACACCAACCTGCTTCCTCAGCTCTCTTCTCCCCAAATGAGAAGCAGAGGCCTCCTTTTATGTCAGGTGGCTGGGCACTGATTGATCGTTAATTAACCTAATCAACTAATCAACCCCAGCCACCTGAACATAATAAACCCAGGCAGGTAGGGGAATTTAACCCCATCCCTGCCAATTTCTAAAGAGCAGAGCTGTGCTCTGCCACACTCGGCTATTGAAAGGTTTTCTCGGCTTAAAACTAAAAACGACTAGAGACCTGCGCTTTACAACTTTTTGATGATGTCGGACAGGGTCAGACATCAGACTGAAAAGGGATAATTGTAATGTCGGACCTAGACAGCAAAGGGTTAAAGAGAGGTCTAACCCAATAAAAAAAAAATCCCATTGTCTAAAAATCCCTGGAGAATAACATTATATTCCCTGCCCTGTTTTGCTAATAGTTTATGCATTCTCCTTGAAACAGGAAAGTCCTTATTTAACCATTCTCAGAGAAAGAAAGAACACTCCTATTACATACTTTGCAACCTTGGTGGCCAAGATTAAGTAGGTAAAATAGGAAAGTTTTTGTAATATCCAGTTCTTATGATGCGTGACACCCAAATATGAGCACAGCTCCTAGAGTCCTGTCCTTACAACATGCATGTGTGGTTTTCTTAGTTACATAATTTTAATATAAGCAAAAATAAACCACTGGGAAACCACTATAAATTCAGTGTTAAAAAAAAAAAAAAAAAAAAAAAAAAAAGTGGAAAAAAAAAAAAGATGACTGCCACTTTATTAAAATGGAATCTTTTTCCAATGAACCACAACTGAAAAGGGCCTCAAACCCACACCCAGACAGACAAAAATTACCAGCCCTGAGTGGGAACAATTCGACAATGCTGACTTTGTTTCCACTGTAAAGGCAGCTAGGAAACTCAACAAGGCAGCAGAAAATTAGGTTACAGAACAAACAATGCTACTTTTTTTTTTCTCTTACCACAGTTCTACCTTTCAAATGAGCCGTTGACGATCACTTTAGTACTTGTAGAACTGGAGAAATTATGTTTTAAGTGGAGAGCGTGTCAGTGAAACTGCAGTGAACAGTGGCGACAAGTGTAAAAAAAAAAAAAAAAGCACTATGTATTTAATGTAAATCGCATATTTTTTTCCTAGATTTAACAAAAAAGTTCAGTTTTAGCTAAATATATAAATATTGATTTAAATGGAGTAATGCACAATGCAAGCAACGCGAACGAAGCAAGCAAATATAGAAATGGCTTTTTCCCTTCACGATTTCATGCTGTAGGTAGACCTCCCAGAGCTTTTAAACACGAGTACAGTTGTGATTTCCTCTTGTAAACATCTCATTAAGTGACTGGGTGACACGCACAAGCCAATCTGTGGAAGAAGCAAAATATATACTTTTGTCCAGGTATCTCATTCTTTGTTGATGTACTGGGCACATGAAATTGGGCTGGGTAATATACACCATAGGCTGCATAATACGAAGGGGAAAAGTCAAAGTGGCCTGGTGTCAGCCTAGAGCAGAGGTTCCCAAACTGTGGTCTGCTGCCCAAAGTTGGGCTGCGACACAGTCCAGTTATATTTATACCTTGTTTAAAAATGTTCAATGGTTCAAATAGCGCCATTAGAAGGAGAACGGCACATTTGCACCTAATCGATTCAACCATTTCATCGCTTTATATAAACAAGATAAATAGCCTAATAATCATGAACAGGTACGGCAGACTTACTCAAACATAAATGTGAAATGGAATCAGGATCATCTAACAGCAGTCTGCTGAAACTATTCAACAGCAAATGTGTCACTGTCACATTTTGCATACATGCGCAGGCAAACTGACAACACACTCATAAAAGAGAGAGAGAACAAAGTGACAGACCCAATCATCCACAAGGATTCCATGACATGAGGCTCAATACACACGCTGCTGAGCAGACAACACACACACACACACACACACACACTTAACACGCAACTCAATACGCACGCTGAAGAGCAGACAACACACACATACTTAACACGCTCCCAATATTCCCCTCAATCCCAACATCTGCAGGCTGTTCCTAAAGATTATCCAATAAAATGAAAGCATTCCTGCGTGTATGACTGCTCTTCAAATTGAAATTACATATATTATCACGGTATGAACCTCAAATAGATGGAAAATCGAGCGTGAGTCTTCTTTTTCTAAATGTCTTAAAGACTATCCACACACACACCCATACACACACAGACACACCTCCTGAGAGGTACACTGATAAGGGTAGTGGCTGCTGCTGCTGCTGCTGCTGCTGCAACAGCAGAGGTGGGGATAGCACAGTCCTTTTCGTATTCATTTTTCCTAAATGCAAGATTGGCCTTCTTATTGGTTTGTTTAATGCATTTTCAGAATGAAAAAAAAAAAAAACTGGTTTGCAAAGCTGCAGCATCTTTGCGTTGTTGCTCCGTAAGGTTAACAGCTGGTTGTGCCTACCACTGTACAAGATACCTCATATATTTGGTTTCTCCAATTTAATGTATCTGTTTAAAAATAAATATTTTTCTTAATTATGCATTCAACCCTAACCCTTGCCCTGGCCTGTTATAGTATGTGCTCATAAAAATCAAATAGAAACAATAACAGAAAATAAACCCCATTGAATAGGCCAAACCATATTTCAATGTATTTCTAATAATATTTTACTTAAACTCCCATTTATTAAAATATTCCTCTAAATTCCCAGTGTGCTAGCCCAGAAATCCAACACATTTCACTATTTCATATAGTATCTTTCCATTCCTCATATGTTGGAGGATAAAACTGACCCCATTTATTAACTCACTTATTAACTGTTTTTAAACATTATTCAAATCTTGCATATAAAGTATTGCCTAGAATGATTATTCTAGGTTGCCATACCATCTCAGAGTTCATATCAACTTAGAGTTCATTATTGTATCAATATTTGCTCAAATCCCTGCCCAAAACACACCAAGTCTAGGACAAATACACATCAAATGTAACAGATTTCCTGGCTTTACATCACACCCCTTTTAATTATTATTTTACCCCCGATTATCTCATTTTGGAATGCTCAATCACTTTTCCCTCACCGCAGCAATTTCCCATGGCTCAGGACACCCAAAGGTTAAGTGGGCGTCTTCCAATCCCACGACCAACCCATTTAGTTGTTCTGCACTACTAAAAGGAAATGTGGGATTACATGAGCTTGACCCTTGCAGTCCCTTATCAAAACTTAAACTAGAAATTAAGAGTTTGGGTTCACCTTTGATACTAATCAAATATTTGAGAATCAGATTAGGAAAGTTACTAAAGGATATTTTTATCATTTGAATATTAGACCAAATATTTCTGTATCTATTTTTTATAGACTGCATATATTTTATATATTTTGTTGCGACTTTCTGTTGTGTGGAATGTAATAAACGAGAACCAGAATGGTGAGTTTTTTTTTCCCTTTCACTTTACAACGCCATTTCCACGTTTGTTTTATTTGAAGTATTTAAAGTTAAATTTAAGTTTTTATTTGCTTGTTCAGCTACAAAAAAACACAAGTAAACCTCATGTTAATACTTTATAAAAAGGTGTCTATGGCCACTGTTTACTGCGAAGAAATGGCAATGGCAAGGAATGAAAAAAAAGCGAATACCGAAACATGAAAATCCTGTGTTCGCCCCAGCACTACAAATAACACATTTTGGATTGTACCATAATTAAGAGACAATAATGACTCAATAGGGATCAGCTGATTTAATGTGGTAATAAAAAATTGAAATTGGCCCTCAGCAAACCGCCTGCTCAGCGCCCCCCCCCCCCCCCCCCCGGTGCACCACTGTATCTGTCCCAGTTCATGTCGGAGGATAGTGCTTTATGTTTCAATATGGGTCTGCAAATATGTTCTGTCATGAAACTACTAACATATGTGTTTCTGTTGGCTTTATAATCTGGTCCTCAAGATCTATTCCAGCACAGACATGTTTTCCCAACCACATCCGAAATTACTTAATTGAATTGGCTATGCTTCATTTAACTAATTTAGGCCTAGGTTGAAACAAAGTCCTGGGCTGGAAAGGATCTCAAGGGTACAAGTTGGGAACAACAAGTGTCTCTGTCCACTCTAATCCAGGACATTGTTTTAATCAGGTCCTTAATTACGCAGTAGAACACATTTAAATACTTGTTTGGAACAAAACACCGGACTTCTCAATTCAATAAATAAGGACATGATTGGAACTAGGGGTGTGCCAATACTTGTATTTTCCAAGGAATTTGAAATTGTTGGTATCCATTAAATGGAATAAAATGTTATCATAACCCTGGCTCCCTGAAATAGAAATGTAACAATTACTGTATGGGGTATTTACCTCCTAAAGACACGAAACCTGAATATTGCTATACCAAAGCTGTTCAACGAGCCTGTGACACAGTTATGGCCCGCCCCGGAGGGCATAAACTGCACTCACAGATCTCAGCTTAATTCTTCCTTCAAGCCTGCTGCAATCATAGATGCAGTGACTTTGAAACCATTGCTATATGGGTGAGTGTACGAAAGCCGTTGCAAGGTCAAGATTGCAGAACAAGTAGAATGCTACAAGGCTAAGCAGAGAGGCTGTCTTGAGCATTACTATACGGAACCCCAGTAACAAGTAGCTAGGCTGAAAAAATTGAGAGAGAAACCCTGTGTTGTACAGGTCGACTGGGAAGCCATTAACACTAATTAACAGTAGTTCCAAAACCAGGGTTTTGAGGATCCATGACATTCAGCCTGTAAAACCTAGTGAAAGTATATGGAGTAGCCCACACTGTCTCGCAGCATATGGCCTTGACAGATGCATCCTGGAATAAAGCCCACAAAGTTCTCATGCCCCTGGTGAAATGGGTAGAGCCCCTGGTGCAATGGGCAGGAATGGGACTTAGCCCCATAGTAGACAAAAAAATTGTTCAGACTGTCTCCAACTTTTCGTCCTGTGCAGGGTTTAAATAACCCTATTAGAAAGCCCCAGACAGCTCACATGCAGCTGTTGTCACCCATGAGAGGAGGTTCTCGTGTGCCCAGAGCAAAAGCTTGTCCAGACATCAGGTCCAGACATTTCTGGAACGTAAATATCTTTAGTGCTCTGCTGAGCTGAAAGAGCTGAAAATGCATATAAAACTACTGCAGCACTGCACACTACAAAACTGTTCTGTGTTAAATGTAGTCAAAGCAGTGTGTTTATTTTAACATACCAAACATAGTGCTTACCTTTAATTCTGATTTCCTCACTTGTATTTTCTCATAATTTCTTGGTAAATCAGATGTTTTGATGTTATTGTTTGTTTTCCTTTAGGATATGGTCTGCGACTCCGTTTTTGCAGCCTGCTTGTTACACGTGAGGGAAACCTGTTACAACATGAGCACTAACAAGTGACTTGGGGGTGGTGTTGGAAGGGGACTTATGATTGCAAATGCTAGGCTATAAAACAGAGTGGTTTTAGCAGCTCAGAGACGACGTTTTGACATGCAGCGGGAGCTTACGACACTCTGAAGCAAAAGAGAATAGTGACTGAGATTTGTTTGTTTGACTGTTTCATACAAGTGTTTTCTGTTTACCCTTTTATTTTGTATCTATGTTCGACTCTGTTAGCTACTCAATGGTAATTTTCATCTCCAGTCTTGCAGTAGCTGTTTTGGTACACTACTATTCAGCAAGCCTAAGACTTGCTGTGCAGTCCTGCGTTGTATTGGTCTATTCATTTTAACTCGAAAATAAGTATTTTTACAGCTGTTGATGGATAAATCACGTCTGAAAATGTCTCATGTAGCTATTCAAAACAAGCGCAAAGCTCTCAAGTTCAGCAGCACTACGCCAAACCCACTGTTTTTACTATGACAGTCAAAATGACTGCTGTGGTAGTTCTAGGTATAACGTATTACAGTATATCTCCATAAGTTTCTGCAACCCTGGGTCTACTGATGGTTTGAGATGTTTAATATATATATATAAAAAGTAAAAAACAAACAAAAAAAAACACACAGGTGCCTAGCTGCCAAATCAGTGGAGAAAAATGCATTTAAAAAATGTGATGCGCCAAAAAGACAGCTCCCCTAGTTGGAACATTGTCCTAGAATAGAATAGATTTAAGGAGCTACAAGTGAAGGAGGCCTTGCATGGTCAGGTTTCTGTTCCAACCATGTTCTTCATTGTTTTATTGAACCAATTAATCCTTTACCCAGATCCTAAAGTCATTAACCACTATATCTGAATGGCCCGCCAGGACCAGAGTTGTCCATGTCTGAATGAGTGAGTACCACTGATCTAATGAAAAGAGTCTTGCCATCAACATATATCAGTTAGACAATGGAGGTATTTTAACTATTACAGCTGAACTCACTACTTTAATAGCAACAGATAGTTGCGCTGCTTCATGCCACCAGTGATGCTCAATATTATTAACAGCATTCCAAAGTTTGGCTGTCATTTTGTATTTTTAATGCATTTGCTATTTCAAGTTTTATTCTTCTTTCTACCGATGCCTTCAAACTGCGCAACAAAAATGTGGAGTCAAGGAGAAAAAAACTGGCCCCCGACTTCACCAAAAAGGGCTGATTGCAATTCAATACAGCTGCTCAACAGTATTAATGTTTGTTGCTGTGAAGATATTCATGGTTCATTAATCAGCTTCACTCACTGCCATAAGTCATTTCCCTTTACTCATATTTTCTTCCAAGAATTTTGTCGTTTGAACTGTGTAAAATCAGGAAAACACATTTTTATTCAAGCAGACAACAAAGAACTGTAAGCCTTAAAACTCAGGCCTGTTGTATTGAGTTTAAATACTTAATGTGACGTGTCTCACACAAAATTCATTACATTGGTAACCACAGTGCCACAGATTTAAAGTACACCTACTGTTCACATCCATTCATTTTAAGGTCTCAAATGTCCAGTTTGGAAAGGTGCTGGATGCGAGTGAAAGAACTGTAATCATCAGGAATGCAATTTTTGTCACAGTTCATGATATTTTACTTTTTGTTGAGAAAAAAAAGGATACTTTAATGTTAGCATACGTTTCCTTTCCAGCGCACAAGGAAGTATAGCTTTCTGGAGCGTCAGCAACCTGCGGTTAACTTTCGTTTGAATTACAAATGGCACAGAAAGCAGCACTGCAGTTACATTACAATACAATTAAATGGCGGAAATAATGTTTTAATTTGTTACTGTAGTCGCTCGGTTTGCAAATAACTGCACAATTCATTCAAATACAATAATAATACATCTCAAATCTGTCTCTCATACAGTGCACCTTACCATACAAAAAGCTTCTTTTAAACTAAAATAAATAAATATAGCTAGATTGAAAAATCCTGCACTCAGTACTACTCGGTTTCATAGTGAAATTGGATTAGAAAACTCTGCCAACCTTAAAGAACAGAAAAACAAGAATATAATCCCGTTTGACACATATATGTATTTTTCAATATACAGCTATAGCCAAAAGTTTTGCATCATATAGAATTTTAAGATTGAGACATCACTTAAAAAAAATGTATGAACATAATGTAGATCTTTTTTAACATCATGTAATCAAAGACACTACAAAAAGATGTTGCAAAACAATATAGTTTTTTAAGCAGATCTGAGCTAGAGTCCAGTACAGGCAGAGGTCACTTGATCTGTGATTTACTGAAGATTTACTGAGGTGTTATTAGTGATTGGCAAGTTCATTTTACCAAGCTTATTAATAGTGCTTAAATATTTTGAGTTGCTTGTTTAACATTATTGGTACTTAATCTGGTAGGGAGTGGCTTCATTCCTTTTTGATTGCCCTGGGAATTAGCCCAGAGTGGTGCAGATACTGCGCTAATTGTCTGGAAAACAGCTGTTCTGAGACCTCCACCAGTCCTACGGACCTGTGAGAGGCTGCTGCTGGTTATATGTATTTGTCCTAGCTAGCCTGTGCGAGGCTGCTGCTGGTTATCTGTATTTGTCCTAGCTAGCCTGTGAGAGGCTGCTGCTGGTTATCTGTATTTGTCCTAGCTAGCCTGTGAGAGGCTGCTGCTGGTTATCTGTATTTGTCCTAGCTAGCCTGTGAGAGGCTGCTGCTGGTTATCTGTATTTGTCCTAGCTAGCCTGTGAGAGGCTGCTGCTGGTTATCTGTATTTGTCCTAGCTAGCCTGTGAGAGGCTGCTGCTGGTTATCTGTATTTGTCCTAGCTAGCCTGTGAGAGGCTGCTGCTGGTTATCTGTATTTGTCCTAGCTAGCCTGTGTGAGGCTGCTGCTGGTTATCTGTATTTGTCTAGCTAGCCTGTAGGCTGCTGCTGGTTATCTGTATTTGTCCTAGCTAGCCTGTGCGAGGTGCTGCTGGTTATCTGTATTTGTCCTAGCTAGCCTCTGTGAGGCTGCTGCTGGTTATCTGTATTTGTCCTAGCTAGCCTGTGCGAGGCTGCTGCTGGTTATCTGTATTTGTCCTAGCTCGCCTGTGATAGGCTGCTGCTGGTTATCTGTATTTGTCCTAGCTAGCCTGTGCGAGGCTGCTACTGGTTATCTGTATTTGTCCTAGCTAGCCTGTGATAGGCTGCTGCTCGTTATCTGTATTTGTCCTAGCTAGCCCATGAGAGGCTGCTGTTGGTTGAGTGGAACTGTGTTTGGGTCCAGAACAGGGGTAAGTCACTTGTAACCTATGCTATAAGTTTACCTTTTGTTTTTATTCAGTTTTTACCATTTTTCTCACCTTGCTCTTCCTTGTTAAATTATTATACACCCTATTTTATTTATTGCCTTTGATACATTATGGGTTCTGAAACGCATGCTTTGATGAACAAATTGGAATACTCAGAAGCATAAACAAAAACGAGCAGTTAACTGAAAATAGTTTTAACAAAATTAATAACATGGTTAGCTTTGGATACTGAAGGTGAGGCTGAAAATGACTCTGATTTTAACTTTATAAATGCACCTGCCTGTGATGTTTCAGTGCCACAGCATGATAGTGGAACTGTATGTGTAGATGGACCTGAGAAGGTAAATATGGATGAAAGGCAGGAGGTGAGTGGGGACTGGGTAACTGTTAGAAAAAGTAGGAGGATGACACAGAGCAGTCAACATAGAGAAGAGACTGATCTAGCTAATAGATTCCAAGCACTGAGCAATGGCAACCCTGTGCTGGATGAAAACTGGGGTGAGGCGTTGTTAGTAGGTGATTCAATTATACACAATGTCGACAGTGATTTTAGTTTAGTAAAGGTCCTGTAAATAGGGTTGTTACCCGCCTCACTGGAGCAAAAGTAAAGGATAATGAATCAAGAGTGCACAGATTATTATGCGGTCCTATGTCTGACCAGGTCCGACATTACATTTTTCCCTTTCAAGTTCGATATCATCAAAAAGACGTAAAGCACAGGTCTCTAGTCGTTTTTTTCTCTGGAAAAAAACAAGACAACCTTTCAATGGCTGAGTGAGACACCCACCCACCCCCCCACCCCCCCCAAAAGAAGGGCGTATCTCATAGCCCCATGTGCTTAAAGAATATCACGGACATTTTGAGATGTTACAGTATTAAAATAATGATTTGGATCGCATTATTGAGGAGTTTGGTGATAAAATGAGTGATGAGAAGATGATTTATCAGTATGCACGTCTATAAAGAGGTATGTGAAAAATACAACGAACAAGGGGTGGGGCTTGGCTGGAGATGCAGTACTGAGTGTCCTTTTGCGATTCAATGCCTTTAAAACCTGTTTTACTCTGAAAAAAAAAAATTAAAACAGCGTGTGTAAAATAAACAGCGCATGTGAAAATAAATTGGACCTGATGCGTCTGACAAGCAGTGAATAAATGGACTGCAAAGGGTTAAATCACAAAAAACAACTTGCGGTCATTGTACATGCTGGTATAAATGACATACGAAACTGAAAATCTGAGATTCTTAACCCAGTCCATTTATTCAGCACTTGTCAGGCACGTCAGGTTCAATTTATTTTCACACGCACTGTTTATTTTACACATGCTGTTTTTAATTTTTTTATTTCAGAGTAAAACAGGTTTAAAAGGCATAGTGCACACTCAGTACTGTATCTACAGCCACATCTACAGATACATGTACTGTGTCTCCAAAAAGCTCTGCAAATGTCTGTGATATTCTTTGCGCTGGATGCAGAAGCAGCTACCACCTTTGTTATGTCTGTGCTATCTCTGGGGCTATGAGATACACCCTTTTTTTTCAGTTTCATTGGGCTCCTATTGGTCTCACTTTCTTGAGAAAAAATAACTAGCGACCTGTACTTTACATCTTTTGATGATGTCAGACAGGGTCTGACATTGGACGGGAAAGGGAAAATTGTAATGGCGGACCTGGTCCGACATAGGACTGCAAAGGGTTAAAGAAGATTTTAAATCATTAACAAGACAGCTGAAAAAGTTACTCTCTCAGATCTACTACCTGCTGGTGGTGGGGATGAAGTATTCAGTAGAATTTGGGCCTTAAATACTTGGCTGGTTGGTTGGTGTGTGCAAGAAAGGCTGGGATTTACAAACAACTGTGATTGCTTTTGGAAAAGAAACAGATATTGTAGGCAAGATGGACTGCACCTACATAGGTCAGGGGCAAGCAGGCTAGCTGATAACATCAAACACCACCTAGCAAGGTATTTGACTGGGGAGGGGAAGGAATCTAAAGAGGCATGTTAAATTCAGGTTAAAGTATCCTGCCATTCCCACTAACCGCTGAGTAAACACAATTTATGCCTAGGTTTATTTAATGTTAGGTCTCTGTCTAATGAGGCTTGGCTTGGACCGAATGACAATGTTTCCCTGATTGAGGCTTCTCCACCTAACTATTCTTTTTTCCAGAAAGCTCGCTCTACTGGGTGTGGAGGTGGACTTGCTACTGTTTTCATTAACATTAAACAGTCCATGACAAACATGACCAGCTAACCTTCGCCAGCTGGCTGCAACTGCACAGGAAGAGTGGCGGAACATCCCACAGCAGACTATCCAGAGGCTGATCAGGTCTATGCATCAACGCTGCCAAGATTGTATTAATACTCAGGGAGGTCATACCCGCGTTGAAAATGTTCTCATTTTGATAGTGTGTCATGTTTCATACTGAAAACCTCTCATGGTTCTTTGATCTATATTTTTGTTCACATTTTACGTGATTTTGTTTGATATCGATGTTCAAAATATTTGATTAAATCCATTAGACCTAAATGTTGCGTTTTTTTGTGCGTCAATATATACTGACAGTCAAACATGATAGGAAGCTTTTATTGGGCAACTTTCTGATCCTACTGTATTCCTTGGATTACATCCTGCATGTCAAAGGTCCTACGCATAATCATGGCCTTACTTTAGATCTGGTAATCTCTCGCCGTCTTAATCTTTAGCTGTTAAGAATGTTAAAACCCTTGATTTTACTATTTCTGATCATCCTGCTATTCTTTTTGAGGTGAATCTGCCAGTATCTACAAAGACTGTGAACTGTACATTTAAATAACAGTGGAGGATGAGCCCTCATTGTATATGAGACTTTCTTTCATGTGTGGAATATTGTTCCATCTTTTCTTAATCTCCACCATTCTTTTAATAATGCATACACTTTAAGAAATAAATGTTATCATTAGAACCTTGCTTTGCCACTGTGGGGAGACCTTTTTAAGGTTTTAACTCTTCAGTTCATGTTCTAGTTCTTAGTCTGTAACTCTTCAGTTCATGCTCTAGTTCTTATAATTTGTAACTCTTCAGTTCATGTTCTAGTTTTCAGTTTGTAACTCTTCAGGTTATGCTCTAGTTCTCAGAGTTTGTAACTCTTCAGTTTATGCTCTAGTTCTCAGAGTTTGTAACTCTTCAGTTCATGTTCTAGTTCTCAGAGTTTGTAACTCTTCAGTTCATGTTCTAGTTCTCAGAGTTTGTAACTCTTCAGTTCATGTTCTAGTTCTCAGTTTGTAACTCTTCAGTTCATGTTCTAGTTCTTAGAGTTTGTAACTCTTCAGTTCATGTTCTAGATCTCAGTTTGTAATTCTTCAGTTCATGCTCTAGTTCTTAGAGTTTGTAACTCTCCAGTTCATGTTCTAGTTCTCTGTAAGGGTGAATAATTGTGCTCCTATTAAGTGGAAACCTGCTACAAATCACATTATCAGAGTAATCCAGAGTGTCAAATTTGTGGGGTCTTCTCACTGTTCTGGGAGGACCATCTTCCAAGATATCTCCCTCCTCTTGATGTACAGACCACGCAAGCCTGCCATTTTCTCCGCTTAAAGCAATGAATAGGCTACAAACCTGATTTTTATGTTTTTCAACCAATAAGTAGCATATCCCATTCAGACGAGTTAACAATGCAATATAAAAATATGTGTTACAAATAACAAAATACTTAAATTACCGTATTATTGCATAATTAAACACAGAGTACATGTTTTTACCATTTAGACACATCTAATTCTCCGCGTGGTCAATTCTCTGCCTGGTCAGTTAATGAATTAGATATAATATGTTAATGAGAAAATTGGTCTCTAACGTCACAAGTGAAATATTGTCATGTTAAACACCATTGCTAGCATGATAAAGGAGCTGTTAAGTTGCATGCATATGGGCCATTATGTTTTAAAATTAAAATATATGTGTGCTATAACATATGTACTTTCAAAACTGCACATTTGAGACCTTTGTTTTTAATGGAGGTGAAAAACAAGTAAGATTTATTCTTTTGTTAACAACAAGTACTTCAAGTAAATTATATTTACAGTCAATGTTTTTGGATGCAAACAGTAAAATTACATCTGGCACTGCTGTAAAGAACAGCATCTCCATTTTCAACCTGCTTCAATTAACTCACAAGATGGCACTACAATGATCAGAAAAAAGAGGAGACATGTACCTGTAAGTAGCTTGTTACCAGTTTTGTAACATTAACAGTCTGAATTTTCCTTTACAAATTGCAATTTGGCTGATCGAATGCGATACATCTGTATGAACCATAGTAAATATTAAAAAAAAAAAGAAAAAAACGGTCTTTGACACTCTGCCTAGGAAAGTTGCTCCTGTAGTGGAGGTCCTCACAACACAGTAGGTGACAACAAACTGACCACAAGGGTTATGACACGTGCTGTTTATGACAGAGGTTCTGCCTCGCTGGCCAGCAAGCTATGCCCAATCACAGGACGCTTCTTCAGAAAAAGTAGGAGGAGGGGGCTAGGTGGTGTCATAGGTTAATGTCAGTGGTTTGCCGGCTCCCTTCAGGTGGTCCGTGGAAAGACTGCATAATTACGTAAAGGAAGTGGCAGCATAGTTTATAGATCCCACTGCAAACCCAAAACTTGAGACCTTAAAAACTCAGCTACAGAAGCGGGAAGAAAATGCATATATGGAGAACATATCCAAAAAAGGTCTAAACTCTCTGTCATATATAGTTTTGGAGTGTGTATTCTTTACTAGGGAGTTTTTGTGTGTTGCGCTCACGTGCACTCAACACAGCAGCTTGTAAAGTAAGGGATAACACACGGCAGGGCATGGATTGTGTTGCATTGTCATACAGCTGTAGTTGGATTAGAGGCACAAAACTAAGCTTCATGCCTTCAACCAACAAATCTGTATGTTAATTCAAACATTCAGTTTTATAAATCAAGATAATAGCTGGAGATTCGTAGCTCTGACTGTGCTGGTACCTCATGGACGTATTGTAACTAATCACATAAATACATTTCCGCATTTTAAATACTTTTATCCCTCTCTGTAAATCTGTGTTAATGAAAAGTAATGTTAGTGTTAGTTTATTATTATTATTATTGGCACTGTTTACTCCAATTTTTAACTCCCAATGACTCCTTCACTCTGCCTTTGTCTGAACCTGCTGAACTGGTTACCTAGCAACCAACTTGTATGTCAACTAATCAGCGGAATGCACTTCTATAGTGTTTAGTCTAGTCTCTGTGATTTTTGTTGTGAAGTGAGTTAAACAAGTTGCTTTGCATAAATATCTAAAAACTGACACTTTTCTGAAGAAAAGTGTTGGAAATGGGAGTAATGAAGGGGAATCGAGCGGCACTGCCGACAACAAGGACACGATCAGCAGAAAAAAATAAAAACCTGAAAAGCTTGTAGATGCTAAATGGCTTGCTCTGCTTGCTTACCTGGCATATATTTTTGATCACTTAAATATTCTTAACATGCCACTCAAGGACGAGATACATCTACCTCTCATTGACTAAACTGAACTCTGGGTCAAGAAGCTGTCCGATCGCGTAAACTGTGGCAGCCACCTGGAAGCATTTTTTTAAAAAGTTTTTACTGTTGGCTATAAAAGATCTAGCGATTGCATTGTTAATTAAAAATAACAAATGGCTATATATTAATTTTGTTGATATTGCCTTTACTTTTTAATACTAACCATTCTACACAGGGCAGTGGGGTCGCGTAGTTATTTTTATTGCTAGAACGCAGCGAAGTTTGAGAACCGCCGCTCTACTGCAATGAAGCAAAGCTTTGTGCACACTGTGCATATGTATGGGCCCTTTAATCCTTTTAAAGTTATAAAATCAGTGGTCCTCCATAATAACGCTGTATTTGGTAGGGTGAAAATCAGGATCAATATTAGGGGCTTTGCCAGGCGTCCCGATCGAGGTACTGTCAGGACACCATTTGTCCCGACTTTTAGAGTAAACGTTGCAAACCCCGGAGTAAAATGTGAAATTTAGATTTTTTTTTGTTCGGAAATTCCGTATATGTGGCTGCTGTACCGTCTTGCACTGCAATAGCTTACTCTGCTGGTTTAGGGCATGTCGGTGAGAAAGGGTCTAATTCTGAGTATGTTGCTGAGGAAGAAGCGAATGGAGCGTGCCAGAGTAGAGATGTGCTGAGAGTAGGACAGGGAGGGGTTGAGGGTGACATTGAGGTTCTTGGTGGATGAGGAGGGAGAGAGGGTGGTAGATTCAAGAGAAATAGAGACAGAGAGGTCAGTGGAGGGGTTGGAAGAGGGGGGCAAGATGTGCAAAACTGCCAAACTACAAAACAGAATACCCTTGTCTCAAACTTCTTCAGCAAGCCTAATGAAATGTTGGATACCCAAGTTGTTGCTACAGAGCCCACCCAAGTGTATCACACAGTAGAGCACCAACATTCCTATCAGTCCTGTGACTGTGAATTGAAGATTGCGCGAGGAAGCGAAGCAGTATTGAGCTGGTGAGGTGAGAAACGCAAGTAAAACTTAATTTCAACATGAGCTGCAAGGAGTTCTACAGTTATGTCATCAGCAGAAAGGATGTTATGCGCATGGCCAAGTCATCCAAGATGTATGTGACTGCTGGTGTTGACAATTAGAGGGCATACCACCTATAGTACATGGTATGTACACGCTCTTTTTTTAAAATTTTATTTATATAAATGCTTATATTATAACCCCCCCACCCTCCACTGAAAGTGTCCCAATTTTTCACCCTTGCTATCTGGTCACTCTAGTATTTGGGGAAGTGAGAAATCGCGTGCAATGTGTGTTCCACTGTATACCTTATAATGGGAGTACTGTTTTTTCCTTGTCAATAAAACAGAGGCCTTTCTTAGACTTTCAAGACCGCTGCTTAGATAAAAATTCTATTAAAATGAAACAACCACTACTAATAACAATGAAGTGTTTCACACTAACAGTACTGTAAACTGCATGTTTAATATGATCATTGACATTCACCAAGCTGAATGTTAATGATCCTATTAATCTCCTCTTTTCATTTTCGTTTGTTGTGAAGGTATGGGGCTTGCCATAGCTGGTTAACCACATCTAACAGCAGAGCTGCATTGGGAATCACTGGGTGGAAAATGATGCCTGTGGCGGGTGAAGGAACCAGCCTCGTCATGTATTAAAATCAGGCACAGTAAAACAGATTAAATCCACCCTTGTTCATACTATTACTATCACTATCACACACAAGAGAAATTGTAAGCAGTAAACATTGTACAAAGTAAAAGATCAAATTAAATAACAAGATTGTTTTGTTAAAAACAGGATAACACAGAGGAACTACAGAGAATGCCAACCGGCTTCGCAAATAGCATTAGAATATTCCAGCAGTTGCGGTTGGCTCACCACAAGCAACACTTTGAGGTGAATCAAATGGATGTTAAATAAAGCCTCTGACACAGGCAGGTTTCCCAGCAACTTCTACCCACTACCTTCAGGCAGACAACACACCCACTTCAGGTCACATAGTGCATCTGCATTATACTCTTGCTTGATAACAGATGTGCCCCCTGTTTTAAGCTGTTTTACCGCGCCTGATTTTAATACATGACGAGGTTGGTTCCTTCACCAACCACAGGCATCGTTGCCCACCCGGTGATTCCCGATGCAGCTCTGCTGTTAGGTGTGGTTAACCAGCTGTGGCAAGCCCCATACCTTCACAACAAAGGAAAGGAAAGAAGGAGATAGCACTTAGTGAGAGGGACTCACAGGCCACAGAAAGTCATCTGAAATAAACCAACGTATCATTATCTTTTGAAGATTAGGGAACAATTGAGAAACCATTGATATGAGTAAGTTCCAAAAGCCCACAAGTGTTGGTTATTTGCTGTCTGTTTTACCCCATTCAAGATCAATTTCTTACTAAATACCATGGATATATATAGTGATACCCAAAAATGCTTTCCATTTTCTAGAAATGTAAAAATTCGGGATAGGGCATTTTAAAATGCTACCAGTCTTGGCAGCCACCATTACAGAGACTGCACAGATAAAGACAGAAAGTGTAAATGCAAGGTGTAGGGGCTAAGGTAGAGCTGCATTATTACTTGCCAGCTTGGACAGCTGTGACAGTAACATTTATAAAATATCACATTAAAGCCTAGCAACCGAATTCCTTTGCTTCTTAAAATGTGCTAATCTTTTCTGAAATAGTCCTGTATATAGGGGTACTTCCATCACATAAACTCACGCTCCTATTTGCATCCAATCACTCTGCTATAGTCTAGCTTACCTGCAGCTGTGTGTAGCGGACTCTGTAAGACTCTGCTTCATCCTCCTTTTCTTTCAGGAAATCATTTTCTAACCTTGAATGCTTCTCCATCAGCTCCTCCAAATCCTGCAAACATCAAAGAGAGAGAGCTGCTTTTACGAACAAGAACAAAGGCTATTCGCACATCTAAGCTCATCCAGTTACCAGTAGCTGATTCTTCACTTTGAGTCTTAAAAGGTCCATGTGATTCTGCTTCAACAACATGACTAGGTAGCCCATTCCATATGCTTGCTTTTCTCAGTGAGGAAGTGTGTCCAGTGTCCTGGGAGATAGATTATGGAAGTGCAAAACAAGATTTATGGAATTATTTACTCAACTATTTTGTTACTCAGAAATAAAACTGTGCAACAAACTTGAACCCTTTGCGGTCCAATGTCGGACCAGGTCTGACATTACAATTTTCCCTTTACTTAAGCACAGGTCTCTAGTCGAGAAAACCTTTCAATGGCCGACTGAGACCGAGACCGATAGGAGCCAAGAGAAGCCAGGGGAAAAAAAAAAGGGCGGATCTGAGCATTACAGCCCCTGCACCACAGAGATAACACGGACACAAACAAAGAAGATAGCTGCTTCAGCATCCAGCGCTCAAAGAATATCACAGACAGTTGCAGAGCTTTTTGAGATGTTATAGTAATAAAATAATGACTTGGATCGCATTATTGAGGAGGTTGGTTATAAAACAAGTGATCAGGAGATGATTTACCAGTATGCATGACTATGAAGAGTTATGTGATAAATACAGCGAACAAGGGGTGGGGCTGGAGATGCAGTACTGAGTGTCCTGTTGATATGCAGAGTCTTTTACACCTGTTTTAAAAAAAATTCAACAGTGTGTGTGAAAATAAATTTGACCTGACACACCTGACAAGAGCTGAATAAATGGACTGCAAAGGGTTAAAACTCTTTGCGTTTCTGATTTTTTATGTAATTGCACCAGTCTATTGATGGCTATTAATATTGCAGCTGCTGTTTTTACTCCTCAGTACAGAAAACATTTTTCTGCAGTTTTGCTTTTCCTCTCACAAATATTTCCTTAATAATTACACTCACACTTTTAATTCGAACCTTTTCCTCTTCGGCAGCTGAAAGTTTAGCCTCCAAGCTGGCTCGTGCTTGTTGGAGCTGAATTTCGGATTCCTTCACTGTCGATGATGCTAGATTTACTTCTAGAGAAACAGGTGCCTTCTTGGCTTCTTCTGGCAATGCCGGTGGAGAGCCTGATGGATTATCCAGAGAAAGCTGGAGCAGCACCTAAATATAAATAAAAGGACAATTCCAATATTGGGATAATTGGAGGTGAGATAACAGAGAGTTAATGCCCTATCCTTTCCCTTCACCTGGGTTTAAAGCTAGCTTAAGTCATGGGTAAAATTATTGTCAGTTTAGCCTTTCGTGACAATGACAAAATGACCACACAATATAGCACAATTTGAACAATTTGCAGTCTTTATTTAACCCTTCATAAGTGGTAAAAAAAAAAAAAAAAAAAAAAAAAAAAAAAGTATTAGAAGGTAATGAATATTTTACAAAATTTCACAGACAAAGCCTAAATAAATAATTATTTTCTTGCAAAAGAAACACACAACCTTTGAAGGCAGAAAACTGACCCAAAAATATGCCATGTGCACTGCCCCAACCAATCAGACACCAGATCTCCAGTATCTAGATTCTGAAATTCTCAAGAACTTCCACAGTCGGACAAGCAGTTCTACTATATCTACTTTAAATATGTGGCTATATTCACCTATAATAATAATCATAACAAAATCAATGACCAATGAAAACACTGGTACTGAGAACAAGCTCACCTGTTGCTGTACTGCTGAAAGTACGGTGGAAGGAACAGATACAGGAGCTGGGTCAGGTATGTCAGCCTGGTAGGGGAAAGGTTCGGTGGGGAGGCTTAGAGCAGAGGAAGCACTGTTGTCCATGAGGATTTCTGGAGGGGAGCTCTGTGTCAGTGTCATCCCTGGAACTTCAGAGGTATAACAGACAGGACAAATGACTAGTCAATGGTAAGTAGAAATGTGTTGCAAGATGGAGCTAGTGTTTTACTGTTACTGTTATTTGGCTGATTTCATTTTGATGGAAATCTCAAGTAGCTTTCTACAGCCTTGTGATGGCTGAGGCCATCAGGGAATCCTTGTGCACACTACAAAAACCATGACGAGAGGACACAATTGGTAATTAAGTGGAGATAGACTTAGGACAGAGGGACACTTGATCACACAGAGAATGTTCACGCAGAATCACTTGGATCCCTTAAGACCCAAAGTTTTGAGATCAATCAGCTACTAGGAACCAGACAGGCTTAGATGGGCCAAATGACCTCTTGTTCGTAAAATGTTATTATGTGTAAGTGTGTATAAAAAGGAGGCGATTTCCGGTTAGTAGCAGACCATGTTGACTGACAGCTCTTCACACCTAAAAGAAAACCAGTGCCTGTTTCTTCAGAGGTCCTTATAGGGAAAACAGTGCTTAATCTGGTAAAAATGTAATCTCCAAAGCTACTAGGCCCTTATAGTTTTAGAAGATTATACAATTAGTTTTTATTATTCTAACAAAATCCATCCAGAAAACACATCAATCCCCAATTCAACAATGTCTGCCAGCATATCCATATCGCTCTGTGCAGTCTGTCATAGCCCTTTATAAACACTACATTTTGATGACCAGGCAAAGCCAGTCCTCTTTGAGTATTGCATTCTAGATTTATTTATCCATTAAACAGAGTTCAATCTCTGTGAAACCAGGACATTAAGTTACTTTCAATGAAAACTGCAATGTTCCTTTAATAAAAGTAATCTCTCCAGGTAAGTTTTGTTGTGCCTTGAACACTTGACTGAAACCTGTTAGTAGACTGTGTGTCTAAACGAGTTACCCTGGGGATGTGGCCAGGGGCGCCCCCAGAAATCTTTCACATGGTAAGCGAAACTGAACCACACCGACATCCCATCTCATGCCGATAACGACTCTGCATCAACATGCTGTAAAATGTTTCAGCCTATCAGAGTGCTGCATTTTTGTTCTTCCTTGCACTGTGCATCCAGCACCTAAACTGTCACATTAGAAAACTGCAAATCAAATTGCATCCCTGTTTCCCTTTCTAAAAATGAATAAACACTATGCCCTGCCATCAAGACAGAACAGCAACTACACTGACTGCAACCAAACAGTCCACAACAACAATAAAAGGTACAAATAAAACCTATTTGAAATACAGACTTAAACCAGGGAAAAAACTCTCTCACAACACTGTTATGCTGGTTCCATTATTAATCATACTCTCACAACCAATTTATTACTACTCACCCCCTATGCAGGGACTATAAACATAAACGTATTATTATTTGTTTTTAATCTTGCATGTTGTGACCAAACAGGCAGTTTAAATAAAACATCAATAACAACAATAACAACAACAACAACAACAACAACAACACCACCACCACCACCACCACCACAACTTGACAATTATGTGTTAATGATAGAAAATGTATTTTTCATTTTAATATAAGACACTAATAAAATGAAAATACAACTTGTATAACTGTGTACCATGCTCAATCCTGGAAGAGCAGCACAATTTTGATCATGCAGGACTAACAGCCAATGCTGCCAACATATTTTCGGCACTTAAAACTCCATCACCGTTATTGTCAGAAACAGACAGCTTGGCGCTTTTACTGATTTTTTTCCCTCCAACATTCTGGGACATCAGAAGAAAGATTTTTGCTCTTTTTCAAGCTTCAACCAAACGTATCTGCTTCTGTTTGCTCATTATTACCACTAAATAAACAGTACAATCCTGTAAGCTTAAATTATATGTTTCTTTTCAACCAATCGCACAAGATTATATGCGAGTCCACACCTATGACGCCCAATTTTGCAAACCAATGGTACACACAGTGAGTAACGTTCATACGGCTGTGGGCGCCAATGGAAAGTCTTGTATGGTACATATAGCTGGGAACAGGAAGTACTGTAACTAATTTATTACGGTACAATTCCATGTTAATTTAACTGAGAAACAAACAACTTGATAGAGTAATATATGACTATACATATGACTTCTGGGTTTTATGGAACAACACTTCACCTAAAGATAACCCAGCAGGTATATAAAATTATCCTTTTCCATTATTGTTCTCAAAACACAATCTCAGTAAAGGTTCTCTTCTGTTAAAGGTCCCACCAACTTACTAAACGCCCACACAAAATATTGTTTTTTGATGACACACCTGTTAATATACACTTAAAATCCTGACAACACGTCATAAGTTCTTGCTGCTCCCCAGATGCCACAAGTCAGGATAACTGCATTTAAGAAAATAAAATACCTTGACCCAAGAAGGAAGGCCCAGGACTCAGAATTTATGAGGTGATGCTGAAACCTTCACTTCAGGGATTTGCTCTTAAAGCAGAGTTAGGAAACACAGAAGCAGAAGGTAAATGGCAGAAGCCTGGCTGAAGTGTGTTTGGAAACATTGGCATTTTCTTCCCTCAAAAGACAGCTCAGTTTTCAGACAGAGAACTTATACTGGCAGTGAGCAGTATACTTTTGTTTTTGTTAAGAATAGTAGTTTTTAATTAAATTGCTGTGTATCAGGACTAGCTAGTGCTGCTGACGAATGTGATGACTGACTGCAGCAACTCCCCAGTAATGTTGTTGAAGCTGACACCCTGGGATCCTTCAAGAAGCTGCTTGATGAGATTTTGGGATCAATAAGATACTAACAACCAAACGAGCAAGATGGGCCGAATGGCCTCCTCTCGTTTGTAAACTTTCTTATGTTCTTATGTTTTAAAGGTTGTAAATCCTGACTGTGATTTCCCCACTCAGATCTTAGAATGGTGGGACACAAGCAGGCCATATCCTAGATTTCACTATCCGTCTCAGGAAGTAAAGGTGCAACTATACACCAAATTCAAGAAATGGTACATATTGCAACACAAAGATGACAATGCATTTGAATGAGACATTTTTTAGTACATTTACCCGCTGAACATGCTTTTACATTAGACCACAACCCTTTCAATCCATTTTGTAACTACTATTGCCATAGTATGGGTTTACATTGCGATTTCTCATAGCGCTTTCCTTTTTGTTTCCCTTCAATTAGCCAGTCTTGTTTAATAGAGATGCTGAATCTATTTTGGAGGCAACAGAAACAAGTTGCCATTCATGACGGTGTAGCCTACATTGGCCAGACTTCTCCTAATGAAGACGAAGAGTCCATAAAGCATCAAGCGTTTGCCACAATATCTCCATGCCTGTATGGGCACATCTAAAACCAGTTTTACAGTGACTAAAGGAGAGTGGGGTTACTATACTGCATGTATGGAGTGATGGCCCAACTTCTGAATACAGCAATAAAGGAAACTTTTTATCTACTCAGTACATTTCCATTCACAAAAGACTTTAAACAAGTCTTAAGATTTAGAAGTGAGTAGTTTTTCGAGATTTACGATTATACTGTAAATTTACAGTATAATCGTAAATCTTGAAAAACTACTCACTTCTAAATCTTTTGTAGTCATTTTTGTATTACTTTAGTATAAATACATGTTAATTTGGATTCATATGTTGTTTTTTTCTCACTTTATGTAAACGAAGGCACAAATTCGCCCGTTTTCTCATTGGAAATAGTGATATTTTGAAATTTACCTGTTCTGGTCACAAAAGCAAAGTTTGTGGGGAATAATAGCCATTTTCTATACTTTTGAGGCATAAGCAATTAGGAAATAACACTTACTACCCAGGAACAAAAAATAAATAAAATTGTTACACGGTGTTATCATTCCTCTTACTGCGAGCGTGTGAGAAGCACTACCCTGGAAAATGAGATGTGCAGCAAATCTCAAATGGGGTCCCTCTTAAACAAATAATTCATTTTTTTGAAAATTGATTTGGTCCACAGGGGAAAATTCATAAAATATGATTAGTGATTATTTTGTGTCAAATTGCCTAGTTAAGAAAACTAAATTAGGTTTCTTTTACCAACAGTTAAAAAATTCCCTGACAGATAAGACCTAAATCAAAAAGGAAACAGTGAATTTACTATAGCAAAACCAAAATGAAATAAATGTTTCCCACAATACTAACGTAGAAATAGCAGCAACCTGTTATTAAAAAGGTCTTGAAATAATAAAATGGAAACTGGCTACGATGAATACTTCCCTGGGTCGTAAAGTTAATTCCCTACATGCTTCCACTGGCTTGCACCAAGGAGGCTTTCAAAGCAGCGATAGCTAAGGGCATATTTCAGTAGCAAATTATTATTATGAAGGATTTTCCTGTTCACTCATTAATCACAGTGTTAGAAGTTGAAGCCAAAAATAAACAGGGAAATAGAAAGAACAAAGCATATTCTTGGTAATACTAAAAGTGCAAGGTAATTATTTTCGTCTCTATCTTTACAGCTAGCTTTTACAGCAATTGTAGTTATGTGGGGAAATGCATTAGATTTAGTTTAAAAGAAGATATTGGCCCACAGTAACTATCAAGTGAACATAAGAAAAGTCATGAACAACGGGAGGCCATTTGGCCCATCTATGCTTGTCCGATTTGCAATGATGAGCAGGCTGATTTGATGTTAATCTAGGCCAGCCACGGATTGTGGGATGTGCACAGTGAACATTTATTTTAGTAGTCAAATGTTTCAGACCATACACAGTCTAGTTCCACAGTTCTATTCAATAACATACATGGCACCGAGCCAGACACTTGTATTATTTAGCCCAATAGTTAACCCGCCTTACTCTGGATACATCCAAGGCATGTCTACACAGCTCTCTGCCCTCCTCGCAACTGAGAGATAATCGAGTACAACCCGGTAGGTGGCACAGTAGAAATTTATACATAAAGGTGCAGTAAGCAATTAGTTAAGGGTTATTACAGGGCTGTAGTTGCACGTCAGTCGATTTTAAAAGTATTCAAATGATTCAGCAGCAATAACTGGACTCAGTAACTCATTCCTAAAGATTCACCACTTTTTTATTTAAAACAGTGCCTCTACTTTTTGTCCTAAGTCTGTCTCCACTCGATTTTCAATGTGTCCTCTAGTCCTAGTCTCTGTAGTGTCTATTTTAAAAACGTCACTGGTCAATATTAGACTCTTTCCAAAGCCACAATGTCCTTTTTGTAAGGCAGGGGACAGGAGTGAACGCAGTCTTAGTGCAGTCTCACTATGGTACAACTCCTGATTTTTAGTTTTCATTATATAACCAAGCATTGTGTTTGCCTTTCAATTGCCTCACTACACTCTCTGTCTAGTGACAGTGATAAGTTTATTACACCACCAAGGTCTTTCTCATGACAGGCCTGTTCTAGTTCTTTACCACCCATTTGGTATTTTAATTCTATATTTTTGTCACTGATAAGTAACACCTTATTTATTAACATTACTTTTAAGATATTTTCCTTGTAACAGTTTCCCACGATACATTTGCACAGTAATTTTGCAGTTTGCAATCACCATAGTATTTATGGTTTGCCATTTTTAAATTATTTGTTTTTTATATGCTTTATCATACCTCTCAAGGCTTTAAAAGTTTTTACCAATGCTTTCACTATGCTTCATAGCGGGGGTGTTGGCCACGGATTCCCCCAGCTTCATTTTGTCTGCAGATTTGACAAGTATGCTAACTAACCCTCTGTCCAGATCATTTATGAAAATAAGAAAGAGCAGGAGTCCCAGCATGGGTTAACCCTAACCCTAATAGAAACAAACAGAAAAATATGTCTTCCATCTAAATGAGTGATCACCTTGAGAAAAATTTAGTAGGGCTTGAGGAAACGTTCTTGACATCATACCTGCTGATAAAATCCGGTGGATTTCGATTTCCCTGTTTATTCAATTTACTGCATTTCATATAACATTTCAGCAAAAAATATAGAGTTCATAGTTTGGTCATCAAATTGATTGACCAGATCATGCAAATACAGTGTAGTAAAAAATAAAATAATATACATAAAACTAAGCAATCAATTCACAGAAGATAAGGTACAAGAAAGATGTGATGCTATTGGGAGGCAAGAAAATATTTTTTAAACATTAAAGATTGATGTACTGTATCAGAAAAACTACAAACCTGAGAGGTTATTATTACGATAGAGAGGTGCCAAAAATGTAATATCCTTAGGTTAAACTGTAATTGCAGTGTATTTCACTTGGAAAAAAAGTTTTAAAAGAACTGTAGAGTTTCGTATTATAGATTAAAAGAATACAACAACTATTTACTATTACATTAAGTACCTCTTAATCCCCATAAGGCTGTTATACGTCTTTCCTGTCATAAAATTGGAATCTTGAAGATTTGAAATATACCATGCCTTAGGGACAGGATGTTCTATGCGTTAGTTACAGCAGAACAATTCAGTCAGAATGTTTTAAAGTCAGCCAAAATGACTACCACATATTAACTTAACCATATAAAGTGGTACTGAATTCACCTGGTAGTCTTCCATTTGTCTTACAGAAAAGCTCCTGTTTTATGAATGGGGTATTACTTGTTTTTATTCCAGGCGGGTGCTTGTAATAATCAACCATTACATTGTATAGCACTTCAAGGAAGTTTATAGTAAAAAGAAAACATGTGTGAATTCATCACAAAAACAGATAACTTGCTATTGATAAACAAGAAATGTTCCAGGTTCCTTAAACCACCCATGATTTCTAAAAGCTAGGAACAGAAAACAAAAACCACAAAAACAATAAGGGTTGTGAACCCTGTGATTTGTACCTCCAACATATTTCCTGTTTTCAGAGCTGCAGTTAGTTACTGATTATGTTTAATGATTTTACAGGTATACTATCCTCCCCTTTAGCTGGCACGTTATTATGGTAAAATCTCAATGACTGTCTCACAATGACCTGTAACAGTGCTGCTCTGTGTTTTGAAGACTGCCCCTACAGCACACTGACATATTTGTTTATACAGAGAAATGTGTATGAAACTAGTATTCCAATGAAGATTTTGGAACCAGCTGACTGGTATTAATTAAAGTATGTTTCTATTGACTCATCATACACAATGGGAAAGTGTGTAGTAAAACTTTAGGTATTTATTAACCTAAAACTTGTAAACATATATATGAAATTATTTTGTTCATGCAGCTTAACCTTCAGTGAATACAAAAAGTTAGAACAAGGTTAGCTTTCTAATAAACTTCAATAACTGATCCATACAAAGAATTGTGTAGTGCATGTAAGCATAAAGGTCTGATTACACCAGGAGCGGTAGTGGAAAGCAATAAACGTGTGGTTTTTCATATTACACTGGCAGCGGGAAACCTTGCGGTATATGTAAATGTATTATCACGTTAATGTTGAGAAAAAATGAATTTGATGAAGGATGTCAAGAAATAAAGGTTAAATATATTTGTGCATGTGTCTATTTAAAAAAAAAAAAAATGCAGCGTTTCACCTGTGTAGCACTAACCAGAGTGACCATTATATTTACATTAATAAACGTTATAAAATGGATATATATACACACACACACACACACACACACAGTACTGTGCAAAAGTTTTAGGCAGGTATGAAGAAATGCTGTAAAGTAAGAATGCTTTCAAAAATAGACATGTTAATAGATTATATTTATCAATTAACAAAATACAAAGTGAGTGAATAGAAGAAAAATCTACATCAAATCAATATTTGGTGTGACCACCCTTTGCCTTCAAAACAGCATCAATTCTTCTAGGTACACTTGCACACAGTTTTTGAAGGAACTCGGCAGGTAGGTTGGCCCAAACATCTTGGAGAACTAACAACAGTTCTTCTGTGGATTTAGGCAGCCTCAGTTGCTTCCCTCTCTTCATGTAATCCCAGACAGACTCGATGATGTTGAGATCAGGGCTCTGTGGGGGCCATATCATCACTTCCAGGACTCCTTGTTCTTCTTTACGCTGAAGATAGTTCTTAATGGCTTTCACTGTAGGTTTGGGGTCGTTGTTATGCTGCAGAATAAATTTGGGGCCAATCAGATGCCTCTGCCACTGTTCAGCTGCTGGTGGCAATGCTGCCAGCTTCCCAGCTGCCAGCGGAAATGCTGTCAGCAGAGCCATCAATGGCTCCCAGGCTGGCTTCTCCAGCCCCAGAAAATCCCTGGTCAGCAGTAAAGGACCTCCAGGGCAGGCATGTCCGGGCAATAGCACACGGGCAACCCCAGATGACGGCGAGCAGGCCTACCAAGGCGTGCCTTCTCCCTCTCGCACGGGAGACACTGATACCTGGGCTGCTGTTCTCTCCATATCTGCCTCTAGGTAGTAGAGGACCAACTCCACAACCTTCTCCAGTGATCTTGGGCTGTGTCCTCACCGCTAGACCCCCTATCCCCAAACAAACAATGGACAAACACGAAACAAACAAGTATCATTGTTTGTTTTTAGTTTTTACTTTCCTCTCCCCCATTCTCCACTCACCAAACACCTAGCCCCACTGTGCTGGGATTGAATTACTAATTTATCATTCACTTGAATCCCAGCATGTGAACTAATTTGTGCAATCCCCGTACCCACATCCTAATACATATTGTATTTGTACGTGAAGTGATTGTGCAATCCCTGTGCCTAAATACAAATATACATTTTAACAACACTTGTGCTACATAGCCCAATGTATACCCCGTGCGGATCAGGGATCCGGTTCCAGTGGGTGCTATTATGTTTTTTGTAAAACTGATTATTAAAACATTAATTTCTGTCAAAAATACATTTGATAACTATAATTGACACGTTCATGCTTTAGAGAAAATCTGCAAAATATTTATTACAGCAATAACAGGGCTTTTAAAGTTTTGAGTGATGAAAACACTTTGGGTAAAGTGAATCTGTTGCACCTCAATAGGATCATTCGCAAGACAACCTGAAGCAGAACACGACACGATTTCACGATTGCCACGATTTCAGCTCGTCGGCACCAAAGCAGGAACCGGGTACCCGATTTCAAAGGAACCGGTTCACACACCTCTACATTTTTAAGTGATTTACACTAGCAGTGGAGTGGAGCTTGAGTGGAGCTGGCTGCAGAATTAGAAGCACGAGAGCAGAGTGCGAGTGGAGCGGAACGGACTGGGGAAATAAAAGCCTTGGAGCGAGCGGTTTCAAAAGAGGAAGAGAGTCAGAAGCAGCATTTATAAGTGCTGTACTCCACTCACATGCTCTGCTCCAAACCTGAATGAGCATGACATGCACCATAAATTCAAAATTGAGCCTAACATGCACCATAAATCAAAATGTACAGTCCCATTTACTAACAGAAAACATATTAATTTAGGTGCACATTACTTGGCTAATTAACATACCATAGCGTGCACACTACTATTGTCAGTGATAATTTAATGTGCACGATAATATCCAAGATTTACCAATGACCACCGTGATATAAAAAACCACAGCAGTCCAGGCGTATCTTTTGGCTTATTGTGAAAGGTGGAGCTGGCTTACATTGACTGAAAATGAGTGATCAACAGACGTAGTCCTCCGCTGGGGACAGGCAGAGGCAACGTAAAGTGAAACTGCACGCATTGGAGTTAGAAATTCTAGCTGAGGAGGTTGTTTTAAATTATAATACTTTGTTTGGTCCAGTTTTTTATTTAACCACTCTGTTATTTGTACCAATGTAATGAACTATAAAATACAACCTAACAAATGATAACATTAACACGTTTATTCACACTTAATATAACCTGTTATTTTCACTGCTCTATATGAAAACTTTAATGCAAGTAATGCTTCCATGATACCAGAGAGATTTCAGCCCAGAAAAATAGGTTTAAATAGTGTGCCTATCAGTGGTTGAAGCCTGGTTTCTAAACTAACTAATTATCGCTCACTTTAAGGTGCACACTGTGATTAGCTCCCTTTAGTAAATATGGTGTGAATGAAGCTCATCTCATTATCCAGAGCGGGGTGCCCCATTTAAATACATTATCATGCATTACCATATGAATCACATATTCATTCTGATTATCATAGTGTGGCACAATAAAATCAGTGTGTGCCATAATATGCCCTCTATTTCATGCGATAATGAATACAATTGCAATAGTAAATACGGAAATCATGAATGTGCACAGCAATTGCAATTATGGTGCACCATAACGTTTAGTGCCCTGTCATAAATGAGTTTCACTGTCAGCAATATTTATGGTACTTGTCAGAAAACTCATAATTATTGCAGTCAGAACAATAACCTGTAAACTCTTTACAACTATGCAGTCAGAAGTTTTTCTGTGATTATCATTTGCAATTCATTTTTCATATTAAGTTCACAATTTACTAACTGTACCGGTACATCACGTTTTTAATTTGAAGCTTTATCAACAAATTTGTTCTATAATTAATGGGTAATTTTACAATTTATTAACAGTGGCATTTTTTTTTTTTTTTTTATATATAAAGTATTTCCTGTTAATAATATGGACCATAGATCATGATTAAAATGCATTTTCTTTCTGTATAATCTAGTTAAACCAAAGGCTGATAAATCTGTCTTCACTGGGGTTGTCTAAAATAACGGTATTTGTGGTTTTCCTTTCAAAAATCCTTACTCCTTCTGACTTCTAAGACAAACATAAATTATAAACCAGTCACACCCACTTCTTTTTAAGTGTTAATGATTTTGTCCGTTTGAGGTGTTCAAAAAAATGTAATGTCAGAAGTTGGATTCCCCACTGGAGATCATATTTTATTTAATGGGATTGTTTAACCCCTTTTGGGATGGGATTGAGTTCCTTCTACAAACATAAACACTAACAGTGCCATGTTTTTGAGGGGAAATGGCTGGTTAGCTGAGAATGAAAATCTCAGGGTTGAGAGTGTATTTTCTATTTTATGGGGCCATACAATTTAGTGTTCAGTATTCATTAAAATGAACAAATATTGAACATTAAATAATTTTCTCACCCACATACCGTTCACGGTATTTGGTTTATTTTTTTGGTTTTTCATCACATCCTTGAAACTTCTTTTTACAAAATCTGAGCTCAAGGACCAGTGATATATTCTCTACTAAGACATACAACATTCTTCTAGTTAGTTCCCACAATGGGCTTTTTGTGTCAATGTCAGACTAATTTGATTAGTAGTTAGTTTCACCTCCCACACCTGTTCCCTGCTTGTAGTTTAGATGCCTCATCGTTAATGATGTTGCATCCTAAAATATATTGTTACAGAACACTTTTTCATTCAATCCAAGGCACAGCAAACTAGCTTGTATTGTACATGGCGTTCTTTTTTTTTTTTTTTTTTTTTTTTTTTGGCAACAAAAATGCTATCTCCCGCCTTCATTGTAAGATCCAGTACCTATTTATTTGTTTATTTATTTATTTTTTACAAACTAACCCCTGAAAGAAAGGTATGATAAAAATTATATAAATTAACATGTATCTATTAAATGCAAAATCTTATTTTTTGAGACAGATGAAATGGAGGGAAGGGAGAAGAGACTGGGAGACATGGGTAAGTGAGCTGCCTCAATAGCAGGTGAGCACGAGCCCCAGCTGCCAGAACATGAGAGGGCTGACAAAAGACTCATATTCAAATTGTACCAATGACCCAAGCAGTGAAAGTGTGACCATTTTTCTGGAAGGGAAGGAAAGTAAAAACTTTTATTTTCATAGTGTGGTACTAGATTTTTTAAAAGGAAAGTACATGTTTGCAAACTGCACACTGAAGACCTATATAATTACATTACAGGTCTGATTGTGCTAGCTACAATACAACCACTTTACTGATGATGTACCTGAAACAGCAACGAATTTCACCTAAATTCAGCAAAATTAATGCAGTTTGTTTTATAATATTTACCGTATATGTTTTTGTTTTGGCTAGCAATGTAAGCTATGGTTGTTGTGTGAATGTGACAGATATGTGTATGAAACTCTGTGTTTCACTAAGATGTGTGCTTGCATTCAAATTGTCTACCCCCTCTCAAACAGTGCCTTGCCTTTGTTTTAATTTTGTAGCAGGGTTTAGTTTTATAGAGTGGTAAGACACCACCCACTTGATATATCGCGGGTGTCGGGGTCCAATACAAATCCGCTATATGTCGAGGGCCACGATAGAGCGAGAGACCCATAGAAAAACAAATAGGCTAACAAATAAATTTACCGTATAACTACTCCCTCATTGTATCAGGGGCGTCAGGGTCCAGTATAAGTCCTCTACGCACCCTGCTTTTTCTCATTTTTTCGTATAAAGAGTAGTACACCATTTTAATTCGTACAGCGGAGGGCAATTGGTTCTCCTCAACTTCAGTCTGCAATTAAGGAGTCTTCCTCTCCTTTCTCAAATGCCCAAACCCGCTGCATTGAAAGAATCCACTCCCAACAGGCGTGTTGCTAGGGAGCCAACGTCACTGCCCTGTGACTTTTGCTAGTGCGTTGCTACCACAAGTGAACACCTTGCTGACTAAAATAAAAACCGCTTCAGCAATGTAGATATTTAGTTTGCATTGTGTTATTGTGCAATGCATGTGTATATGATAACAACAGTATGATATTAATGCTTTGTTTTTAATTGTTTTGTATATTTTTGGTTGCGATGTGCAGTTCAAAATAAAATTAACAGTAATTGTAAGTGCCTATGTATATTGCAGCTAAGGCATGTGCAGTTACAGTAAAAATGGGGAGCCAACTCCATGACCCCTGTAGTTGAGAAAGATTACAAGCTCTATAATTAATGTTGTTACTCTTTTGTGCAGATGTTAAAGTAATTATAGCTAACAAAATAATTCTGTAAATCTTACCTACTGTATTTTGGAATTCTATTAGCAACATAGGTCTGAAATATGCAGTTTTGAAAGCAACGTGTATTTTCATTTTAAACCATGTTATACTACTTTAGGTTAAGAGAAGTAGGCCCTGGTCACCATAGTAACATCTGATAAGTATTTATAACTTGACCAACTGGACCACCACCGAAGAAACTCAGCATAAACCTAAAAAAGTCTCTTAACCCTTTGAGATACTATTGTCGGACCTTGTCCGACATCATTAAAAAAGATATAAAGCACAGGTACCCAGTCGTTTTTTCTCTGGAAAAAACAGAGAAAACATTTTGATAACAAAGAGTATCACAGACATTTGCAGAGTTTTTTTGAGATGTTATAGTAATAAAATAATGACTTGGATTACATTATTGAGGAGCTTGGCGATAAAACGAGTGATCAGGAGAGGATGTATCAGTATACACGTCTATAAAGAGGTATGTGAAATACAGCGAACAAGGGGTGGGGCTTTGTTGAAGATACAGCACTCAGGTTTAAAAGGCATTGAATTGCAAAAAATATTTTAAACAGCGTGTGTAAAATAAACAGCGCATGTGAAAATAAACTGGACCTGACGTGCTTTACAAGTGCTAAATAAATGGACTGCAAAGGGTTAAAATGAAAAGATACTGAAACCGAACAATAAAACTGAAATATATCTTTCTGAATTTAGTTAACTGAAAAAAACTAAATAAAAATTTTAAACAAAAACTAAAACAGAAACAAAATAATAATCTTACCAATTAAATAAAAAACTCAATTGAAATGCGGAAACTAAAAATAAAATAATGAAAAGACCAGAGATTAGATTTCTGGCTGACCCTTTTGAAGCAGCTTCTCGAATGGAAACCTTTGAACTCTGGGAAGATGGCAGATTGAAGTCTATTCTAAAGTGGTAAAGCTTCACTTTTGGAGCGCTGTGCCAAAGGATAAACTGCTGCCTGCTGCTGCACCTACCCGGTCGCCAACCTGTGCTCCCAACGACCCGTCTACATCACCCGGGTCCCCTGTCGTCGGTTCTCAGTCCCATGATAGAGGTGCAGGAACCTAAACTGACCCGTCCTCCACCCCATCCACAAGAAGTAAAAATAAAAAGGGACAATATGGGACTCATGGGGAAATTGGTTTTACAGAGGGGGGATTATTCAAGGAGGGAGGTGGCCGATTGCAGCCGTATAGCTTTGGCACAGTGTTTTGTTTAGCTGTGTGGGTTTTAATAAAGATTTATTATTTTGAATTTAAGTTTGGCAGGGATGGGCAAGCAAGCAAAAGCCATCTTTTATTTATTTTGGCATATACCACCAGACTGTGGCTGACAAATCACCAAAGTCAGCAAATAGCTAAAATCACTCTTTAGATTACTCAATAAACCCTTCGCTTACAGTCCTTACGATCATAGCATCCAATCCCACAATTGAAAAAAATATTTTAATACAAAATAATAATTATAGCAATTATAGGGCTGTATTCTGATCACAGCACAAATGCGAGTGCAAGCGCAAAAGGCATTTGCCCCCTATTTTGTGGAGTATAAATGGAGCGAAGATGTTAAAAAAAAAAAAAAAAAAAAGTGTTGAAATTGTATTCTGAAGACATGTCTTGCACAGTTCTAGAGCACCTGCCCTGTCGCCATGGGTTGGCATAAATTTCGAGGTATGGTATCATCAACATATTCACCAAAGCAATTCTGATATTCTGACGGCGCAGTGGGGTCCCAAATAGACAATTGAGCACTGTGTTAACAATTGAACACACTATAAAAATCAATGTAGTCCTATGTAGCAGCTGTGCATTTGGACTGACATAGAAAGAGGAGATCAAGAAAGAAAAGTAAAAAAGAACCAAAAAAGACAAAATGTAAGAAACTAACAGTATTATTCATAAATTAACAAACAAATATGAATTTAAAAATAAATTCAAATTGCAGATACAAATCCTTTTGCAGATACAATGGAGTACTACGTTTATTTTCATGAGGACTAGCAATTATTACAACTGAAAATATGTACATACAGTATATGGAGAGCAGCATAACAGGAGCGCCACTTATGTATTTGTATGACCCTGTTCACGCTACTGGTGCCCCAAGTGGTATTAGTAAACATCAGGATCCCATAGCTCAAAGAAGGAGCCCTTTTCTTTTTTAGATGATGTGTGATCTACCACTCTGTGGAAAGAAAACCTCTTTTTGGGGGGGGGGGGGGGGGGGGGGGGGGGGGGGGGGGGGGGGGGGGGGGGATCTCTGGTGGCCCAGGCAGAGAGATAGCCCCCACTGCGGGCATACTGGCAATATTCTGTTGAGCTGTGGAAATGTCAGAGAGACAGGAGTGAATGTAGGTTTCTACTGCAGAGGATGTCCAGCGCCCCATTGTTTTAATCAAATGTTGATTGATGTTAGCTTTGGCTGCGGAGGTAGCTGCGCCTATGCGAAAAGAATGGGAAGTGTAGAACTGCGGGCGTACACTTGCTTTAGAGATGAGATACGAGAGGTGGGACAAAAACCAGCTCCTTGTAACTTCTTGTAACTACACAATGATTGCTGTTAATTAAAGGATCCGAAGAATAAATGAGAATTAAGCTTGCAGAGCAGAATGAGCTATCCTTGACAGAACTGCTTCGTTTGGAAATACGGAGGAAAAGGATATAAAGAGAGTTAAGAACTAAGGACAGATCACTGCAACAAATACCTACTGAAGGGAAACTGGATTGGGAAGGAATTGCAAACTCGGAGCACGGGGGAAACCAAAAAAGGCAATCAGATAGATAAACTCCATAACTAGATCATTGAAGGTGTTGAAACAACCTTGGTGAAGAATTGATATATTAATAGGATATTAATAGAAGATTAATAGGATTTAAATAGTTCCTGTGGATAAGTGAAGGCAGTCTTTTGCGTGAACGAGGAAGGCAAGCATAAAGTCCAGGTTGAATGGAGTTGGAGGAACCCGGTTTTGATTGCAGAATAATGAAAAGGTAGGCCAACAAGATGAGAAGGAGGAATGAGTAGAAGGCGCGAGGGTGTTGATAATGTATCCCTAGGCAACAGTGAACAGGTTTTGAATAGCTGGGTTCATCTCATCACGAGTTTGCTGAATGGAGAGACTGCCAGAGGGAAACGCTGAGAAGATGGAACCAGACATCTGAACCTGGGAATCAGAAGACGAGAAAGGGCATCGGCAGCATTATTACAGGCTTGAATGATGAAGTTGTTACATACGCAGATCCAGACGAGGCAGGGTAATAACTGCATGATTAATCACAGTAAAATAAAATTGACTTCTTTTTCCAGCAGGGTCCCCATAAATGAGCCGCCACCACTATGGATAGATTTCTAGTAGGGCGGTACATTTCAACTGAGGAAAACCATTGCTGAGAGAAGAACCCGCCAAAACCAGAGAAGAATGCGTCGGTGTGCAGAAATGGGTCATGCTGGGCTGAGATGAAGTCGTCATAGAAAAGAGATAAATCATTCCAGTGTTGTAACAGAGAGGACCACATCCTGATTTCTTTTCTTGCCTCTGCTGAAATGTTAACAAAAGAGTTGAGATTTTTTACTTTGGCAGATAGAGCAAGAAGACGAGAAATGAATGTCCTGCCATGCGGAATGATATGAATAGCGAAGTTGAAGTGACCGAGCAGTGAAAGAAGATCACGTTTCTTGACAGTGTTGGAAATCTGGAATTCTTGAATGAGAGAACGGATGCGAGTGAGCTTGCTGGGAGGAAGGTGGGCTTCGAAGTGCATGGTATTGGGTGTGATTCTGAGAAATTCCAGGGTGTCCATTGGTCTGATGGTTTTGTCTTCTGAAAGTGGAACGCCCACTGATTTAAAAGAGGGTTTTGAGAGTTGTGATTGCTTGAGCTGGGGGATCCGAGGGAGGCAAAACCAGAAGAAAATCTTCAAGGAGATGGAGAAGGAAAGGGATGTGGTGAATATTTAACAGAATCCAACATAAAGCTTCAGAAAGAGAGTCAAAAATCTTGGGGCTGCTGCGGCAGACAAAAGTCAGCTGGGTGGAAAAATAGAATTTATTGTTCCTACATATCCTGAAGAGGTGACGGAGGGAGGGGATAATGGGCATGACTTTAAAATGCATCTGAAATATTTGCTTTGGCTAACCAGGATCCTCGGCAAGCAGTCTTAATTGAGTGAGTTGATGGCATCGAAGATGGTGATGGAGTGGAGGAAGAATGGATCTAAAAGGATTGGAGAGTTAATGCTGCTGAAAAGGCTTTTATGAGGAGCTGATAGACCAATGATGAGCCGTTTTTTACCAGACATCGTTCTGGTAGTTATACCAGTTAATGCAAAACGGGGGGGGGGGGGGGGGGGGGGGGGGGGGGGGGGGGACGATGATAAGGGTGCCAAACATAAACCCCTTAGATACTTCTGATTTGATGAGAGTTTTAACTATTGCAGGTTCTTTGATATTTGAATGTGCAGTGATGTGCAGTGATGAAGGGGTGTGTTCAATTCCTGCAGAAAAAAACATCAGAAAGGTAGTAGATGAGATATTTGATGAAAATACGGTCTGGGCGATTTTACAATAAATTATTCAGTGTAAGGATAGATATAGGTGTGAACACTGTTAAAAGAAGAGAGAGTCATTTGGAAGCTAATGGGCAGATGGACCGAGAGTGGGTGTAGCCGCAGAAACTGCACATATGAATATATCTACAATGATCCAGAGAGCAGTATTTCTCATTGAAGTTATTGCAGAGCTGTCTGCCGCCAGAAAATTTGATTACACATCCGTAAACATAAGATGAAGGGTTACTGTGAGAAGATTCTGGAAGATTCTAGATTCTAGAAGAATGAATATGGTTAAATGATGAAAGATGGTCTTTAAAGCGAGGTGGAGTTGGCATGAAAAATGGTTTGTCTGAGGCAGGCAGAGGGAGGTTGAGTGTGCAGTGGATGCGCACACGCCACAAGCATTTGCTCTGAGCCCACTGAAAACTTTATTGAAAAGATGTGGATCAGATTGGGACCAGTTGATGATGATATAATCCATGGTGAGAACTGAGTCTGCTTTAGCTGAAAATGATTTGTGGTACTACTATTTTGAACACAGGAGTCCAGTTCATGCCGACGGTTGGGATATGATTCACACATTACATCGCTGTAAACAGAAAAAGCCAGCACAAATTCTCCCAGTATAAGATTTTTAAGATGCCTAGGGTTCCTGGGTTTCAGTATTACAGAAAGAGCCCTGCAGTCGATGATTCTCTGATCTAAAAATTCCGAAGTGGTAATAAGAATAGAAACTAAATTAACATCTTTACCTTCAATGATACTGGGTCTCAGTTGAGGAGACAGGGAGTGCCTGTGAACAGATAAAGCAGAGGTGGAGCCAGCACAAGAAGCAGAAGCCAAGCTGTAGACTGGCAGGTCGACTAGGGACAGGAGTTGCTGGAACGGCAGAAATGATGGATGCAGTAGAGCTTGCAGCGGCTGCTGGAGTAATGACAGAAATGGTGGCTGAAGGGACGGACAAATTAACTTCCATACAATAACTCGTCAGTCCAGATTTCCCAGGCTGGTGCTGAAATCTGAGATGGCATCGGCAACAGGTTGAATTGAGTTGTTTAATGTCCTTGAGAATTGCCTGATGTAGATCGTAGAGTGGATCTTGGACGGTTGGTGGCTGAGGAGCTGGAGAGATTGAGGCTGCTGGCTGCTGAGGATCTGAGCTGGTTGATGGGGCGGCTTGCTGCAAGGATGCAGTGTGGCGTGGATTCCTGAAATGCTGATGATGTCGCTACGGGCTGATGAGAAAAGATAGGTTTGGCTGAAATGCTGTTGCACTATAGAATAAACATGGACTTGCGTTCACTGTCCGCTGGAATCGGAATACCTCTTTTAAAAAGAGTTTTCAGGAGTTTATCGACTGACCAGTCTTCAAAATACAGCCGAGCTGGAGAGGATTCCCAAGATTCACGGTGATTGCTTCTCCGTGGCTGGGCTGCAGAACAATTTGCGCAAAATATTCAAAGATCTTCTTGTCTGAAACCGCAATGTTGATCGGCACCAAATTTGTCAGGTTTGCTCAGGACAAGGTCCTCCCTAAGTTTTGTAAAATCCCTGCTTTTACGTTAAAAAACATGGCTGCAGCGAGCAAAATAAAAATTTCATGAGTGCTTGTCACAAAGACGGCCAAGTGGGCGGCGTCAGAACCAGGAAGGAATGAAATATACAAAGACGATGATGTGAAATGAAATGATGAAGACGCCTGTTGGCGCCGGTTTATTACAAAATAAAAGGTTTAAACAAACACGAAAACACAGGACACGGCACTCTACGCCAAAATAAATAGACAAACAAAAACAGACTAAACTTAAAACGGTGCACGGACAGACACGGACAAACACGGTGAGCAGATACTTTCTCTTATTATTATTATTATTATTATTATTACTACTATACTTATTTCCTCCGTCTCCAATCCCGTTCTCTGCTCACCGAACACCCCACCCCCAGTATGTGACAACGTGCATCTATATATACTATTGTGCTGGGATTCAATTACCAATTAATTATTCACTTGAATCCCAGCACGTGAATTAATAAAGTGCAATTCCCCGTGCTCACATATTACTACATTTTACTTGCACGTGAAGTGCTGTGCAATCCTCGTGCCTAAATACACATATACATTTTTAAACACTCGTGTTACACAGACCCGTTTATATCCCGTGTACCAATGTCTATACACCAACATTTAAACACACCACACGCAACACATAACAGATAATATACACAGGGGCGGGCACTTTGTTACAGTGCTATATTTTCATATATTTAAGTATAAATCCATACTGCAATAGACTATAGAGACATGAAACTGAGTATGGTAGTACAGGGTAATGTGAAGTACTGTCGATTTCAAAATGGTGTGTTTTGGTCACATGGTTTGGCAGCCATACTGATAATTAAAAAACGACTTATGACCCATAACAGAACAGTGTTATTCAAAGATCTTCTTGTCTGAAACCGCAGCATTGATCGGCAACAAAATTGTCACGTTTGCTCATGACAAGGTCCTTTCTAAGTTTTGTAAAATCCCCACATTTTCATTAAAAAACATGGACGCAGCAAACAAAACAATTTCATGATGCACATTGGATTTGCGCAAAATATTCAAAGATCTTCTTGTCTGAAACTGCAATGTTGATCGGCATCAAAATTGTTATTTTTGCTCATGAGAAGGTCCTTTCTAAAGCTTGTAAAATCCCAGCTTTTTTGTTAAAAAACATGGATACAGCGAGCAAAACAACAATTTCACTAGTGCTATATTTACATATATTAAACTATAAATCTTTAATTTATAGACTAGATACATGAAACTGAGTATGACAGCAGAGGGTAATGTGAAGAACTGTCGATTTAAAAATGGCTTGTTTTGGTCACATGGTTTGGCAGCCATATTGATAATTGAAAAATGACTTTTATGACCGATAATAACAACAGTGTAGCACATATGCTCTTCAATGTTGGTACAGTTGTGCCGCCCATAATAAAGTAATAACCACTAAAATCTAAAGCAGATTGGTCACATGTTTTGCCATCCATATTGGAATTATTGTTTAAATTGTATCTCCTAGGCATACCGATGTGGTCAAAGTTATAATGGAACACGTATAGGAAGTCATATATGCTGTATGAAAAAATGTCATCACCCGCGACCTTTGACCTCTCTAAAAGGTCAAACTAAAAACTGTCTCCTTGCACCTCAAGGATTAGAGATAGAGTCATGGTTCATAGGAAACACATATAGGAAGTCATATGTGCGCTATAAAAAATGGCATTAACATGTCTGCACTATAAAAAACTGTCATCACCCAGAACCTTTGACCTCTGCTAACGTTCAAAATCCACAAATTAGCCTATAGCTCCTCAGCTGTGTCTAACAAAGATCAATGCACTTAGTCTTCAGCGTAAGATTAAGGTCTGTATAAGATGCAACTTAAGTAACCCATTAACTAATTATAGGAAACGTAGCGAGCTGTATTAGTGATTACTTGTGATGACTGAACCATGTTTTCTTGGAAGCCTTTATAGTTGTCTTATATTTTTTACTTGTAAAAAGCAGCATTATTGTGTCTTTGGGTTATTTTTTGTGTGTGTTCTTATTTTTATGTGTAAAAATCTAGCTAACAGACAAGTAATTATACACTAGTATAAATATAAACATGGCTATTGGAAACACCAGCTTTATAGTAAAGTTTATTTTGTCTAGTTCTGACCATGCTAGCACAGTATACAACACATTTTAACATGATTCATATTTTGGCATAGTCAGTTTCACCTGTTTTTCAAATCAACATGCAGTCTCACTTCAAAGTTCTCACTGATTTTGTAAGTATTTTTTTGTATAAACAAAACACAAAATAATAATAATACCTGCTGAAAAGGCAGCCCATGGTATCGCCGGGGACACATCTCCACTTTCAAATGTCTCAGCAGTCTGGAACAAGAAACAGATTAGTTAACAACTTCTACTTGGTACTTTCCAAGTCACAACTTGAAATAACTATGCATCTAATTCAGACACCAATTTATTTTATTTAAAGTTCCAAAGCACGCACCCCGACCTTGTTTTTAATTCCAGTTGAACCTGTCCTATCCTGAGTGTGTCTGGCTTCCTCAGGAATAAAAAGGCTTGTGGTTGTGTTAATATGGGTGTGTGTAAATTAAAGAATGTAATCATATTGTTGCTTGTGTATTTTTTTAGTAAACCAATTGTTTATAGAGCTGGGACAAATATTCAAACAATCCAACAAACACATTTGGTGGCAAAATGACCATGTTATACATAAAAGATGTCTGAAACCTAACACACATTCTACTGTACAGGTAATTGATGGGGTTTATTTCTGTAGAATGACTTTTTTTTTATCTTTTGTTGTCTTCAAATTTAACAAATGTACTTACTATACCAGCATCTAAGTCATTAATGTAGATTAGGAAGAGCAGAGGACCTAATACTGATCCCTCTAACAGTCCACCGGTTACCTCGCTCCATTTTGAGGTTTCTCCTCTTATCAGTGCTTTCTGTTTTCTACATGTTAACCACTCCCTAATCCATATGCATGCATTTCCTTCAATGCCTCTGCGTTCAGTTTGAGAATTAATCTTTTATGCAGGTCTTTGTCAAAAGCTTTCAGTAAATCTAAATAAACCATGTCATATGCTTTGTTGCATCCTCAAAAAAATCAAGTAGGTTAGTTAGACACGATCTCCCTTTCCTAAAACCATACTGACTGTCTCCCAGGATGCTGTTACCATATAGGTAATTTTCCATTTTGGATCTTATTATAGTTTCCATAAGTTTACATATAACAGAAATCATGCTTATTGGTTTAGATAGATACGATGGCTCCAATGCATACCCAGGCAGAGAAATTAATCCCTAGCAGGAAATAGAAAAAAATCTGTTTGTTTTCTTTGGTCTCGACTATTGGATAGTAAAATGTCCTAAGGAACAGAACATAAATTTAAGCTTAATTTAAAAATTTTAAAGTTCTGGGTAAAAACTTTCTAGTCTTAACCCTAAAATCAGAACCCTAACTAATTTAGAACAATTTGTAGATTTTAAATTTTCCACTTTGACATTATGGATTTTTTTGTCTTGATCAGTGGCAAAAACTACTAATTAAATTCATTTTGATTCCATATTGTAACACAATAAAATGTGGAAAAGTCCAAGGTGGGTGAATACTTTTGAGAGCCACTGTGTATATACATACATACATACAGTGCCTATAGAAAGTCTACAACCCTTTCAAAATGTTCACCTTTTGTTGCCTTAAAGCCTGGAATTAAAATGCATTAAAATATTTTTTTTTTTCATTCATCTACACATCCTACCTGACAACTTCCAAGTGAAAAAAAAAAAATCTAGAAATTTGTAGAAAATTAATTAAAAATAAAAACTGAAATAGCTTGACTAGATAAGTGTCCACCCCCCTTGTAATAGCAATCCTAAATTAGCACAGGTGTACCGATCGCCCTCAAAATCACACACCAATTTAAGTTTTCTCCACTGGTGCTAAACTGTAGTGATTTCAGGATAAATTCAGCAGTTCCTGTAGACTTTCTTTGCTGGGTAGTGCATGTCAAATCAAAGACTCAACCATGAGCACCAAGGAGCTTTCAAAAGAACTCTGCGACAAACTTGTTGAAATGCACAGATCAGGGGATAGGTATAAAAAAAAATCAAAGGCCTTGAATATCCCTTGGAGCACGGTCAAGACAATTATTAAGAAGTGAAAGGTTTATGGCACCACCAAGACCCTGCCTGGATCAGGCCGTCCCTCCAAACTGGATGAACGAGCAAGGAGACTGATCAAAGAGGCTACCAAGAGGTCAATGGCAACTTTGCAAGAGCTACAGAATTTTATGGGCAAGACTGGTCAAAGTGTGCATATGACAACAAATCTGGCCTGTATTTTACTCAAGAAAGACCACCTTGAATCCCGTTTGAAGTATCCAAAAAACACTCAGGAGATTCTGTAGACATGTGGCAAAAGTTTTGGTGGTCTGACGAAACTAAAATTGAACTTTTTGGCCTAAATTCAAAACGTTATGTTTGGCACAAACCCAACAAAGAGCATCACCCAAAGAACACCATCCCTACTGTGAAGTATGGTGGTGGCAATATCATTATATGGGGATGTTTCTCATTGGCAGGGACTGGGGAACTTGTCAGGATAGAAGGGAAAATGAATGGAGCAAAGTACAGAGAAGTCCATGAGGAAAACCTGCTGCCTGCTGCAAGAAAGCTGAAACTGCGATGGAAGTTCACCTTTCAGCATGACAACGACAAAAAGCACAAAGCCAAAGCTACACTGGAGTGGCTAAGGAACAAAAAGGTGAATGTACTTGAGTGGCACCCAGTCAGACCCCAAACCTAAATCCAATCAAAAACTTGTGGCATGACTTGAAGATTGCTGCAATCAATGCTCCCCGAGGAACTTGACAGAGCTTGAACAGTTTTGTAAAGAAGAATGGTTACATATTGCCAAATCTAGGTGTGCAAAGTTGGTAGAGACCTATCCCAAAAGACTCTCAGCTGTAATTGCTGCCAAAGGTGCTTCCACCAAGTATTAACTCAGGGGGGGTGGAGACTTATCCAATTATAATCTTTCAGATTTATATTTTTAACATATAATCTTTTTCTCAATAAAAAATTTTTTCCCCTTAACAGTGTGGGGTATGGTGTGTAGATAAGTGGAAGAAATCCTCATTTAAATGCATGAAACTCTGAAGCACTGGTACAACAAAGTGTGAAACAAGTTCAAGGGGGTGTAGACTTTATACACACACACACACATACATACATACACGCCAATGGACTTTTACCACATGGCACGAAACCAAACCACAGGGCAGAAAACCTCAACATGGACAGTGAACCACACAATATGTTAATAAACCAACCTCACAAGTCAAGACCACGTTCTCTTTGGATCAGTGCCACCCCATCTGGGCAGGGTCCTATACCACACAACTTCACAGACAACACCACCACTGCATCCCGAATCATCACCATTTACTTAGAGATTCAATCAGACAGACTGGCTTGCATTTTAGACTACCTCAACCTTTTATTCCTACATGACCTTAAATTACTGGAAAGTAATGGCCAGTGAAAATATGAACCCCCTTTAGAAAAATATGGAAAATGTCTAAATGAAAATATTGATGCCGGTAATGTTCCTGACCAGGTTATTCGTGCAACATATTTTGAATAAAAAAAATAACATTTAAGCTATCTCTGTACTAAAACAATGCATTGCTACCACTGCTGCCTGCTTTGTTGTATTCCTATTTTTTTCCCCCGATCAGGCAAGCTTGGTCTCATGGGACCCATTAAATGCAGTTTTCCCTGTGGATCTAACTTGTTGGGGTCTGTGTACCGAAGAATGGATTATGTGGATTTAAACCCCAGAGGTTTCACTGTCTATTCCAATTGTAATATGGTAGCCATATTAGGTTAGAGATTAAGGTCAAGGTGCTGTATAACAATGTCCAAGATATGAGGTGTTGAAAGTGTGGCACTGGTGGTTAAAACAAATAGCAACTGTTCACTTTGTATTGTACCCATAACAAACTAGAGAGCCATACAGTATAACACTTATGTGTATAAAATTCGAAAGCAAAATGTTAGGCCATTATTATCCTGATACAAAACATATATGCCAAAGATGTTAAGTTACAAGCCTACATGTAAATGGTTTCTGAGATATGGACAACAGTTTGAAAAAATACCCATGATCAAACTGCTGCATGCAGCTTTATAATTCAGTACATACCTCAAATCCTCCAAAATCATCATCGTCCATCCTTCCCGTGAAAACCTGAAATAGAGAAAACATTATGATCTTGCCATATATTAGTTTATACATTCTAATATCTACAAAACTTTGCTTCAAATGTATTTAAAATCATTGGTTTACACCTTTCTTATTATTTTTGGACGTCTGCTATAATTCTAAGCAGCTTTAGGTTTTGTTGCACCGATATTGAGTTAGTATAATTTTTCTCTGCCTTTACCCTGCTTTGAGCTTACTTTGGGCTTGTCTGGAGAATCGTAAATGTTGGTTCTGAACAGACTTCCTCACTTTATTCAAATTATGGGACAGCATTACATTCCAGCCACACCTGCCTGTATAAACGTAGAGTAAGTGTGTTTGGCCGAGTTGAAAGGTCATATTTTCACATGATTTAAATCGAATGAGGATGTCTATCCAGACAGGTTCAAAATGATTGTCAGCACCCTTAAATAGTGAAAAAAGTAAAAAATAAATAAAAGAAAAAACAATTAAAGGGTAATACCACTGGTGTAATTGTATGTCAACTGTACTGGGCTTAGTCACTTGTCAGATTAGCAGTGATGTTTCTGGTGCCAAAACATTAAGAAAGAACACAAAACTAGGAAAACATTTTTAACAGAAACATGGCTCTGTTACAACATCTTTGTTTTAGACTGTAAAGCAGAAACTGTGCAAAATCTGAGGCCGTTTTAATGTGAAGTCCTTATCAATGGCATCATGTACTTTGATGAGATAATAGATACTTTTGTACCTTGAAGACAGCAAAATACATTTGGGAGGTCTGTTAAACTGAATGATGGATAACAAAATGAAAAAAGTAATTATAAATAACAATAGAGCAATGGAAAGATGAATAACAGGAACCCATTACACAGTGTATGATCATTACATAATGTCACAGTGCTGTCAGTCGCCTCCACCACACCACAGGGTTTTAAAGCACAGTTTTTACACTGTTGTACAAAACCAGACAAACCAAAGTCATGAGACACTGGCCAAAATCTGCTTTGAAATTTTGAAAGCGATTCTTTTAATTCACTTGTCTAGTCTGCAAGCAGTGTCTTAAGAGATTGATAATGATTCTAAATTAGCCTTACAGACTGCGAAAATGTTTTAAATATGTAGTGCTTGTCTATGGGTGGCACAGCCTTTGGAATCAGAAAAGTTTACAAGACCTCTAACACCAGTGATATTTTTTTGGGTTAGGCGACTGTGTCTTACGCAACTTGTGATTCAAAGTGGTTTATTGAGACTTCTAAAAATAAACCATTTTAAAATGTGGTTTTTAATAATGGCATATAAAAGTTGCAATGTATTAACTGCAGTATTTATAAAAACATGAGCGCATACCCTAACATTACCATAAACAACATCAACATTTCAAATGTCAGCAAGTTATTGGCTGGTTTTAAAATGATTTTATTAACATGTTTGTAAAAACAGTGCTCATTAAAGGAAAACAGCCACACAGTACTACTCTGGAGTCTGATCTCGTCAGATCTCTGAAGCTAAGCTGATAAATTTACATAGTTAAAGGCCAATGCATTGCCACTGACAGAGTTCTTCCCCAGTGGTGACTGTAATGACAGTTAACAGGTTTGTAAGGATGTCAAGTCAAGCTGTCATACAGGTAGCAAATAACAGACTGAGGTCAAGGTTCAAATGTCAGAAGAGAGCTTTTATTGAAGGCCTCCAGTGAAAATATAATGGCAGTTTAAAACACAGGAACAAATAAACAAAATAAACTTTGAAAATAATAATAAGGCAAACCAATAACAGACTCTATAACACAGCAATTATATTCCTTGAACACAGAACTATTCAGACACTCCAGGCTCCCTGGACTGTTCAACCTCTCTCTCAAAATGAGCCCTCACCATGTTTATATCTCCACCCTTATCACTAGCCCCGCCCAGGGATAATCAACTATACCTTTAAAACCAAAAGCATAGTTAAAACATAAGGGTGAAACAAACTGCATTACATTCAATACATGCTTGTGATCATTCCGCTTGGTAGTCAACTCTACATGACTACTGTATTTAGTGTACTATTTCATGTATTATGCTATCAAGTACTTTCCACTGTATATCATGTTTTATGCATTTCTCTATTTGAAGTACTATGTTTTTTCTTGTATTTACTGCATCTTGTAAAGCTCTTTGTGACGGTGTTCCACTATCAAAGGCGCTATATAAAATAAAGATTGATTGATATTCACAATCACATCAACAACGCGTTTCAGCACGTCCGTCACGTTTTCATCATCTGTAATAACTACCTGCAGCTGCACGTAAAAAGGCAGTTCAAACTATTAATCAATTAACAAGTCTTAATTACTTGGGCAAAAGACAAGATGCATCCATTTTCATGTCCTAGCAACATAAGTGATATTCAATGAAATGTTGACATATTTAATTTTATATTCCATAAAACAACTTACTATGGACTAACTACAGTGATTTTTATTTAAAAAAAAGGAATTTTCATGTTTGATTTTTTTCACTCCAAATAGTCAAAATGTCCCGTGGTGTGACTGTCCCCGGAGGTGTGCAGTTCCAAAAACTCTGAATAAACTCAACCTTTTATGCATAAAAAATGCAATATAAGAACTCCTTAACTGATTCTACAGGGGTTTCCTATGCTACTACATCACACCGTTAAAAAAAAAAATCATTTTTCCACATTTTTTTTAATCAAATAAAAAAGTTATCACCCAAATCAATGTGCTATGGTGTGACGGTTAATCTGCCAAGAAATTATGGCATTTTTGAAGACGGCTACACTTCACTTTTAACAACAGGAAGTCAGCATTTTCAGTCAGTCTTAGGAGGACCCCCTGCACATGCATCAACGTAACTTAGTCTGACAAATATCATTTAAATCACCATCTATACCATCATTTTATGTCCTTTGGTGTGACATATAGAAAAGTAATTTCTAATTATATATTTTTTAATGGGCTATCTTGCATTAAAAACTAAAGAACAACAATAGGTTCAAGGCCAGGAGATAATATATAGGTGGCTTCATAAGTGTCTGATTGGGATCAGAAATCAAAAAAAGTCCTATGGTGTGACGAAAATGTCCTATAGCGTGACAGGTGTGTCACACCACAGGACATAGTCATCACACCATAGGACATTAACTTTTCACTTGTGTTTCTTTTAGCCTTCTAAGATCATTTTATCATTTCAAATATAGTTTATGCTTTGCTAGAATATGTTTTGCACAGCAACAATTCAACTGGATCCACCAGGCAAAAGAGTTCAGGATTTTCAAAGAAAAACTGAGAAATAATGAAATAACTCTCCATGTTGATTTTTCAATAAATTATGCCTGTAAGCTGAGCTCAGAAATACAGGCTTTCCACTTTGCAGTCGACAGCAAGCCACAATCCATACAGTGGTAGCATACACATCAGATGGATGTCAGACGTATGCAACAATTTCAAACTGCACACGCCATGATGTATGGGCTCACATTGAGCCTGTACTCAAAGACATGAGAGACAGCCATGGAAGAAACTTTGATGATCTGAAAATGCTGAGCTGTGACGATAAACTACCTGTCACAGTCGAGAAAGTACCTGGCATAATGAAATCACATCAGGTCATTGCAACAAGTCCTGGAGTGATTCATCACAGAGACATAAGTTGTTTTTGTGAAAGAACTAACATTTGCAGTTGCCACAGTCCCATATGTCGGTCAAATTATGAAGATCTCTGAAGATAAAGTGGAAGTGAGCTGCATGATGCAACTTGGTGTCAACAATGTGTTTAGATGGCCACAAGATTCACTATACAGATACATTCAGAAGTTCTCAGTCATATCTCAGAGCCAGAACCTTCACCATCATCACCCTTTGTGAAGCTGTCCCATGATTATTGGGAAAAATTCAAAAGTCAGCTAGCATGATTAGTTAAATGATACTTTTAAACCCCTCCTGATTCTCAAAGTGTCTGATTTTCGACTACCCCACACATGGACAATTATTTTAAAAATTAAATTATTTTTAGCTAATTTATGAACTAGTATGTCATTTTTTTTTCCATACTTACTAGTACAGTACTTGTTTTCCTGTAACTTGATGTTATCTCTTAATGTTACTGTAATGTTACTGTAATGCACAATGTTACTTGAAGTGTTATTTTACTTACTGCACTTATTGTTACTTAGCCATGAAGTACCATAAAAAAATTAATTGTCCCAAAAATGGACCGGCTGTTGCCGCCCATGCTGTATCTTACCGTACTTAAGTTCAACATGTGTTGCTTTTAAAAACAAAAATAAAATCAAAGTATATTTTGTTTCTAAATGTTTCCCATTGTCTATCTTGTATTTCTTCTTTTGTCATTTCTCAAATCATCACCATATCAGGTCAGTCCTAACGACAGTGTCCTGTAGTGTGACGTCACAGTCCTGCGGTGTGACATTTAAAATTGGTAAACAGAATGTAATGAATAATGCTTTATTCTGTAAATTTGCACAACATTAGGGAAAACTGATTAGTACAAAGCTATTCAAATAATTTTATTTTAGGTAGAATACATTTTTGATTAAAAAAAAAAAATGAAAATGATAGGTGTCAGCTATGGCTAAAATGACCACTGTTACAGCACAAGCCTCATTTAAAACGCTTTCAAAAATAGAAAACAAATTGTTTTTGGTCATGGTAACAACAGTTACACACACACACACACACACACACACACACACACATATATACTATATATATACATATACATGTATTTATAACATTATATATATATATATATATATATATATATATATATATATATATATATATATATATATATATATATATATTTAAAAAATGTTTTTACAAGATCATTATATTCATCTTTTTAAAGAACATGTCACACCATAGGATATTTGTAGGCCACAAATTAGCTACATCCTGTAAAAAATGTCAAAATGAATTAGATCTATCTTTTTTCAATTTAGATTTTTTTCAGTTTTGAAAACCTTATTCGTCTTTCGGCCACTTAATTATGTTCATATTACATCATCAATTAACAATTAATTAATCTAAATAAGTAAAGGACGTGATTTGATACGCTATTCTTACAATTACAGAAGAAAATCTCATTTTTATTTGTTTTTTTAAGTTGTAGTCAGTAACTGGCAGGTACAACCAGTGCTATCACATTCTCAATTAAAAGATTTTTCTTAAAACAGTCTAAGTGTAGAAAGAACTACAATGAGAAAATTCACAGAAAATTCCAAGTACACATTTTTTTACTGCACTTATATGACACTTACTTGTGACATGGTTCCCTGGCTGCAGCAAGCGTGGTGAAGCCAAGCACCACAGCAGGCCAGTCCACATTGCATTGCATCTATACTGGAGCTCCCTAACAGTTTATACAGAGGCCTATTTAAAAACAATATACAATGAGTAATCTACAGCTGATGGAAACAACCTGAGCTAACCTAAGGGCCACAGATAAAAACATAAGGACAGTTACGAACGAGAGGAGGCTGTTCGGCCCATCTGTGCTCATATGGTTCCTAGTAGCTTATCGATCTCAAAACTTCGTCAATTAGGGTCTTAAAGGATCCAAGTGATCCAGTATCAACAACATGACTAGGTAAGCCATTCTCTCTTCCTCTGTCTTTAGTCTATCTCCACTTAATTTCCAATTGTGTCCCCATTTAGTTCTTTTCATATCTCATTCCATTAAGCCCTGGGATAGTCTTTATTAGACTCACTCCAGAACTACACACAGTACTCTAGTCTCACCAGTGCATTATTCAACCTCATTATAACCTCCATAAGACCCTTGGGTAGGGTGGTCGAACCAAATTTTAGATTTCGACAAACAAAATCCAAAACAGATTGTTAACTTAACATATCTGAAATCAAAATGCACCAAAAAATGTGTTTTTCTAATATAAGAAATATGTTGTAATGGACCAAATGCAGCTTTTTTTTTTTGTTATGTTGTGATCTATATTATAATGATACAATTGTAAACACATTGTTGTTATTTAAGTTCTACTGAAATAATATATTTCCGCTTTTCATAATAACAATAAAAGAAGTGTGTATTTTAAAAAAATAAGGCAAAAATAGTTTTGAAAACTGTCCAAATTGCTTATTTGAGGGCTAAGAATGAAACATCTGAAAAAAAAAAAAAAAAAAGGAACATTTTTAACATTGAAATTGCTCAGATAAAGGGGCAGCTGAGTGGTTAAGTATCGTCTTAACTTTAAGACCCCAGGAGGAATGTGCTATTGACCACGGCTATTTTTTAGCTAAAATGGCTCAACAGATAATACTGTATGATTTATCTGAAGATCACCCAGATGTGGAAAATTGGGAACAGGGAACACTCTTCGGAGGTTTTTACCGAGACTGAACTGAGAAGTCAATACCATTTTGCGAGACAGTTAATTGAAAAGTTACTAAATGTTTTAAATACTGACCAACAAAAGCAATGCAATACCACCTTTGTTGCTGGAGAAAGAACAAACAAAAAAAAAACACAAACGATATATTACTATCTTTACAAATCACTCAACTTATTTAAATAAATGGAATTGTCAATTTTAGGGAATTTTCTTTTAAACAAAATAGTACACCTTGTTAACTATAAAAACCTGCAGAAATATTCACAGTACAAGACTGTACAATTAAAAAGAAAAGCTACCAAATTGTTTTATGCCGCAAGCTAGCACAGCACGAAAACGTTGTATTCAATAAAAACAGTATTGTAAATGAAAGCACACAGTGCACAACTGCACATAAATGTGCTTCTATGCAGCGTATCACTTTATTTATAATATAATATAATTATAATGATGTGTTACTAATAAAAAATATTAATTTTAATCCTGTTTTACAATATATTAGTTTGACTAGTGTATATATTTATAGTACATTTTCTGATACAATTATATTTCTTATTTTATAATCCCAGTGAAGGAGCCAAACTGACAATTTTTCTCATGAGTGGAAGATAGTGAAGTTAAGTTGCGCGACGACAGAATCACGGTCTAAGTCAGTGGTACTCAACTCTGGCCCTCGAGATCTACTCTCGTCCTGGTCGTTATTCCAACCAGGTCCTAAATTAGTTCATTGCCTCTCAGCAGCTTCAATTAACTACATTAGAGCCTCCTTGGAGTTAAAACATGGACTGGATTAGATTGAAGGCCAGAGTTGGTACCACTGATCTAAATTAAGACCTCCAGAAAATTGCTATGTGAATCGGGCTTAATAGCACAGTCATGGCATAGTCTGCAAAACAGGCTTGAGCCCTTGTTTTGGTTCTAGACTACAGCCCCTGGTTTGCCCACCCTACCTTTGATAATAAATTAGTCATTTTAGATAATAAGACTATTTTTTGTTCAGTTACCTCACTGCAGTTGTTCGGACTTGACTGTCCCACTTTGTCTTTCAATCTAAAACAAAGTGCACAACCTTTGCTTCCTTGCCTCCCCTAATTAATCATCCTAACAGAGTTGGCTTATATATAGGAGCTGTAGGTTGAACTGTAGGTGGTTTACATGCAGTTGACTAGCTGACAACTAGTTTATTGAAGGTGTAGCAAAACCAATGGTTGAATGGTCAACCTCATTTCTGTAGGAGCCAGCACTTGAAAGTACAGAATGAAAGCATGTAGACTGAGATCTCAATAAATATGCAAATAAATTACACAAAAGCACAAAAACACTCTCTGGCCGCTTGCTAAAGCCTAAGACAAACATGTGGATGAATTCTGAGTTGAAAAAGGGAAAATCAAAGCCCTGTGTGCTGTACAGTGTGTAGCTATTGTTTTGCAAAAGAAACCTACAGCTAAAGTTAATATCTGTTTGGTAAGTAGTAAAATACGATCATAAAACTTTATTGCACATACTGGAATTAGACTAAATAAAATTAGCCACTTGGCATGAAGCTTCTTTTTTAATCTTTAACACATACATAGTGTTCCGCTTTTCCAGTTTATTCCAAATTGTACCGATAAATTACAAGATATATATATTTTTGTCTACTATTCAATATATTCCTGGTTCTATTTTCTATGAACTACTCAATATTTTGATTAAAATGCTGTTTTATTTTGACTCTGATTGTAATAAGCAGCTCTACATTGCATCCTGGGATATAGCAGGTGTTGGAAAACATGGATTGAGAATTGATTAGGGGTTTGCTACGCATATGGACTAGCAGAGCTATACTGGTGTTCTTTTCTGAAAAGAGACTAATAATGCAGATAGCAGACTGTTTGGTTCAAATTGCATGTACTGCTAACCACTGATAGAGACGATGTGTCTACAAACTGCCCAACAATGACTGCAAGCTAATGAGATAACAATGCTGTGGACTAGAAGGGAACAGGCTCTAGACTTCAGAGAGATCAAAAGAGATAATCCCACTGGCACCAAAGGGGGTCGCAAGGAGATAACAAAAGGCAGATGTATGGACCTTTTGTCTCCAGGAGTGTGAAGAATGCACTGAGTTCAGAGGTTGTCACACTAGACCACACACACAGACACACACACATTAACACTCACACAATAAATTAAATTACCTTGACCATTGGTTAATGTCAGAGAAAGGGGAGGTGGACCATCTATACAGAAGGGTATTTAATGTCACGCAAACATTGTAATTTTGAGTGTTGTTTGTCCTGTACCTGGGACCAGACTCCCTGCATATCTCAATAAACCTGGCAACTGACTGAAGAAAAGGACTCTGTGCATTTTCTTGAATCTACTTACTCACCATCTATTTTTTAAGTTACTTCAGCAGGTATGTTTGGACCAGTGGTACACAACTCGGTCCTGGAGGGCCGGTGTCCCTCCTGGTTTTTGTTCCAACCATACCCTAAATTATTTAATTGGACCAATTAAGCTTCTAAAAAGGTCCAATAAAGTACTTTAGGGTGCAGTTGGAATAAAAACCTGCAGGGACACCGACCCTCCAAGACCGAGTTGTGCACCACTGGTTTAGGCGTTCAAACGTCGCACATTGGTTCTCTGTTCACAAACACATTATCACCTGATTCTGGTGGCCAATCAAAGTCTGATTATTGTGGCACTTGCTGGCCGTGGTAACTACTGGCTTGATCAAAAACTACTTGAAATACTTACACGAAAATATAAATGAGTTTATGAACATTCAAATGAAAACAAATGTTATGCAAATACTGCTGCATTGAGGTACATGTTTGCGTTGACAATAAAAGAACATATTAAAAAATAAGTGACACACAAAAATAAAACAAGAATGTTAACTGAGACACAAGCAATCCATTTATGTGGCTTTTACACACGCTTCAATAAAAGAAATAGCAGAATGACTGTGTTAATGAGTTAGTCAGAGCTATGTACTCTGCTGGACCGCCACTGTTTATTGCACAGGTGTGTATTGGTGACTTTGTGCGGCAGTACTGTCCATCAGCTAAAACACTGCCCAACACCAACAATCTTAATAATAAATATTTTACAGAAAATGGTGATGCTTTAGTTGATAAACTTACGGAATGTATTAATGGAAATGTCAAGTGTGGTGTTTGACGTGTCTCTCGATTGCTTGCACCACCCAGTTCTGTCACTTTTCTTTCTTATTCAAGGTGAATAAACCTGGCTTGTTTTGTGCTGATGTCATGTTTGTATCTTCTGCAGACATTATTTCCATCAGCACAGTGATTGCCCAACGTTCACAAAGTACCAGGTAACTTGGGAAAACGTGGCCTTGACTTGGAGATTCTGCTTCATCATAGATGCCAAGAACATCAAACTTAATCAGAAACCAGAACTGCTATACATCATATTCCACATGTCCCACCCAATTTCTACCTGATGTTTCAATTAAAAACTATTTTTTTTAAAGATAAAAAACGAAAATGCAGAACACTACACATACAGTACCATGGGCTATATTTCTTTGTGATCCCTGCATATTATGAGTTTTAAAGCATGGTTGAGCTGAGGGTTGTTTAAGAAATCCTTGAATCATTAAATTAGATCATTCCCAATGATTGCATTACGTAGAGCTCTCATCAGAGGAAGGGAAAAAGAACCCTGAACTGAAGAAAAAGACATGCTGTTGCTTGCTGGATTGACTGCAGCCAAGAAGGTGATCTTGAGGGCATGGGTAGAGCCTCTTCTCAACGTTTGGTTATATTTTTTTCATGAGATTAATTTATTAGAAAGATCCACGGCAAGGCTAAGCTTTGCCAGTTCGGCTACTCTAAATTCATAGTCGATGGCAACTGATGTCATAGCTATGCATATTCTCAACGGGGTTTCCCATTAGGCGGGGTTTCCCATATTGTATTAATTTCTGTATGCCTGCATGCATTTGTATATTTATTTTTGTCATCATTTATTCTATTTTTTGTTTCTTACTTTGTTACACATGCATCTGAGATAAACTTTAACAACACATTGGAAACTAGTCGACGACTGGCATCAACAAGTCAACATCTAGGTGTTGCAGCACAATTCAACATCTTTGTTTTTCTTTCGTGGCACACTGTACTGTTTCTAGCAGTCATATATCAAATTTCTCATTGTGTCTGCAAGGTCACACAGACATAATTAAGATTTGAACGTTGGTCTTGTTTAAAGTCAATTTTACAGCCAGCTCAAAAGGGGGGTAAAACCCCACCAATATGCATGAAAATGTGTGTGGTTGGACTGGCAGGCTCAACAAACCCTGTGAACGGGGTAGCATTTGGTTGAACACTTTTTCAGATAAAGAGTGGTGTATAAAGCACCTGTTTCTCGTCTTTATTTTTTTTAATTAAGACGACATACACATAGCCCCGGAGGTGTAGATGTGCAACAGGGTATTAATATATTTTGGGGAGTCCTAGTTTTAAAGAAACTGAACCCCAACGATAACTGTCTGACGTCACTGCTGCCTGCTGAGGGACTTGCGACTGTTCCATTGCACTGAATAGGGAAGACTCCCCGAAGACTGGCCATACGAACATAACACTGGGAAATCATAGTCCTTGTGATTGGCAACATGTTCAGTAGCTGCATTAGTGCCACCCAACACGGAAACAGTTAGTTGATTACCTCTTTCATTTTTAGTCTTATCATCTGCTATCCAAACCTCATAAACTCTGCAGACAATGTAAAAACTGCATCGTTGCAGTTAACAGTTTTGAAACCTTTGCTTTGTATATTTCTTTTTGAAAAGGGACACCGCATGAACACTGTGCAACTTCTCTGAGACATTTCTTCAGGGTCCGTTTCTTTGCAAATTACACAAAACTTCCATTACTGCTTTGGCAAAGGGAGGCACATTTGACCAATAAAGAAGGAAATGAGACTAATTATTTCCTGAGTGGAAGTCAAAACTTTTCTATTCGCTAAAAAACCCAACGCTATGATTAAATAAAAGGACTCTATTAACTCTTGGAATGGATACAATTTTCTGGATAAACAACCGGCACAGATCTGTACTTAACTACAGCCAAGGCCTAATGTTATCAAAACACCTTTTTTGCTGTAATTGCCTTTAGTTATTGCAAGCAATCTGGGATACTGCTTAGGTAAGGAACAGCTTCTGAAACCTAATGTCCAAAGTAAAGCATTGATGCCAGTTATCAGGTTGTTCTACAGGCCTACTTTGAAGGAGTCAATAATCTCTGTGCTTTTGATACAGGTAATGAGTGATTATATATAATATATATATATATATATATATATATATATATATATATATATATATATATATATATATATATGCAAAGTTCTTGCGATTTGTCTTAAAGATTGACCTTCATTTCTTAAAGTAATTACAGACTGTGTTTTTTCTTTGCTTAACTGAGCGTATTTTGCCATTTTCTGCTCCCTCACATTCAGGAATGACAAACTTGTGCCTATGCTACCTATATTTATAGTAATCATGGACCCTCACCTGTTAACAATAATTGGTGACAAAAGGTTAATTAGGTAACATGCTAGTTAACTCAGAGAACATCTAACAAAGACACTTTTATACTTAGGCCAGTGTTCTAACACTGTGTTATAGACATTTCAGACTTTTAACTGACTTGGGCTTCAGACTGAAATCCCCTTGCTTTGGGTGACCATTTCATTGAAATTGACAAGATTTTCAATTTCATTTAAAAATAAAATTTTTGAATGCAATTCACTTATGATTATCACCTTATATAAAGTACACATATCATATAATGAAATATTAAGTGTTTATAGACAAGCTTATACAGTTAAAAGCATAGCTAAATCATGAAAAAAACTGGTTTCAAGCAGGTGTACTCAAACTTTTGACTGGTACTATATATATATATATATATATATATATATATATATATATATATATATATATATATATATATATATATATCATAATGCATATGATATATATATATATACATCAAGTACATAGATGCAACATTGATTAAGGTACACTCCAATCCTGTAAGTGACAGCAAAAAACCTCATATTTGGCTTACGCAGCAATATTAAGAAGGATATTTACTTTTAGACGTTTCTGGCGCTAGACCAATGTCTGTGACAATATGGCGAAGCAGTTGTCAATCTGATTTTTTTTTTTTTTGCTAAGTCAGCATCTTCTGGGGATTCTCGTGCAGATCATCCATCCGCATCTCAGCTATCTACTTCTGACTGTGCGAGTAGTCGTCTCCACATCCTAAGAAAATACTTTGCCTAAGGGAACACCCTTGTGGTGAAATTTTTTTTCCCCCCATTGTAAATGCTCTGGCTAAAAGGACCAGGAACTTCGCTTAAAAGAACACCTTCTTGGCACCAATTAGTGAATAGTTTACAACAGATACCCAGTACTGTTTTATAACTTGATAACTCATCATCAAACTTAAATTAAAATGGTTTATTCAGTCTTTTAAAAAACAACTTGTCATCACAAGATTGTCGAGACATATTAAATATTTCCAGAACCGCCTTCATATTCTTCACTCATTTTGTATTCTGATTTCCACGAGTGCACCACATCACTACAAAACCCCATGTAAACAAACAACAAAATGCACTGCTGTTTCTCTTGTTATAAAAAGTTGGACATTTTTCAAGCTCTTCAAAAAGACCTGAATCAGACACAAATCGCTGAGCAATTTGGTGTTTCCGGTTCTGTTAAATAACGTGCATGTCTTACATATTGCTGCTGCATTGTTTAACGTGTGTAGGGCTGCTGTGTTAATTTAGTTTGACAGTTTATTAATGTTAGTTTGTCTGTTACAATCTAATTATAATGTATTAACATACGCTTGTCTATTTTTCTTTTACTTATTCAGTTAATTTAATATGTTGATGCTCATACGTCATGACAAGTAATACCTATTTATTTATTGATTCATATTGTGTCTGGTGGCTAACTCCGTCTTATAGTACACTTCGGGTCCAAGAACACTTCGCTTGCTTCCCGAGGGGTGTTCTCTTAGCCGGAGACTACTGTACTAGTGACTGAAGCAGCTGCAACCAGTAGTAATGGAGAACACAAACAAAAAAGACTTTCTTATAATTCTGAATGGGAGATGAAGTACCCGTGGCTTGTTTATCAAAATGGCAAGATGTACAGATTTTCAAGACTTTTCTCTTAAAAGACCTACATGTTAATGCTGTTGCACTTCTTGGATTACAGGAAAAGATGAAAACACATATAGATGAAGCCAACAAAGTGTTTAGAATCCCGTCTCATTGTCATGCAAACGGTCCACTGGATGGACAAGAAGAAATAGCAAATGAGAAGTTCTCTTCTGTAATACGGCTTCAGAGTTTCCACACAAAACTCAAATTTGACAATTTATATAGACATCGCTCATCTGTGGCAAACATTCAGCATGCTCTTGCCGAGTGTGTGACAGAAGAAATTCTTCAGGAAGTAAGTGCAAGTCCTCAAGTTGGAATTTTGCAATGGTGTAGAGGTAAATAAAAAAAGTGGGTAAACTCCTGTTTGGTGCTCCAGGCCATTGTTTCCATTTTTAAATTGGGTGTGGAGGACATCATGGGCAAAAAAGCCATTAAAATGCATTTCTGGCACTCTGTTCCACAGGGACAGTGGCAACAACGTTTTAAGCATGATTTTGGTGTTAAATAAACCAATGTCGTCCCCCGTCCCCCCATCCAAATAGCTGTTATTAGGCACTGTAACAGGGGTTTTTGTTACCTGCTATGTCAATTGTGGGTGTCCGCTGAACAACCAGAGACAGAGGGATGCAATTGAAAATGCCAGTCAGGCGTCCAGGTTTTGTTATGGGGGCAGACTTATTTCATGACACCTGCCCTGTTTCTGGAGGATTTATGATCAAGCTGGCATGGTTTATTCACAACACACGAACAGTTCTTTGAGCGTCCTTTCACAGGCTAGGATGAAGTCAACTAACACCGCCCTGCAGGTCCAGTGTGCCGAACAACAGAACATTAACAGAACAACCAATCACAGAGCACTCATTCAGACAAACGCACACACAGAAAACACGCAGTCCAGTGGCCACACCCCCTGCTCGCGCCACAGTTATAAATGAGAGCTCTCAGCTGTTAGTCTCGCGCAGCAAAACATCACAGATGCTCACTGTTAAAATGTCTCGTCTTTAACCAGGGATTTGAATATCACAGGACAGTAGAAATGAGTACTCTCCCTTATATGTAGGGCTTCTGATTATCTGTGCTTTACACTGACTTTTCTACTCTCCTTTAAGAATTCAATTGATACCTGTTAAACCATTCATAAAAACACCATAAATTAAATCAATTTTACTATTAATATGTTTCTTAGTTGTGATTGAGACACGAAAGGCTTAACAGGTATTAACTGAATTTTTAAAAGGAGAGTAGAAAAGGCAGCGGAAAAAGCACAAAAAAACAGAAGCCCTACTTATAGGGGAAGTGGATAAACGCTATATTGCCCCAATTAAAAATGATTACACGTAGTTAACCTGCGTGTACCCCTGACTACAGCACTGGGACTTTGGTTGACAAAATAACAAATATCAACGTTAAAAAGAAACAGATTGTTTACATTCACTATATGAAGGATTGCAAAGCTACTAAATCGGCTGATCAGTTATTTTGATGTGCCCGATGGTTGAGTTGAAACTATAACCAGTAAAATGAGGTCTGTTCTACAGGAGCTTAATATCCTGGTGCCCTGGTACCTCTGGGCGCAGGCATGCTGTCTGAGAATTTAGCATCGGGGTGTCAACCTATAGTCCTCGAGGGAACTTAAGCTCTCAATTAACATAAATGATATAATTATATGTTGATGTTTACAGTTCATAACTTTAAAAATGTATTGGATTCAAAGTACACTACCTATGAAACATTGTGAGGCCTGAAGAGAAATGCTAAATATGTCCAGTTAATCAAATAATTAGACCAATTAAGTAACTGAGAGCTCAGGTTGGAACGAAAGCCAGAAGTCACGCCGGCCCTCCAGGAACCGAGTTTGACAATCAGTGTGTACTCAAAATGTACTTGTACTTACATTGCCTGGGATTACTCTTTGTGGTCACCAGACCAGGATTTACAAAATAAAACCTGTTTGGACTGTGAACTTTGTTGTCTGTCTTGTGTTTCCTAATCACATCACCACTACACATGTGTAATGCAAACCACTTTTTCTTTCATAGAAAAATGTGAGATCTACAAAGTGATGGTAATACACATTAGATAAGATTTACCTGAATTATTTATTAGCTTTATGTACTTTAATTAACACACAAGAAGATCCGTTATCTGCACAACATATGGTCTCAGGTGAAAGCACAAGAACGCAGATTTCTGAGTGACTTAATTACAAACACCAAAAAAAGAGAACAGTAAAATAAATTTAAAAAATACATATTAGTGTTGTCAATTAATCGAAGTTAACTTGTTATTAATGTGTTAATTTCTTTGGATAATTAACATGCGTTTGTCTATCATTTCTTGACGTTTAATTTAAATGTTTTTATTTTTTTATTTTTGTATTAATACTAGTATTAATCTAGTTTGTTTGTGCTCTGAACTGATTACTTCCCGACTTCCCCTTTAACAGAGGGGTGGGGAAGTGTGTGCAAAGAAAAAAAAATCCTCCTGCTTTGTAATGTGACTCTGTCTGTCACAGCTGATGTGAGGCAGCGATATGCGATGTAACATCAAAAATCATACCAAACACAGCACCGTCTGTATAAAACAGCATATTCTTCTCATTAGTGAAATTCGACTCCTATTGCAGGTTATTTTTTAAAAAAAAAAAACATATGTTATATGTATATATATATATATATATATATATATATATATATATATATATATATATATATATACACACATACATACATACATATATATATATATACACTATACATACATACATACATATATATATATATATACACATACATACATACATATATATATATATATATATATATATATATATATATATATATATATATATATATATATATATATATATATACACACACACGCGCATTGGCGCGTTGATTAGGCGGCAGCAGTAGCTACAGACATTTATTTAGTCATGCATCCCTTTATTACCAATTCATCTTATTCAATATTTCTTAGAATTTAAAAATCATTTTAATGCTTTAATTTACTAGTAGGAACACATAGTTTGCCAAGAAAATATATAAAAAAAAAAACAGCACTGACTCCCGGAACAATTTATATAAAACACTGAAATCATAACATCAATGCTGTAACATATATACAGTGCGACTATAGAAAGTCTACACCCCCTTGAACTTTTTTCACATTTTGTTGTGTCAGTGCCTCAGGGATTCATGCATTTAAATGAGGATTTTTTTCCACTTATCTACAAACCATACTCCACACTTAAGGGGAAAAAAGTTTTTATTGAGAATAAAATTATATTAATAGGAAAATAAAATTAATAGCTAGTTTCTTGTAACTTTTTTCCTCCTCCACAAAAGCTAAACTTGCTAAAAAAGATTTTTCCTATAATTTTTTTGAGAAACTTCTAGAAATGTAATTAGAAATTTGAATTGGGGTATGTAAACATTTGACTACAACTGTGTGTGAGACTTGATTCTAGATTTTTCAGTACCATCTTCCTCCAACTTAACCTAAACTACCAATTTACCTATCTGTCAACCACATTTCTGGAAGGTAACTCTACATAATAAATACAGTATTCTATGTTTGGAGAGAATCTGGATGTTTTATATTGCTTTATTTGTATTACTGTAGTATCTGTACAGTTTTTTTTACAAATATTTGTGGTCATTTTTTTGTCATTACATTTTTAGGGAGTGTGTCTGTCAACTTGGAAAGGGACAGTACAAGAGACTAAGGAAGGAAGATTTATTGAAAACAACTAGAATTGTAACAGCCTAGTACTAGTAGGAGGAGACTGAGAACACAGTAGCTAACTAATATGCTGTTTGTGTTTCCTTGGAAGATGGCCCCTTACTCATGCAGCACAGGTTATTCCTTTACAGACCTGCACACATACTGTGTGTGTATATATACACACACCAAATGCAGGAAACATCTATGCCAACTAGCAAACTTCAAATTGGACAAGGTACATTGGCAATTTTTAAAAGCAGGAAACACAAGGTGGATTTGACTATAGCTTCTGATGCCCTTGATGTTTTTAGAGTGCTGGTTTTGTTAGACTCGATTTTTACTTTTATTCTTTGTTTTTGTGATTTTAATGTGGTGTCTTTACATTTTAGGGTGATACTAAAATGTATTAAATGTAATAAAATACTTTAACTCCGTTTTATATCTGATTTTTGGTTACAGTAACATGAATGTGTTTGGTTTTGGTTGTTGGTTTTTGTTAAAATAAAGTATATATTTTTAGTATCTAACTATCTATCTATAAGAACATTTAATTGCAAGCTACTTTTTAAAAAAACATTAGCCAATTGTTATGCTTGCCTTCCATATGAAAGCTACTGTATGACCTCCAGCTAAACCTGAAATACAGTGAGAGCCGGTTTACATTATTTTATTTCGTTTTTTTACTTTATTTGAAGCTCAATTAGTCAAGACGATCAGTTCACATCGTAGTCGAGATGTCTGTCAGTAAACTCCCTGGTGGGATCTGCAGTCTGCCAAGGGATTTAAGACTAAATTCAATTGTTTATTATGTGGTTCAGTAATTCAAACCTAATGGGGGAACAAGGGATGGATTAATAAATAAGGGCTGTAGAGTAGCCCCTACTGTAAGCAAGGAACTGCCAAGTCTGTATCCCTCATCAGTTTTACCAGCAGATGTTTTTGCTGATGTTCACAGTCTAGTACTGGATTCATATAGAACTAAGACTGTGTGAACTCTTCATTTTTAAAAATAAAATGGTTTCAATGTATTTTAAATATGCCAAAACATTGAAGGTCTGCAAATTAATTACCTGTGCTGCAGGAGTAAAGGGCCATCTTACAAGGAAACACAAACAGAACAACAATTCTTGAAATACAGAATTGTCCCCTTTAGGGACAGGCTTGAAGCGTCAAATTCAACAACAAAGCAGGATATGTAAGGGAATCACATGAGTAAAGAATGAGTTGTGATTGAGGAGTAGTTTAATGTAAGTATGTATTGTTACAGGTTTCTGAGATATGGATGGAGATTAAAGCAATGTCACTGTGAAACATCAGCACCTATAACTGCGCTAGATTGTGAGAATCATAGAATACAGCTGTACCAAATGTGAAGACACTATCTTAAAATATGTGGTCTGTATAAGTAAAGTTGATCATTCCTACTGGATAGCACCTGTAACAGAATCAACTTAGGTCAGCGGTTAATGACACATTTATGAAAAATGAAATACAAGATTTTACAATTTTTCACTTTTGTAAAATTACTGTCATTAAAGGGATGTTATTTGTAAGATCGAACTTGACCTAGAGAATCACTGAATACAGTAACCGCAAAAAAAAGTATAACAGTAGAGGCATGTGTGTGTGTCACAAAGAAGGGTATTGTCCACAACAGCAGATGATGACTGAACCTCTATCATTGGCCTCACGTCTTACAAAACAAAATGCCTTAGTTAGAGTGAATATACAAATTCAAATAAAGCAAAGGCTCTGTGCTCCAGAGGGTTGCTTTTCAGCTCTATTCCCATGAGTTGCAATTGGGATCCTCCTTTATGTGCCAATAGGCTACATCAGCACCCTGTTGAGTGGCCAGCAAGTTCATTAGCTTGCAGAGTTTCAGCACAACACAGTAGATGTCTAAAATGGAACAACACTCAAGCGTAAGGCACGGTGGTTGACTGCCTTCCACCTGCTAAAGAGATGTTAAAAAAAAAATCATTACAAAATCAAGACAGGACTGCTGTCACATGCAGCCATTTTAGGCCAAATGTCAATGTGAAGGGTACCACTAGATTCTGCCAGACAAGCTCCCACAACACTGAGTATATCAAGCTCTGAAACAGTTGATGAGATATGGGTAGATTTATGAGAAACAGCAGTGGCGGATATAGAAAAGTGGTCTTCCTTGCTTCCAATCAAAACCAAGATAAAAAACGTTGCCACCTAAATCATATCATGGTAGAATGTTCATTATAAATGAACAATATGTGCATAAGGTATTACAAATTGTGTAAACACAGCTGCCTGGTGTTGAATAAAATATTTATTACAGCATTTTGAAGCCCCCCCCCCCCCCAACACACATACACACTTTTGATGCCATACAACTGTGAGGAGAGTAGTTGTGAGGACAACAACTGTGGGGAGAATAAGCCATAATGATTGCTTTCCACTTTTGTGATTTTAATTCCCTGGAAAAAATAACTGCAGAAACCCCCTTTTTTTGCTTTTATACAGTTTTGTTGCACTACAGGGTTAAGAAAGTTCAGCCACTCCTATGTGGCCACGCCGCTTACAACTGGGTGGCATTTCTACATTGTAGTAGAACTCTCAGGGGTTGCCATGTTTATCCTGACATGTCCAAGTCGTGCCAAGGACAGCATCGCAGGGCAGGCAGAAAAGACACAACTTTCTAGCAGCAGGTTTAGGCTGAAAGAAGTCCATTTAAAATACTATATGAATAAATAAAGTGTGCATGTTAACTGTAATTTGGCAGGAAACATGTCAGCATATGCTCATTTAAATGTTACAAGTGGGTTGAGATTAATAGACACCACTGGTTTGACGATTGGAAAATACAAGCCAATCTAATATTTTTGAGAATTTATGAGCGATTTCGATTTATTTATTTAATTATTTTTAAACAAGGGGGAAAAGCAATAAAAACTGCAAAAATTATATATATATATATATATATATATATATATATATATATATATATATATATATATATATATATAGGTATATTATCATGGCAGTGAAGGTCTGAAGTGTTATGGCTTGGATTCAAAGCTTCTTAAACAGTTTTTTTTTATTATTAATCTACTGTAGATTCTGTAAAAACAATGTAATATGCAACTACATGTTTGAACGTATACCTTAGGGATGTACATACCATAGCATAAAGCAGTGGTAATCAATGATGACTCTCAATTTATTCCAATGTGAAGAACGGCTCTTTTTAACATTTTTCATAAAGTACAAACTTACTTGGATGCATCTCTAATTTACATTAAAGGAGATTTTTGCTATACATTCTAAGAAGTGAAAAGTTGTTTCTCCAAATATACTGCAGAATGAACACAATGTAAATCAACAGACAGCCAAACACCTCCATATATCTTGAATGTAATACTCTCAATAACTAATGCTAAAAAATAATGTTAATACCAAGTTTCATCTCAATAGGTATTTAAGCGCTTTTGCAGCTATATGAAATATACTAATCATCTGACAGAGCTTAACAAAAGGGCAACATGTAAAGGGGAAACTTGAGTGATCTAAAAAATAATCTGAAACGTACATGAGGAAAGAGTTCAACGGAGAGGAACCAGGGATTAAAGGAAAGGAATTAGCTACGATATGAAGAAGGCTGAAAAAAATGAATTTAGCCTAGAACAATGGGGGGGGGGGGGGGGGGGGGGGGGGGGGATGGACGGACTGAAATGAATTTAAAATCTTAAAAGGAGTTGACAAAGTTAAACCAACCAATACTTTAAGCAGAGCAATATATATATATGCATGTAGGTTTTCCTACAGAACTGTAGCATCAGCAATTCTGATGCCTATGGTTGTCTACGAACAGAGCTAAAGTCTAGCATTTTACATTAATAATATAAAAATTATAATTTTATATTAAAATAATCAAAATGTTTATTACAGGTGCTTTAACACAACCTAAAAATTTTGTGAAGACCCAGTTTTAGAAAGCTGCATGATACCAGTAGTCACACAAGGCCAAATGCAAACAGAAATATCCCCTCCTGTATTTTAATGTTAATTAGGTGATTTGTATTTGGAAGGAGAAGTTCTCTTCCTAAAAGAAAAATAGGTGGAAGCCCAAATTACTCAAAAAGGTACAAACAAAATAGCCTGAGAAAAAAGGCGAGATTTATTTGTATTTTTACATGCAAACCACGCCAATGTTCGAAATGTGTATAAAATAGTCCCTGTGATATAAGCAATTCATTTGTAAAAGGTCATTAACATGAATCAGTATAATTAGAAATCATCTTTCCAATTGTAATTTGTTATTGTGTACTGTACATATGTGTAAGTGATCAGGTTTTGACACTGCTGTTTCTGAAACTGTTAACACATGCAGTCATAAACTCCCCAGCTAAAGATTGCTGATTTCCTGTCAAAATCTGTGTCATCACCACTGCACCGGAGTGATTTTCTAATGGATTATATCAATAATATATAGTAGAAATTTGTGTTTGTCAAAAGGTTAAAAATGCACTGGTGTATGAGTAAATAATATAGACGTCAACTGGCAAAAAGTGGCTTAACTTCAGGAGTAAGCTGTCCCAGCAGTACCTCCACAAAATGTCAGACTGACTCCTGGGAATAAGAAATGGGCGGTCATTTTAAAAATCTAATTGTCTTGTGTAAGAAATGTACTGTTTTGTGGTTACCCTTCGCAGTGAATCTGTTATTGTGTTGAGGGCCAGGTCAAGAGAAAGAATAGATACTGCATGCAAGTTCTTCAGCATAGTTTTTTTTTTTTTTTTTATAAAAGTACAATGTTTGTACTGGTTACTTTGGACAACTTGTGACAAAAAAAAATAATTATTCAATTTCCAAGGTAAATATTGTACAAATTAGTGAATCAAACAGACAAATACAATAAACTTACTTGCAACAAAAACATTATGGTAGAAACTAGGGTCAAACAGTACATTAAGTGAAACTGACTCCCCTTATTTGGTACATCAGAGTTATTTTCTGGATATTTCTGAATAGATTTCAGACACGTCTCTATTAGTTTAATACTCACAGTCCGCTAATCGGAGATCCTTACGTACTTCCCCCACTTAAGCAAAGCTTGTCCCAAGTGTACTCAAATCTTTGTGCATCAATCCAACCCCGGCTGAGGGAGCTCAAATGCTGGCTTCTCAATGCCAACACTCTGCTAGCCCTCATGAGCAACTTCATAGCTCAAAGAATATCATGGCCATCAGCTGAAGATTTATCAGTATGTACATATATAAAGAGGTATGTCAACAATACAGTGAACAAGGGGAGGAGCTTGGCTGGAGATACAGTACAGAGTGTCCTTTTGTAATTTTCAATGCCTTTTAAACCTGTTTTACTCTGAAAAAATATATTTTAAACAGCACGTGTAAAATAAACAGCGCGTGTGAAAATAAACTGGACCTGATGCGTCTGACAAGCGCTGCATAAATGGACTGCAAAGGGTTAAATTATTTAAAGCTGATACTTTAAAACCAAATAAACTGAGACAACATTTAGAGACTAAGAATAGGGAAAACCTTGCAAATTCTTGATTAGAAAACTGAATGAATATCGTGGTCAACAAAATCGTTTCATCAAAACTACGCCCATCCCTTCAAAGGCCCTATTACTGTCTTATCAGGTTGCATACAGAGTAGCTCAGTGTAAAAAAAACTCACACCATTGCTGAAGAATTAATCCTTCCTGCTTCCATAGACATTGTGTCAACTATGCTTACTGAAGAAAGTGCTGATCAAATACAAAGTGTTCCTTTATCTAACAACACAATAGCTCGATTTGTCAGAAGACTTAGAATAGCAACTAATTGAAAAGCTTCGGAACAATTGCTTTGCTATTCAAGAGGATGATCTAATCATCTACTTACTTACGTGCCATAGTTGGATAAAACAACTGTTAATGAGGGATTACTTTTTTGTAAATCTATATCGAACAGAACAGCCACCGAACGATTTTTCAAACTGATCGACACTTTTATGCAACAGGCTGGTTTGAAATGGCAGGACTGTGTTGGAATACGTACAGATGGGCCAAAGGCTATGGTTGGCAAACATGAAGGTCTTCAGGCTTTGATAAGAAAGTAAGCGCCAGACGCTGGCTTCAAGAATTTAAGTTCTGAGTTACACTACGTGTTATGAACTGTCATCATCATTGTGAACTACACAAAAACAAGACCTTTAAAAGCCAGACTTTTCACTGGGAGAAGATCACAAAGCACTGTTGTTTTATTCTCTAGATGGCTATCACATGGAAAAGTTACGACATGCATGTCTGAGCTCAAAGATGTGGTAGGCATCTTTCTGGAAGAGGAACAGCATGCACATGCAGAGAAATTTCATGACGAAACTCTGTTCTGAAATTGGCGTATCTAAGCGATAGTTTTGATAAACTGAATATTTTGAACACACAATTACAAGGCACTCGCACTCACACTCAGCTTGCAGATAAGATAAATTTGTTCGTTAGGAAACTGGAAATGTGGAGTAGCAGACTAGAAAAGGATAACATGGACATGTTCCCAAATCTCAAAACATTCGTTGAAAACAATGAGGCGCACAACTTTGGAGAAGTACTGCAGTCAATTGTCTTGTCAATTTCAATGAAATGGTCACCCAAAGCAAGGGGATTTCAGTCTGAAGCCCAAGTCAGTTAAAAGTCTGAAATGTCTATAACATGGTGTTAGAACACTGGCCTAAGTATAAAAGTGTCTTTGTTAGATGTTCTCTGAGTTAACTAGCATGTTACCTAATTAACCTTTTGTCACCAATTATTGTTAACAGGTGAGGGTCCATGATTACTATAAATATAGGTAGCATAGGCACAAGTTTGTCATTCCAAGATGACAAAATTCCAAGAGGAATCCAAGATTTAGGGACAATTTTCAGTTTTCTTGCACATTGCTATGATACTCCTTATGTTTTGTTTTGTATATTGTAACGTGTGTTTTCATTTTCAAGTATTTGCAGAAACGTATACGACGTAAAACATTGTCAATTATGAAAAAAACTTGGTTTCAAGCAGGTATACTCAAACTTTTGACTGGTACTGTATATATAATTAACAAGACATGTACATTATTTAACAGAATGGTGAAGCAACTCACCAGAAAGGGAAAGATCAAATTGCTCAGCGAGATTCAGTTTTTTTCAAGAGCATGAACAATTTCCAACTTTGTTTAGCAAGAGAAACAGTGGCGCATTTTGCCATTTGTTTACATGCTATTTTGTAGCGATGAATGCAAAACAATTCAATGATATGACGGCAGCTCTGGAAAGATTTAATAAACCAATCTGTGTCCCTCAAGACACTCGCAATGACAAGCCACTTTTTTGCAAAACAGTACCTTATCCATTGTGAATGAATTGCTATCAGTGCCAAGAAGGTGTTCTTTTAAGCAAAGTTACTGTTACTTTAGCTGGAGCATTTACAATGGGAGAAATCTGTCTCACCACAAGGGTGTTCCCTTAGGCGAAGTGTTCTCTTATGAGGTGTTACTATACACGGAGACTACTGTATTTAACTTGTTTTCCTCAATTACCTTACGTGAAGTGTAGCGTGGCTCTAATTTATCATTGTAAATTAGAGCCAGGTGCAGTGTATTTAAAAAAAAGCAGCCAGTGTGTTCAGGGCTGCTGCTGTGCGGAGGGCCCGGTTGATGGAGTTTTCAACCGTTAGATAAAAGGTACTGTGTAAAAGGCTTTTTTGTGTTCTGTTTTGTTTGTATAACAGGTAAGCAGCCTAGCTGTCCTGTTTTAGTTAGGTTCCAGTTGTGTTCAGTTAGTGCTCAGAACGGAGCTTGGTGTTTTATTTATTTTGTGTTTGTTTCTGTGTTTATTAAACATAGCGCACAAGCGCTGCTAAAACTTCCATTTCGTGTCTTGGGTCCTGTAAAATGTCCCCCGTCGCTTGAGACTCGAACACTGAGTTATATATCTTATATATATATATATATATATATATATATATATATATATATATATATATATATATATAGAGAGAGAGAGAGAGAGAGAGAGAGAGAGAGAGAGAGAGAGAGTTTAAAATTATTTTTAATTTTATTATTAGTTTTACTTATTTAGTTGTAGTTTTATAAAGTTTTTTTAGCGAAAGATAAACATGGCAACCTACGTGGATAGCGACAAGGGAGTGAAGTTGGTTTTGAGGATTTCGATACCAGCAACAGTGATGCTGACTTATCACTCATGATGGCGAACAGGATGTGGAGCCAAGAAGAGTACAAACTGTACAAACAAAAGAGCATGCAGCTACTTTATAGGTACACCAGCTGCAAACAGAAAGCTGTTTGGTTTGAAATGGCAGTGCTGTGATGAAATACTATCAAAACACAGGACTGGGTACAGGCAATAAAGCAGGCGTTTGTAGCAGCCAGATCCATCACAATGCCTGTGCAAAGTAGCCCTGTACACGCATTTGTGACTATCCCTCCAACACATGGGAAGCAGACACCGCAACAAAGGTGCAGGGTCTGATACGAAAATGAAAACAAAAGAAAGGACACAAGAAACATGTGCAGTGGTTGCGAAAGCAACTCCTGGTTCTGTTGCTTTTAACATCTCAATAAATAGCAAATCGATAATGGCACACATTTTAATGTTCGAATTTTTACTTAATAATTACTGTTTACTGATTTATTATTGTTTTTAGCAGCGTTTTTGTTTTCATTGTTCAAACAAAAAATAAATATAATATAAAAAATATATATTTTTATCTCTATATTGAACATGGGTTTCAGTAATTTTATTTGTGTTTTATTCATCATGTGTTAACATTTTATAGCAATTACAGGTTTGCAAACATTTTTCAAAATCTGGTACCTTGGAAGGGGTTTCATTTTTACAAATGGAGTTGAAATGGTTAAAATGAGTTCAAATCCAAATTCAATTCCAAATAATAGGACAACAAGCAACTCAGGCTCCAATTTCCTGGCACGACAGAGAGACACTTCCTTCATACTGGAATTACTGACTCAAGAACAATAGTTTTCTGCTTTGCGTCAAATCAACTGGACTAGTTTCACACAGCAATTTTGTGATAAAACAGAAAATTTAATCAATTTCTTTTCTTTTTGTTTCTGTTCCACAAAAACTAATCTCAAAAAGGCAGCTAACCATAATAATTGCTCTGGTTTCATTCTCTCGCACTGCCTAGCCCTTCAGTGGCTTGTTTTCTTTCACTGTTTTACGGTTATTTATATGATTTGAGTCAGATAGATTTCCTTCTGGAGTCTGGTTGGAGCTAGGGAACTGCCTAATTCTTCCTCAGACTCAAAGTAGTCAGGAAAAAAAAAACAGTAATGTTTTGATCACAACCATACGTACTGTATGCGTGCGTAGGACTTAAAGGTTAGAACTATATTGAACATGACAAGCCAAATTCAAATGGAATAACCCATGAATATTCAAGGAAACTTTTCAATTTAGTATTCCGAGGTCAACGTGGAACAATGGCATCAGAAAAAAGAAATATCCCTGTTTTAAACCAACTCCATATGCGTCAGCATATCCTAGTCCGGTGTTACATGTTTACTGACCACTTTCCTGACAAACTTTAGACCAATGTTTTCCAACAGCAGGTCCACAGAGGAGTCTTTGCAGGTCACTGGCACAGGTTATACCAACTGCAGGCAAGTGTTATGAGATAGAGGTCATATATTTAGAGTGACCAGGAATCTTTTAAAAGGTTTATTTTTCATAGACGTTAATTTTATCAACTAAATAATGAACTTTCAGTTTATCTGCAGAACACTAAACAAAACAGTTCACTCTCAATGGCATTTTTATTTAGGCTATTTATTCTGGTCAGTTTTGCTTGCCATTTACTAAACAATGCTCATTTTTTACTACAAGTTTAAAGTTCCATATGAGTCTGCGCTATCGAAAGTTTTTTTTTTTTTTGGTTTGTTTTCTGAAGTGTAATTGGAAATCTGCCTAAATTAGCTCAAAGTAGCATATACATGATAATAAAACACATCTAAAATGGTTATTAATTTTGCTTTTTCAAGCATTCTTGGATTGAAATATGATCCTTACTGTTAAAAAGAGATCATCCTCTTCACATGAACGCTGATGAGCTACATATAGTATTACAGTATTATATGCCAGATGTGCAGTATTACTGTCGGGCTTATTTAAGAAGAATGGCCTCAAACAAACTCAAGCCTCCCACACCCACAATGTTGCAAGAAGATAGTAAGTTCGCAACATTGGCTATTTTTGAAACCACAGATCATAGCATTCTTCTTGACTGCCTTCAGAAGTATGCTTAAACTGTCGCATCTGAATGTCCTCTTACCTATCTGGACGCAAGCAGTCTGTTTTCTATGCTGCATGCAGTGGTGTCCCTCAGGGATCTGTTCTTGGGCCTCTTCTCTTCAACATCTACACGCTTCCCTTGGGTCAAATCATCCGCCAACACAGCCTCATGTTTCAATCCTATGCTGACGACATCCAGCTCTACTTACAACTCGACCCTGGAAGCCCATCTGCCATGGCCCGGCTCTCGCCTTGCATTCAAGACATCGAGGCCTGGACATCTGCCAATTTTCTTCAGCTTAACACTAGCAAATCTGAACTAGTAGGATCTAAAACTCAACTTAAGAATCTTAATACAGCTGCCCTGAACCTTGGAAACTGTCTGATGCTGCCTTCCCCCACTGTACGAAACCTTGGTGTACTTCTTGGCAGCAACCTTTCCTATGTTTTACAGCACACACTGTCTTGGGTAATTGCTTACTAAGCTAATAGTGATGTGCTTTTTCTTATTTATTAATTATCATTAACACTATTTTTCATTGAAAAGTAATTTTGGCAAAATTGGATAAGTTCTTTGCCAAAAAATTATTTCTCTCAGCAGATTTGCTGAATTTTTACTGCAGATTTATTTACTACAGATTTATATAGGGACTATTATTATTCAGCAGCAGCACCAATCAGACTCAGAATGTACTGTAAACGTCTAATTCTAGCCATGCAGTCACACTACAGCCCCACAATTGAATGAGGCAGTTCAGTTCAAATACAGCAAATCTCGGTTTGGTTAGTATAGTTCCATAACTGCCACCTCTCTGCTGCGCTGGACAAGTGACTGCTGACCTTCCAACTGTCCTTTCTAAACCGCATATATAGAAGGAACCATAAACTTTAATATCCAAAACCTTGCAAAACTGAAATAATCATTAGCATCACCTGGTAACCTTGGGAATGGTTACACTTGTCCAGTGCAAATAGTCCCTTGGTAACCAGCTGCTGCTACTTCCATACCCTACATAACAGCATACACATATGGAATGAATGTGGTTCATCATTCAAAGTACAGTCAAATCTGTATTAAGAGACCTCTCAAGGGACAGACCAACAGTCGCCTCTCAACACAGATGAAACAGAATCAACAAGTCAATCAGGACATCAAGGTAAAAAGAAGTAACTTTGTTTTGTAATTAACAGAATTGGCTCAAAACACTGTCAGACAAGTGGTCACTTAATACAGGTAAATAAAAGCACAAATAAATTTAAAGTGGTCACTTAGACCAGGTGGTCGATAAAGGTGGTCGCATGAGCAGGTTTGACTGTAGTTCATTATTTAATTATACAATAAATCCATAGTGCAATGGCTGACCAGGACTGGAGTAGCCCATCCCTGATGTAGGGTCATGGGCAGCCAGTACAACATGCAACCAGTCCAAAGGGTGTTTTATTTGTTCTACAGACTACAGCGATTACCACCTCTAATTACTTCAAGGAAGTTGATGGTAGAAGTCTGCAGCTAATGGCCCATAGACTATTCCCCTTACTGTACTGACACTGCTTCAGCCTCTAGGTGCTCTGGCCCACTAATATGCTGGGTGAGGGTCAACACACATACCCAGCCACCATTTTATTACCAAAGTTTACTGCACTGCTTACATTTTGATTTGTGTGCTGATCAAACAGTCGTGGGGGCCTAGAGAAATGAAAAACAAAATGAAAAGAACCTTTCAATTTTTTGAGAAATCCTTACCATTAAACTTCAACCTTTCTACTGTTTGCAGAGCAGGCAGGGGAAAGAAACAGTAGGACTACTTCACAAATCCTTTTGGACGAGCCCTGTTGTTATTAAATGAAAAAGCACCTGAGAGAACAGTATTTCTTTCTGCAGTGCAAGGATGCGGTAAGCCTTGGATGGATGGAAGGTAAATTGAAGAAAGGTCATGGATGTTAGGCGAGTGCCTGAGTAAATAATAAAAAGAACACCTCCCAAACTTCCCCGGTAGCTAGACAGCTGTAACCCCCTAAAGCGTTTCTTGTTTTTGAAAAACAAAACAGAAACCGAATTGCAAGTTTGCAATGTAACCTTTATACCACAGTAAACAACAGCTCATAATGAATTTCTGTCATTCAAAGTCCATTTAAATTTTGAAAAACTTATGATATGTAGAAACTATTTATTCGTATAAGACATTGATAAAAACATCCAGTCGAAAGTTTGTAAAACAATTTTGCTTGTTTATTTTAAGATTTATACATGTAAAGTATTTAGAGCTCTCAAAATAGTTCCATAAATGTTCTCCCCATGCACATTCATTCATTATATACCTCTCAAATCAATTCTGAAAGAAACACGTTATAGAAAACATGTATTTTCATTTTAAAACATAATATCTCCATTTACAAACCAAGCTTTAAGTCTTACCAGTGTTTCCACTAAGAAAAATAAACACATTTTTCAAAGTAACTGGCAACAACCTTTGCACTCAATTTACTAACTTTCGCAAATTATTATCATAAATATCAACCTCAATCAAGACTGTAGCCTCTCGAGGTAAACCTATTATTTTGAGTCCATTCTTACAAAGTATTAACATAAGCACATTTGTGGCTAATTTGCTGCTGTTTCTCAGATTTCCCTCTGTAAAAATGCACGTCACATTAGTGCAGAGCTTGCTCTGCCACCAGCGAATCTACTGATACAGGGCGGGCAAAGTAGGTGTCTGGCGATTCTGCCTCTACAAATGAACTTTACATTTTTTAACTCATCATATGATTGAATGCTAAAATCAGTGAAGCTCAATCTTCCTGCATTATTCAGAAGTATAAATACTCCGGTAAACATAAATAAAAATCACAATACACTTTCCAGTAAAGGTGCTCCACGTGGAGTGCAGGATGTGCCCTATAGCCTGGAGATCGCAAGTTCAAATCCAGGTTATGTCACAGCCGACCGTTACCAGGAGTATCAAGGGGGCGACGCACAACTGGCAGAGCGCTGCCCAGGTAGGGTTTAAATCGTTTAGGTCGGCAGTGGAATCCACAGCTCACCACGCATCAGCGACACCTGTGGCCGATAGGGTGCCTGTGGTTCTGCAGTGGAGCCGTCAGATCTGTGTTGTCCTTCAGTACTATAGGTCTGGTGGCATTGCTGTGGATCCACAGAGCGAAGAATGACAGATTGGCAGGAGTACGTTTCGGAGGACGCATGCTCCAGCTGCGGTGAGCCGAGGATACAGATAATTGGGCATACTGAAATTGGGGAGAAAACTGGGGTAAAAAATTGGCGGCAACTAAATTTATACAAAAACAGGTTTTTCCAAAACACCTTTATTTGTAGACTGAACTACTGTGTTTGTGGATGATTCTCATGACTCTGCTGGACATTTGGTTTTCTGAACTGCTGTAATATAATTGTTAGGTTTTCCTGCTTACTTTAATGCCAGCAATGAGCCAAGTGATGTACATAAACATAATGACAGGTTTCAGGTCTTCAGGTGCTTTACTTACTATTACAGCAACAAGAGTCTGATTGAAATAAAAATTTTAAAAAAGGAATTGTGGTAATATTAATTTTAATAGTAGTAACATGTTTTTGTTAACAAACTAAACATTTGAGATCTATGTATCTAATGGAAGTGCTAAATGGGCAAGATTTATGGAATTATTTTGTTTCCTACAATTAGTTTAAAGTCCAAGCTCTATAAAAGACTGCATTACTGATCAATTTGTCTCACGAAAGGCTTCCATCATCAAGGGAACATGGTGATACTTGATAAAAAGGATCAGCACCTTAAAGAACAAGGGTCTAGTATATGATGAACTGGAACTAATGTACCAGGGTATATTTGCTGAACTTGAATATTGCCACACCTATTTTTTCCATGAGTTTTGAATCCTGTGTACTCTAGGTCCGCTTGTGTAATTTTGCGCATTTTAAGGTAATGTTTGGTACTTTGCACCCATGTTTTATGTGAGTGCTTTAAACAATATCATATTTAATATTCACCACATCTCATAATGCTAAACAGCATACTGAATACTGGCTTGTTTAAAGATTTCACATAAAGGGGAAATGACCATAATTGCATGTCTGGGCCTGACAGGATTCTACTCCCAGCTTATAGAATCCTGTCCTTTCATAAATGTGTACTAGTGAATAATATTGATTTAATGAACAATAAACACATATCACTGACAGATAACTGGCATTTGCACTTGATAAACGATGTCCTGCACAGAACCAGCACAAATAGAACAGCTAACTACCCTGAAAAGTTAATAACAATGTTCCTTGCACATATACACATGCTAAAAACTTCATGGGCTCTTATTTAGCCTACCTCGCTGTTTCAGGGCATCATTGACACATGTACGTATATATTACACGGGCACATATACATCGTGACATGAAGAGGCATTTGACATGTGTTTGGTATTGTCACAATTTAAACGTTTTGTTGTTACATATTGCATTTTTCACATTCAAGTTGCATGGGTATATTAACCGATAAGCACACAACAAGCGAACAAGGTATTAATGAAAAGCACGAAACCATCATGAACGGAGGTAGGACGTGTGCTTGTATGTTTTTTTGTTCCCGCTCACTAAAGTCACCGTGATAGGATTAATGGTACTGTAACACCACCACAACTAACAACGTAATTTAAAACTTGCAAAAAGTTTCATGTTTTTGTGTCTAATGCCAGGTGTCTCATTATGTTTTTTTTTTGTTTTTTTTTCTGCATTAAATAATTTAGCACTTTTATTATACAGTTGTATAAACACTGTTTAATGTGGTTAGTATCAACGCAATTCACTTGGTCTGTTTTATTAGCAATAACGAACCTTGTGTAAACATTCTATTCAATAGTCACATCGTTTACTCGTCACCTAATTTAGTGGTGGAGGTACAGACGGTATAATTCTTGGCAATGTACAGTTTGCTTTTGAATATTTTTTTTCTTGACGTATTATACATAATTGTGTATGGACAGTATAAACACTTCAATGCTCAAACGAATGCAACTGAAGTGATTTCTCCACAATGACTGAGAAGTTTAACTTGTAATTCCTAAATGAGTAACACTTTCATTTCTAATTAAATGCATTTGTTATGTCAGCTGCTACCTGTTCTGACTCTTCGCTGTATACTGTGTCAGGGCACATGATTAAACTTTAGTTCCACACAAACAACCCAGGCGGATTGCAATGCTCGCACAGAAAAAGCAAAGGAATACGTTCCCCGGATTTCTGTAAATGTTAACACATCCATTTTTTAACCGTTTTATCAAACATAAGATAAACATATGTTACCTACAGAGTTGCAGAAGAATTTCCCCTCCTCTCGGTTTCCTTGCTGCAATGACACGTGAGACCCGGAAGTGCAATAGAATCCGGCACTGTATTGTGCACTCAGAGAGCTGCAGTGAACTTGTTTCCAAATATCAATATTAAAGTCGAATTCTGTCAAAAACAAAAATGCTTCATGGTATCTCTTTTTTTACAGTTACAAGATAAAAGTAATATTTGTATGTGGGATAAATAATGCTGGGCAGTGCGCATCTGACGTTATGGTGGAGAGGGGTTTCTGACATCAAAAATGTTATTTTAGAGAAACCGAATCCCTTCTGAAACAATCAAAACCAACAACGGGCGTCGTGTTGCAGAAACTAGAACAACTGTCATTGAGGAGGAACTGTCTCAGTGAGGAGACGCTAACAGCTGCAGTGCTAGAAAACCTCTTCCATTAAGTTCAGTCAGTAGCAATAGACGAGACCAGAATCATTGGTTACTGGGCAGACTACCTGCTAGACTCTTGAGTTTATAGAGTACATGCGTATTTAGGGGTTAAAGACACAAGTAATTAAAGTTACATGTAATGCTGAAAAAAAAAAATTGTGAAAACATAATCTCTTATTAGTAAACTACTTATTTTTGTGAAATGTCCCAAGAGTTAAATTATTACAGAATATATTTAATATCTTGATTAAAGTAAGGAGTTGTAGGTGATTATTATTAGGTGACTTAAAATGGAATTCTAAAGCATTGTTATTAATGATTCCAGAACAAGTTAATGGTGTGTCCCTCCAGGATATCCTCATGTTTACCACAGGATTCTGCTTACTTCCACGAGCAGGAATTCAGCCACGCCCGTATATTCACTTTGACAGGTCTTCACCTTTCCCAATGTCAAACACATGTGAAAATAGTATTAGACTTCCTGTGCTTAACACTTACAAATAATTCAAAAGGAAAATATGGATTGTGGAATTCAGAATTCACCTGGATTTGGTTGTGCATAACCATGCATTTAAATTTTATGTATCACCATTTTGCAGGGTTAAAAACTGTCTGGTTTTCTGCTTTTGAGTTGTATTTGCTTAAGCCCAGGTTATTCATTTGTCTAAATCCAGGTTACTCAACATGCAGCCCTTCCATTCCATTCTCTTGCACTCTTGAAAAAAACAACGCTTAAATTGTTGTGTTGATCCAGCTAATTATGACTTTGATAATTTAACTGGTTTTCACAAAATTCAGCAATGTAGTGGATTGGAAGGGCCAAATGTTGAGCAGCTTGGGTCAAGTATAAAGAACTAACACATGCAACTTTTTTTTTTTTTTTTTTTGTCAACCACAGCTTGTTCTACTGAAGAATACAAACTGAAAATGCAGTCTGCATCTTGTAATTGTACATGCTGTTTTATTTTATGCCTTTTCCTGGGGTAATCTATACCTGGATTGTAAATTTGGTTGCTTTTCTGCAAAGGAAAATCCGTCCCCTAACCAACACGTCATCAGCAAGTGCATAACAGCTCAGTGTGTTATTCTTTCATGTTACTACTTTTTGTTTCGGCTGCTCAGTCAAGCGCTGGGAAGCCGAAACAGTTCACCGCTTAGAGCCTGGAGGAAGGGCTGCCCTCAATTGCAATCCTCATTCATTCATTGCCATATTCTCCGTGCTGAATGTTAAATTTAGCAATAATAGTTTTGGTTTTTTTCAAACTAGGGTCCCTGAAAACCTTGACTAAAAATAGTTGTCAGTTGTACTGACTTTAATTATCCAAAGGACAGTTTCAGTTCATAAAGTTTATATAGTTTAAACCTTTCCACAGTACTTGAGCTAATGCTAATACTTTATCAAACATATAGTAAACTACCTGTAGCTCAATGGTAGATATCACTCACGTACTTTTGTTGTACACTTTATAAGATAGAAGACAGTTTTCATTGTATAATCTGTTGTATTCCTCACGTTTTGCTGCAAACATGCTATGTGAGTTTTTTTTTGTTGTTGCTTCCATTAACATAAAAGCTGTAGCTCTATGTAACAATATTATGATGTTTTAGATGCTGTTGTGCTGACGTGGAATACGTTTTGAAATACATGTAATAAGAGAAACTGTGTTATTTGTGGTTGCTTTGTGGTTAGCTAGAATAAAAATGAACATAAGAACATAATCAAGATAGTAACAGGCCCTTCGCCCTTCTAATTAAGGCCCCCAGGGCATAAGAATGAAGTACTTGTTTGGTATTTTTTAGGTGCCAGAAGGTGATTTAGCATTTTCTTTGAGTTTTACATAGTTGTCCACTGCTGATTTCCAGCTGTCAGGTTGTGGTATGTTGTGCTGGCTTTGTATTTCACTGAAATACTCTTGCAGTGCGTCATCTCCACAGGAGCTCATTATACCACATTTTGATGTGAACTCTTGTAACATCTCCACTGAAACAGGAAATCCACAATTCCCTTCAACAAACCTGCAACAGCAACATGTTAAAAGGACTATAGCAAAATAATACATAATACTAAACTTAACAGTATGTGGATGTGCAAACTGTTGGAACCTTTCACTTTCTGTACTGCATTAAGAAGTCATTCAATCCCCCTTTATTCTGTTATAGCTAAAATTTTGTAGGACTGCAGAAATGCACAACGTTGATTGGGTTGTCTGTTCCTTGTTTGCATTCTGTCTGTTTAGAGGAATTGAATACAGCGTGTGTGTGAAATCTGTTTGGCTGTCATGCCAGTCTTTTGTTTAAATACCAAATAAACCTATTTTATAAAATGTCTTTCCTGCCCGTCACCGATAGACTCCAATCAGCGAGAGACAGATTCATGCAGGTTTTATGAGGATCGTTCAATTGCCAAATGCTTCAGAAAAAAATAAAAGGTTAATCTTACAATTATCTAAATAATTAGTTCAGTAATTAAGATTTGAGGTGAAATGAAAACCAGAAGACCCTATGGCCCTTGAGGACTGGAGCTGCCAATCCCCCTAGTAGGAGAAGAAAAGTACAATGCTGTGCCTAAAGATTACTTGACAGGACATACAAATCTGTGAGGTAGATTGTACAACACATGCGGTATGCCTGATGGACAACAAGACTGTCGTGAAGCTCCACTAGTGTGCGTGTTCCACATCTGCTTGCACTCGTCGAGGTCCTTTTGGAAGGCATCCATGAACATGAAATGAAGCAAGCATGTGTGTTCATGGCTGCCATTAAAAAGACCACACTCTCACAGGTTATTTAATAGATCCGTCCAGAATTGTGATGAGGAATGTTAAATGTATGTTTGTGACAAAGTGGCTGAGTGGGAACGTGCAGGAGTGATGAAGTGCGGTAAATAAACAGACAGAGTCTTGTAATCCAGTTTGGAACAGTGAACTTTATTTTTATTCCAAGTCTGGTGACCTAAACAATAATCCCCTGGCAATACACAACAATGTGTACTGCATGGGGTAAACAATAACGGACTGCAGTCCCAACTAATAAACACAATATCTGATCCACAATAATACATACATAGTCACCAGTCCTGGGTGCGTGCAGTAGTGCTCGTGGTGGGTGATACAGGTTATTTAGTGACTGTTGGTGAAGTGCCGTTCTGGCTTAGTGCTGGCCCTAGGCAACAGCTCCAAAACTGTGTTAGCTGTCTGGTAATGTGCAAGACAAGACAGGACAATTACAAGACAAAATAAAACAAACAAAACACTCACTGTACTTTTTACGATTAGGAACGGGGTCTCTCACAGTCCTTTTTAGTTTATATGCAAAAACCAAAGCAAAGGAACAGATTAAGATTCTCCGTCCCCTTTTAAGCTGTCACAAATTTTTGCTTAAAAATACAAGAAGTACACTGTCTCAGACTTTTAGTCTGTTGTGTGTAGGCTTCCCTGTGGAGAACATCAGAAGATATTCAAAATACCTGGGAGCTTAATTCCTCAGGTGACAGTCAGCAGTATTTCAAAATACAGGGGTAACCTAACTAAATATTAATTTGATTTAAAAGACTGCACTACAAACAAGCAACTGTCACAAATTGTTAATTATTGTATGAAAAAAAGGCCAATGGTGAACAAAAAACATACCTGTGTTTTCTGAAGTATGACCGCCAAGCTTCTATCCGCTGGTTTGTTGTGGAAGGGCCATAAATATGACTTGCAGATCTAGCAAAATCATCTGTGCACTGACCTCAAAGCACATTGGATTGCAACAATAGTACCATTATCAGTGCCACAATCCCTTCTCAGACACATTGGGAATTACTCCAAATAATGACGATGAAATAATAATAATAATAATAATAATAATAATAATAATAATAATAATAATAATAATAATAATAATAACTTTTTTGTTTTACCTTCGTCTTTGAAACTCCCTCTACCTTCAGCAGACATATGCTTACGTGTTGCTGGGTGCAAGAATTCTTTTTTTGGCAGAAGGCTCCAACATGATGCATTTCAGTAATGAGTGGTCTTTTTATGTTTGTGTTTCTTGTTTTGTGTTTGCGTTCTTCTTTTTGTTTTTGTGTTTCTCGTTTTGTGTTTGCGTTCTTGTTTTTGTGTTTCTCGTTTTGTGTTTGCATTCTTATTGTGTTTGTGTCTTTGTTTTTGTGTTTCTTATTTTGTGTTTATGTTTTTCTTTTTGTGTTTGCGCCTCTTTTTGTTTTTGTGCTTCTTGATTTTTGTGTTTGCGTTTTTCTTTTTTCAATATAATCACACCTTAGACTTGCTGTGCAGTCCTGCATTGGTCTGTTCATTTTAACTAGAAAATAAGTATTTTATAGCTCTTGATAGATAAATCACATTTGAAGATGTTCCTGATGAAGGAGTGACTCCGTCTTCTACAAAGTGATTTGCTTAGTCCAGTTACACAGAGTTTGAGAGATAAGCTAGTGTGTAATTTGTCTCAGTGATTTTGTTTATATCGGCTGAATGACCCCTGTTTTGCATCATTTCTTGACCCTCGATTTCGCCACCTGGATTCCCTAGCCGAACAGGCCAAAGCCCGTGTGTCTGAAGCACTATCTTCCAAACTAGTGAGACTGGTGGAGGACAACCTTGAAAATGATGGAAATCATGCCTGTACAAGTGAGTGCAGCACAGAGGACTTACCTGTTAAACAGAAAACGATGACCGAAAAAGCAATGGAATTGTTACTTTGTGGACGGCAACAAACACACACTGCTTCCAAGGAAACCTTAATCCAACAAGAGATGACGATTTATGCTTCTGAAACTCCATTAAACATCAACGAAGATCCCCTGATTTGGTAGAAAAACAACCAGACACGCTTTCCCAAACTAGCAGCCTTGGCAAAGAGCATGTTAAGTATCCCTGCAACATCGGTCACGAGCGAACGTGTGTTCAGCAAAGCAGGGATGTTTGTGAACAAACTCTGTTCTTTTAAACTGGAGAATGTGGATGTTATAATATTTCTGAATAAAAACTGAAATTAAGCTCTGGAGAGAGCACAGAGTTTGTTACGCTGAACTTGTAAATAGTTAAATTCTTGCATTCCCTGTTGGAGTTTTTTTTTCTTTCTTTAATCCTGTTGTTGTCATCTTCAGGTAAGACAGTAATATTTGTAATATTTCATTACATTTTTTGTAGGAAACCTCACCGACAGTGTGACTAGACATAAATAATTAGAAATGTGTAGTTTTAAGTTCAACTGGCAAAATGTTTACTTTTCGTGATTAGATTTGATGAAAATATATGTACTTATCATTTAAACATGTCTTTTGCTTTATGAAAAAACAATGCATTGATGCATTGGGTCTTTATGAAAACGATGCATCGATAATAAAAAAAAACATATATATATATATAGGAACAACTATGACCGAGTGGCTATAATGAGAATGTCCAAACTGAGCACTGTCCAGTAAAGCAAGTGTTTTTAATGAAGTTTAACTTCCTTATTTTAAAGGAAAAACATCATCAAAGAATAAATTCAACAAAAATAAAACAACAAAAATCTGGAGTCTAACTAAACATATTACTGGCTCCCTAACTAAAGTCTATTAGAGAACTGGCTTCTCTAATATATAAACTAGCCTGTACTTCTGTGAGTGGTCAAAGGTGGTATAACATAACTAGTGAACTTTGGTTGTTGCACTCAGATTTATAACTTTTCCTGGGAGGAATTAAAACAAGCTTTTCCAAAGTTTTCATTCTTTCTTCAGGTGAATATTATTATTAATTATTTTCTTCACTTTTCAATTTTGGGTTCTTCAGTAATTAGTTTCTCTACAGTTTTCTTTTCACAGGCGACCAACTGATGAGTTTCAGAAGAGAAAGTTTGCTGGTGTTCCAAGTAACAGTGGTGGCGTTTACAGGCACAAGTCATGACAGTCACAACCTGTTTGCTGTACTTTTCAGGAAATGCGTTGCTATGCAGTTCTGATTAATGAAAAAAAATGGCCGTACCAATGCAGATTACTCAATTCATAGTAATTCTGGGGAGGGGATATTTACAGTGGGTCTTAAACAAATTCACCCACGTTGGACTTTTCCACATTTTATTGTGTTTCAGCATGGAATCAAAATGGATTTAATTAGTTTTTTTTTTCACTGATCAACACAAAAAAGGTCCATAATGTCAAAGTGAAAAATAAATTCTACAAATTGTTCTAAATTAATTACAAATACAAAACAGAAAACAATTGATTGCATAAGTATTCACCCCCTTGAGTCAATATTTGGTAGAGGCACCTTTGGGAGCAATTACAGCCATGAGTCTATTTGGATAAGTCTCTACCAGCTTTGCACATCTGGATACTACAGTTTTTGCCCATTCTTCTTTGAGAAATTGCTCAAGCTCTGTCAAGTTGGAGGGGGAGCTTTGGTGAACAGCAATTTTCAACTCTTTCCACATATTCTCAATTGGATTGAGGTCCGGGTTTTGACTGGGCCACTCCAAGACATTGAACTTTTTGTTTTTAAGCGACTCTAGTGTGGCTTTGGCTGTATGTTTGGGGTCATTGTCCTGCTGGAAGATGAATCTTCTCCCAAGTCCCAGGTCTCTTGCAGACTTCAACAGATTTTCCTCCAGGATTTCTCTGTACTTTGCTGCATCCATTTTGCCCTCTATCTTCATGAGCTTTCGGGGCGCTGACGCAGAGAAGCATCCCCATAGCATGATGCTGCCACTACCATGCTTCACGGTAGGGATGGTGTTCTCAGGATGATGTGCGGTGTTATTCTTGCACCAAACATAGCGTTTAGCGTTGAGGCCAAAAAGCTCTATTTTAGTCTCATCAGACCATAGAATCTTCTTCCACTTGGTCTCAGAGTCTCTCACATGCCTTCTGACCAACTCTAGCCAAGATTTGATGTGAGGTTTTTTCAACAATGGCTTTTATTTTGCTACTCTCCCATAAAGGCCAGTTTTGTGAAGCACCCGGGCTATTGTTGCCAGATGCAGTGTCTCCCAGCTCAGCCATGGAAGACTGCAACTCCTTTAAAGTTGCCTCTTGGTGGCCTCTCTGACTAGTGCCCTTCTCGACCTATACTCAGTTTTTCAGGACGGCCTGTTCTAGACAGATTCACAGTTGTGCCATATTCTCTCCATTTCTTAATAATGGACTTTACTGTGCTCCGGTGATATTCAATGCCTTAGAAATGTTTTTATATCCTACCCCTGATCTGGTGCTTTTGAAGAACCTTATTCCGGATTTGCTTTGAATGTTCCTTTGTCTTCATGATGTAGTTTTTGTTAGGAAATGTACTAAGCAACTGTGGGACCTCCCAGAGACAGGTGTATTTAACCTGAAATCATGTGAAACACCTTAATTGCATATATTTTTTTATATATATATATATATATAAATCTTCAGGTACATTTAACATGCAAGATGTATTTAATTTCATTGTATATCAGCTTAATACTTGTACATCCTGGTGTAAACCTGAAGTTTATGTTTTGAAGTGAGAATACTGCACTTTACTGTTAATAAATTGATATTTTTATTAAAATGATATAAGTTGTGGTAATTTACTGATTTCATTATGTAAATATTCTATGCATCTACACTAGAACATAGCAGTTTTGCAATTTGTATTAAGTACAAATATAACATGCTTTAAGTACACTAATAGTTAGAAAACAAACCAGGCTCTTTTTTTCACCCCAGTCTATTTATATAATTGTCTTTAAACTGTTTTAAATAGCATGAAGGGTGTTTTTCTATTATGGCATTGTGTTGGTGTAAATATGTATAAAGGTGTACTGTGCTATTATTTATATTGTTAAATATTTGTGCAAATGTTTCTATTACTGTTAATTATGATATTGTACTTACAATACTTATTTGTTTGGAGGCTATACATGAAGACAGTATCAGTCAGGAATCACAATATAGTAGTGGAATGGCAGCAAAACGATGCCCGTGTGGGAGAAGCACATTCTTTTTGTGATTTTCTTTCAAAGGAACACACTCCAGTTCACCACAAGGGTCGGCTACTATGTAAATGCTGAACACATTAGAGTCCAATGGGTAAAACAGGGATGTGTTGTGCAGAAACCTCTCTATTGCAATGAATTCAGCTGAATAGCAAACAATGATGTATCACATTAATGAAACATTGTTGCCAATACAAATTGTCTGGCTGAGTCACCTCAGGTAACAGGTCGCTAGTATTATTTCTTTGTGTTGTGCACAGTTTGAATACTCAATTGGCATAGGCCCATTTGAATGTTCCTTTTTACATCCTCTAGGACTGCTTGTTGGCATATTGCAGCCAAGGTTTCCTTCAGACAAGCGACGTACAGCCTGTGGCAATGGGATGTGTGGTTTCCTTACTAGTTTCTTAAGTTTGCCAAGAAAATTGGAAAGGCCGAAAATAAATCAAAAGGTCCATGATTTCTAACATCTGCTGCTAAATGGGTGAGGTTGTGAACATTGTAAACAAGAAATTCATTTCCATATAGAACGGCATAATTATTTACAAACAAAACAAGCAATTCATGTGCATAGCTACAGTAATTCATATAGAAGTTTGGACTGGCAAGTACATGAATACCGACAAAGAAAAACAAATAAATGTGGTACAAAGCTGGACTTAATATTTCTGAGAGAACTACAGGTCCTGTATGAAGAAGGAATGATGAAATTCTGTGGCTTTCCACTAATCCGGCTCGTTCAGCCCCTTGTAGTCTTGAAAATTCCATGGAATGCTATTTCTCAGGCTAATTAATCTAGTGGATAGTATCTGTACAACAAATGCTGGAAGTCTGTATTTAAGTGATCTTTTGATCCAAAAAAAAACCCCAATAAATGCCTCATAACACCCAGGCAAGCTAAATGCATATAATCAAGGGACTGAGATACCATTCCTACTGATGTTTTATACAAAAGAGATGGACCTAAATGATGATCCTCATCAAGCATTTCTTTAAACTGAACATCAGTTTGTTTAATGGAATTGGTCTCTGGGAAAGTCATTCTGTTTTCACATAAACTCCAGACTGAATAAATGCAGTCTGAGTATCCATTGTGAGATTTAATTTTTTTTTAGAAATGCTCTAGCTGGAGAATCACAGTACAGAGCAATGATAATGGGTACCTTTTGACAAATCCCATAACATCCCTAAAATCGACCAAAACTGAATTGTGGAACTCTTGTAAAGAGGTAAGCCATCAAAATTAATCTGTAGTTTCAGGCATGTAACATTTTTCAACTGATCAGAAATACAAAAAAGCATTCAAAGCTGGCACAATAGTAATAATTTGAGTCAACAGCCTTTACCTGAACCCCACTTGCTCTCTTTGTTTTAAGTAAGGTCCTGGCACCCTTTGGCAGAGGTGCAATGCAAACAGTGCAACTAGATTAATGCCAAATTTAACAGCCCAAATGTATCAAACCTTCAGCAAAATCTGGACAATAGGTCAATGTTGAGGTCACTTGACTACTCTTGGCAAATGTGACAATATTGGTTGGTAATAACGTATTCAGTGAGTATTTAAAAAATGTAAACTATGTCTAATGGACTACAAAGAACAAACTTGGTTGTCCAAAGTGTAAAGACCAAAAAGGCAGTTACAGCTTCCTCAGAGAGTAGCAGAAAATGCTAAGAATAACAAAACAACTTATACTTTAGTGCATTGAAAACTGGGTTTTTACAAGAAAAGGGAGTTAATTAATTCTTGCTGTAAATAAAATAATAACACACTGCTTTCTGACAGTTTTTGTCTTCAAGGAATATCTAGTTGTTCACACCTTCAGCAGGGTAAAGGTATGAGAGGTAGGCAAATTACACTGTCTACAATAATGAATATCTAATGACTAATTACATTTCACTGCAGATATAGTTTAGGTAAAAGGCAGAATAAACATCATGATCCTTTTTGTTGCAATAGGGGTGTGGGAGGGCAGAGCTCAAATATATTCAAGTATTTAACTAATGTAGCAACTACTGTTATCTAAGAAAACACTTCAACTACCAACCTCATGTGTTCAGTAATATGTAAACTAATCAGGCAAAACCTAACATCATCCTTTGCTTTGACTATATTGGAGTCATGTGACTTTTTTATGTCAGAAGAACATAACAAAATGTTTGAATGAGAAGCCGTCCTGTCCAATTAAGCTCTTTTGGTGCTGATTAATAGCTGATTGATATCAGAACTTTGTCAAGTTGGGTTTTAAAGGATCCAAGTGATTCTGCCTCAACAACATGACTACATTAGGTAACTGTGAACATGTGGCTTGCAATGCGCAGTGAAAGGGTGATGCAGGTGCACCAGACAACAACAAAACACCAAGTTCATGGTTCAAGTTTTTTTTTTTTTTTCTGTTTCTACTCTCCTTGACCGTAAAAATAATAAATGCTGGCTCTACCAAACTATGGGTATCACCAGTGTATAAACCAAAGGGTTGCAGTCCCAAAATAATAATAACACACCCAGCACAGACACACAACACAGATACACGTCTCTTCCAATTCATGACTGAAACTTCACTCTCAGTACTAGGGCCATGGCTCCTGGTACCGTAACGCCGCCCCCTTCCCAAATGGCCGGCTTCTGACTGCCCCCAGAATGAACTGCCCAACCTTTCAGTATGAGACACGCAATTCCTGTTGTACAGTGCTCTCACAGGTCTAGAGGGAGATTGTTTAGGATTCATTCACAGTAACCCATTTCATAACCTTGCCATTTGCTGTGTGAAGAAGTGTCTCCCTCCTTCTGTCCTAAGTCTATCTCTACTTAATTTCTAACTGTGTCCTGTGGCCCTGGTTTCTGTGCTGCGCTTAAAGTATTGGTTAGGATTAACTATGGCGGCGTTTCCTTGAAAAAAATAGTCTCACCTTTTTCTCTGCTTATTTTGGTAGAAACTTTTGGGTAATTTGGGTTTCCATGTAATCTTGTTTTAGGGAGAGAAATTCTCCTTCCAAATGCAAACTATCTAGTTAATATTAAAATATGGGCACAATTTAATCATGACCCTCGTCACATAAATTACAAACACAAGACGAAAGGTTTCACCGGAACGGCTGATAACTATATATTCGATACTATTGATAAAGAATTTGAACCAAAGGTTAAACTTGGTTTCCACAAAGTTTTTAGGTTATGTTGAAGTGCACCATATAATAAAAAAAAACAACATTTGTAAGAAAGTGCTGTGTACTATAGTGTATTAATAAACATTTTAAATATAATATATATTATATAGATATATATATATATATATATATATATATATACCTGTACCTTATAGGTTAATGATATAAAATTATCCATTCAAAATGTTTAGTACATTACAGTTTTCTAATAATGTATGCATCTACAATATTATTACCATCACGTAGATGTTACCGAAGGATTTCATGGGTGTAAAGACGATGTATTATAAACATAATATGTTTATTGTCCCTAATAATAATAATAATAATAATAATAATAATAATAATAATAATAATAATAATAATAATAATAATAATACCTGAATCCGAAATCTACAGGGACAATGCAAGGCTCTTGCCAGTCGAATGTTGTTGTTATTGGGGATCCTGTGTACTGGTAGTCCATACTCGGCTAACAGAATGTTCCCAGAATGTTATTCTAAGGTTAGGATAACATTATGAAGTACTGTTCAAAGAACATTTTTTTGGAAAGTTTTCGTAATGATTCTCAACAAATGTTATGAATTAATATTTACAGTACTTTCTGGTAACATTAGTTTCCGTCTCACTACTATTCTGCTGTGCCTGCCAATCTCCCGGTCCTGGTCATTAACATTAGAATATTCGATCAATTGCTATATCAAACATATTGAAGTTCCGGATGCATAACAACAACACAGACATAGGAAGGTATGGGTTTAGGTCGGATGACCGCATTTATTAGAAATGAACCATTTTCGCAATTTCTTTGTGCATTTGACACGGAATGTCCCTTGCATAAGGGGAGACAAACAGAAAAGTAAAAAAAAAACATAAAGCTTTCTGCTGTGTCTGTCACGCTGCTGTCTTCCTCCTTCTGTTCAGCTTTTCATTTCAAACTGCCGCCTATAGAAGACATCATCACAGTGCACCTGGGGCTCATCAGGACGTTTTGACCTACCATAGGTTTGCTGCAAAACCCTACAATGTCAGGTGCAGTCCGGTCCACGACTGCTACAAAGAGGTTTTATTGTATTTAGTCAAAACTGAAAACTAATTACCATATGGACAGATACTATTATCTCTCTAAGAATTAAAAGTTCTTTAGAAAATGTTGGCATAGCATACAAATTCAATGTTTTATAGGAAGCAATGTATGGGTAAAAAAGAACTTGAAAATAACAGTTTGGAGAACGTCCATAATCATACACAAAAAAAGGTGAACTTAAAATTTTTTCAACCGAACATGACTGTAATTTACATGTCATTTCCTTTTTTCTTGTTGAAGAGCATATCTTAGCATCTCCGCAATGAGGTCTTCCGCTACCCTGGCCTTTGCACTTTTGTCTGTTCAATGAAATGTTTCTACAAAAGAAAAGCATTGGAGATGTAGATCATAACCCTAAAAAAATCCCGAAAGTTTTGTTCAAGATAAATTAAATTGTATAATGGTCATTTGCAGCAGCTTTTTCATTTGTGTTCACAATTGAATGAAATTGAATGAAAAGACTTCCCTCAATATGAAGACTATATATTTTCCTTTACTACATTAAACAAAACATAACTGGATGAGCCTTAAATTACCATATGGGAATAGAAGAAATGTGAAAATGGCAATTCTAAATATATATGAATATAAAATCAACCAATAATTCTGCGGATGGGAAGATCCTGGAAACTCTTCTTTTCTTTCCTGCCCTTAAGGTTGTATTGAGCCCAGACTTGGTATGCCCCCAACTTCCTCATCATGCATCTAACACTGTGCCCAGTATTGCTGTCACCAATTGAACTCATGTAGAAGTTCTGAAAAGACGAACACAATTTTTATGGAAGTGCAAATTATTTTGCCCCCATTTTCTCCCCAATTTAGAATGACCAATTACTTTTAAGACCCTGTCTGACAGCTGCAACTCAGTGAGAGGCAAAGACAAACGCACTCAAGCATCATCTGAAATGTGTGCTGTCAGGTCACCTGCTTTTTTTCACTCTGCATGCTGACAGTGAAGCCAACCATCGCAGTTCCAGTTACAATACAGCCAGCTTGCAGGTGTCCGGCCACCACAGGGGTCACTGGTGCACGGTGAGACAGGGATTACCTAGCAGATTTAAACCCTCACCACCTGGGCGCCGCTTGGCCAATTGTACACCACCCCCTGGGAACTCTTGGCCATAGTCGGCAATGGCATAGCCCGGATTCGAACCAGTAATTCTCCGGGTTAGAGGGCGCATCCTGCACTTCCAGTGAGTACCTTAGCTGGATACGCTACAATTACATACAGTGTGTTAAGGAATATAAATGGAGTCTGCTGATATCATTAAATTCGTAATTAATTTTCCTAAAACCTGATGTTTTCTTACCATGTTCTTTTGGTATGCATTTTCTTCTTCTAAACGTATACATAGCTCCTCTAGCTCCCCATAGTTTTTTTGAATATCTCTAGTTTTTGGATGACTGTCCATATCAGCATATATTTCTATACATATATAACCTGTCATTAGTATCGCGAGAAATACAAGCTGTATATTATCCCAAGATTACACCCTTATAATCACGTGAAAAGAGATGAACTTATTATTATTAGGAGCTGTCCTGTGCTCTCTTTACCTTTCAGCACTCACATGGTGACTGCCTGGAGAAATGCTCCCATGGCTATTAGTGGTAGAAATCAGTGGTGTTGGAGAAGCTACAGAAAGAAAAGGAAGAAACATAAATCAAATACCTGCATACAAATAACACATGAATCTGTGATTACATCAAAACTTTATAATGTAACTCTAATTCTGGAATATTTTAGGACACATGCATGAAACAACTGTGGTTTGTGATGGAGCACAAACAAATGCTTTTCTGTAATCAACATATTCACATTTACATTTGAAATAGAAGTAGTACACTTAATAAACCGAGCAATGGTTCTGGGTGGCCTCCTGCTCCTGTGTATTGGGGCACTTGAATCACCAAGAGATGTATCTAGACCAAAAGAAAATTAATCCACACCAGTCCCAATATATGAGCTCACCCTTTATATGAAAAAAACGTTGCTTTCAGACAACAAAAGCAAAGCCAAATTTGATTAGCCTATACCATTTGCAAGATAATCCCTGTATTAGCCACTCAAGAGGCCATGTACATTGGCTCTCAAAAGTATTCACACACCTTGGACTTTTCCACATTTTATTGTGTTACAACATGGAATCAAAATTGATTTAAATAGGAGTTTTTGGCACTGATCAACACAAAAAAGTCCATAATGTCAAAGTGAAAAATAAATTCTACAAATTGTTCTAAATTAATTACAAATACAAAACAGAAATTATTGATTGCATAAGTATTCACCCCCTTGAGTTAATATTTGGTAGAGGCACCTTTGGCAATAATTACAGCCATGAGTCTATTTGGGTAAGTCTCTACCGGCTTTGCACATCTGGACACTGCAATTTTTGCCCATTCTTCTTTGCAAAATTGCGCAAGCTCTGTCAAGTTGGATGGGGACCTTTGGTGAACAGCAATTTTCAACTCTTTCCACATATTCTCAAGTGGATTGAGGTCCGGGCTCTGACTGGGCCACTCCAGGACATTGATCTTTTTGTTTTTAAGCCACTCCAGTGTGGCTTTGGCTGTATGTTTGGGGTCATTGTCCTGCTGGAAGATGAATCTTCTCCCAAGTCCCAGGTCTCTTGCAGACTTCAGCAGGTTTTCCTCCAGGATTTCTTTGCACTTTGCTGCATCCATTTTGCCCTCTATCTTCACAAGCTTTCCAGGCCCTGACGCAATGAAGCATCCCCATAGTGCATTGATAGTCTGAGGATTATTGCCCACATTGCCAAACAAGTAACACAGCAATACCAGTCCATGATAGTGCATGGAACAGAAAAGCCAGAGCACTGCATTGATTTAAAGGCCAGATCACAAACCTGATGGTACTAGAGCGGACATTTTGAAAAGAGCTTTAAAATAGATTTTAAAGTTATAATTGTATGCCACAGAGGTGTGGGTGTAGAAGTAAAGTCTTTATTAGTGAACACCTCGTGGGTGGCTTTATTTGACTGGGTTTGCTGGGAAAAATCTTCATACAGAAAACAATGGTAGGTGCAAAGAAGAACACAAATCAAAACTGTTATACAAAAATAAAAGAGTTTAAACAAAAATGTGAACTTTCACATCAGGCTCAGCAGGCGTGCTTCTTCCTGTAATTACACGATCTTTGTCCAGCTTCAGCACCCAGACAGCTCCGCACTTTTCAGCACCTTTTTGAACAGTGTAGCTCGGACAGCGTCTCTTTCATTCATCCTCCCTGGTCGGCCGCCACTTAGTAAATGAAAGAGAAGTCTTTTATATACAGGGTTTTGGGCTGGGAAATCAATTAAGCTCACATTCTTGGAATTTTCACATAGATTCCCGGACCCTCGTTCAGGGAGACAGACTGTACAGGTGTTTCTCCTGCCACATATCTCCCCCATTAGAATGGAATCCACCGACCCTACCCGGGAAAAGAAATCCGCGTTCTGATGTTTATTCCCTGGTCGGTGGACTACCGTGCAGACAAAGGATTGAAGGGCCAAGTACTAGCGGGCAATTCTGGCATTGGAGTCCTTCATCTGATTAAGCCAAGTGGGGAGTGTGATCTGTGCCTAAGAGAAACAGTCACCCCAGGAGGTAATAGTGAAGTGTCTTCACAGCCCACTTTACTGTGAGACACACCTTTTCAATGGTGCTATAGTTCTTCTCTCAGGGAAGGAGCTTCCTACTAATAAACAGAACTGGGTTCTTCTTCCCCGCAACCTCCTGGGAGAGAACTGCCCCCAGTCCGACCTCAGAGGCATCTGTTTGTAAAATAAAGCCTTTTCCAAAATCCGGACTGTAAGGCCGGCTGGTTACACAGCCGGAACTTAATCTCCTCAGATCTCCTCAACAGGTCTGTTGGCATTGTTCCATCCACTGGACCTTATATGGAGCACCCTTTTTCGTGAGATCTAACAGAGGGGCTGCCAGGGTTGCAAACCCAGGTATGAACTCACGGTAGTACCCGGCAAGCCCCCTTACCTACTAAAGGTTGAAGCTATCCCCTTCCCAGATATTTAGTCTCACCCTTACCAATGGCACATTTCTCTGGGTTAGCAGTGAGCCCTGTGGTCCCAAGAGACTTAAGCACAGAAGCCACTTTAGGGCGATGGAAATTCCAGTCTGAACTGTAGACTACCAAATCGTCAAGGTAGGCTGCTGCAAATCCATCATGGGGGCCTTAGAACTCTAGCCATCGTTCGCTGGAATGTGGAGGGGGCTCCATGTCACCCAAACGGAATAGTGCAGAATTGGTATAAATCTGAAGGGGTCGAGAAAGCAGTTTTTTCTTTGGACTCTGGCGTCAGGGGAATCTGCCAGTAGCCCTTAGTTAGGTCCAGTGTCATGAAAAAATGAGCACTGCCAAGCCAATGCAACAACTCGTCCACTCTGGGCATGGGGTAGGCATCAAATATTGAAACTGTGTTGAGCTTCCGAAAGTCAATACAAAATCTCACTGTACCATTTGGTTTAGGGACCAAAACTACAGGGCTGCACAAGTCACTAAAAGACTGTTCAATTACTCCCAGATCCAACATTTTTGTGGACTTCAGACTGAACTAACTCCTTTTAGTATTCAGATAGGTGATATGCCCATTGGCGAATCCGCACCTCTGGGTCTGTGTGTATATGGTGGTGGACTAAGGCTGTATGTCCTGGACGAGAGGAGAAAACCTCCTCAAAAATCTCGCAAAAGACCCTCAACCTGCTTTTCCCCCACCTGAACCTTTACCTCTGCTTTTGAGGGTTCTGGGCCCAGATCAGGTTCACCAAGGACCGGCACAATGAAAAGGTTTTCTTGGCTCCTCCAGGGTTTGAGGAGTTTAACATGATACACCTGTAGTTCTCATCTCCGTCCAGGATGAGGCAACTCGTAGTCCACCAGTCCAACCCAGCGTGTGACCACATAGGGTCTTTGCCACCTAGTCAGGAGTTTTGATTATGAACTGGGTAGTAATAGTAAAACTTTATCTCCGGGGTGAAATGTACGTAAAAGGGCTCTCAAGTTATATGAGGCTTGTTGCCTATGTTGGGCTTGCAATAAATTACAACAAGCAAACTCCCCCAAGGTGTTCAGCCTCTTGCACAAGTCCAATATGCTTCTCACAAGATTAACTGAGTTGGAAGCCTGTTCTTCTCACAGCTGTTTAACTAAATCGAGAATTCCTCGATGTCTCCTCTCATACAAGAGTTCAAATGGCAAGAACCCCGTAGAAGCCTGTGGGACTTCGGATAGAAAAAAGCAGTGAGGGTAACAGCTTGTCCCAGTTCCGTACATCGGATTCAGAAAAACAGTGAATCATTTCTTTCAAGGTACGGTTAAAAAGCTCCACCAATTCATCAGTTTGGGGGTGATAAATGGAAGTTTTGATGGAGCGTATTTTTGACAACCTACATAATTCTTTCACCGCATTGGACATAAAGGAAGTACCCTGGTCCATCAATGAGCAGTACATACAGGTACCCCGCTGCTGACCTCTCCAGAGGTAACACCAAACCCAAGCCAGTGCACTTGAAAGGAGCCTCTACTAGTGGTAAGGGCACTAGTGGGACCTTAGGCTCTGAACGGCCACTGGCTAACTGACAATCGGGGCAGCCCTTGTCCCAGTGAGTAACATCTCCGCGGATACCAGGTCAGTAGAACTGAACCACCGGCCTCTCTAGTTTTATCCCATCCTAGGTGTCTGGACATGGGGATACAAGGGCCAGTTCAAAAACTTGAAACCTGTGGGTCCATGGAACCAACAGCTGTTTCCTGACCTCCCCCATTTTATGATTCTTTTCAACTCTATACAGTAAATCTTGAATCAAGTGAAACTGAGGATATGTCCTTACACATAGCTGTCAACTGTATGGCCATCCACAATTGCCACTTGGTCGTACAGGTGAGATAAGGTGTTATCCCTGGACTGTTCTAAGCGAATATCAGATGGGTTGGTAAGGAGATTGACCCTGACCAGGTCAACCCCCCCAGAGTGAAAGCATGGAGGAGTCTCTGCCAGCTCAGGGTTCTCTTCCTCAGAACCAGCCCGACCTTCGGCCAAGAGGACTCTAAAAGGTAAATTTCCTCACTCCCCAGCTCCACCTAACTACATAACTTCATTGGACTACTGTGGCAGAGATCAAATGATGCTTGGTGTTAGATCTCCATCCCGACCTATGAGGGCACTAGAAAGAAGGAACACGGTAACTGTAAGAAATGGCAATACAATTTATTCTGTAGGGTAGGTGGAAGTCAGCCATTTAGGAAGGGGGCGGTGCTACGGCACCCAAGCTCACTGACAAGGACAGTAGACGACGTAGCATCTGAGGAGTGGATGCGCTTGTTAACCTAGGGGTCATGGGAGAGGGTGTAAATAGGGGGGCGTAGATTCAGTGATCTGTTCCTTTGTAGATGGTTAGCGATGACCTAGAAGTAGCCCGTAATTTGTGAGTAAACTATGAGTGTTCTGAGTGTTTGTCTGTCTTATAACACTGTTTGTTTGTATTGTTTGTCTTCAAGACTGCTAGCACGATCCGAAGCTATAGCTGCAGGCCAGCATTAACCTGGACATCAACACTCACTTTTCACTTCGGAACTGTCTTTGCACCACAAGCACTTAATTCATGCACTGTAGGAACTGTGTCTGTGTTTGTGTGGGTGAGAAAAGATGGGACTTTTGGTTGTGGGTCAAACCCGTGGGATTTTACAAAACAGGAGTGATACACACCGCTGTACCACTTCCATCATTGTTATTGTTTGCAGGTTCTGCCATAAGGCTCTGGACATTATAATCATTAATAAGGGCACTAGGGTTTGACCACACCCTGAGTCAAGGACAGACCTGGCTTCATGTCCCTCAACTCTTACCGGTACCAAAAACTTGTAGTCAGAACAGCAGGATAGTGCTGAGGTCGCAAACCTGTGGTGTCCGGGCTGTCTACACTGCCAACAGCTCCAAAAAGGCCCTAGAGGAGACCAAGGTTTTGGTTCCAGACTCAGAGAAGTTTGGGCAAGTCGCGGGGCAAACTTGGAGTTTTTCCTGTGACCCAAGGTTGCCGAAGTGGAACCCAGGGATGTAGCCCCCACCCCCCCCATACATTCCTGCAGTATGGAGGGTTGGCAGAGTCTGAACTGCGGGGAATATGATGCTGTGGGAAAAGCTGACTTGAGTCTCAGGCTCATGCTGGTCTGAAGGTGTCCTAGAGTCTGTACATGGGTCCACCGCCTCCAAATTTTCCTCAGCTTCCTCAGTCAGGTTGCCTCTGCGATGGTCATGGGGCTGGGGCTGGTCCTGGCAGGGACGCCCTGAATGAACTGTTCAATCACAACCTGCTCTGCCACCAGTCAGAGCCAATGCAAATAGTCACCTTCAGTAAAGGTCAGGCTCCTCAGCTTCTTCCGGTAATATGTAATATTAGAAAATGATTGAGTGTGAACAGTCAATCAGCTTCCAGATCTAGCGGGCTTGTATTTTGCATAGATGGCCGCTGGAACGTTGAAGAGCTTAACTGTGAATTACATTGAAATCAATACAAGCATACATACCGGCTTTTTCCCTTAACATTCTAATCTACAACTAATCTGTTAATATAAAAAGATACTTAAATATACTTTTTGATGTTGGTCTAGAGACAAGCGAAATCATGTCTGTGAAAGGACACCGCAATGAAGGCTCAATTTGCAGCTACTGGAGAGCAAATCAACAGTAAAGACATGATTGGTCCACAATTCTGTCATTAGCTGGATCCAAACACCGTCCCTTGAAACCAGCCAGTCAAACTGCCAACCCTGTTTCAGTTCTTTCCGCACCAGCAAATCCACTCCCACCTGCTTGAATGACTCCTCGCCTCCAACAACAAGTTTCGAGTCAGACTCAATACTGCATGGACTATTCAACAACTGTACAGTTAATTTAATATAATAATAAAAACAGTTTTCTCTACATCTATGTTGTTTTTTTAATTATGTTAGGGGCTGTTTTCCTCAGCGGAAGGTTACCTGGCAAAATATCAGAAGTTTAAGGTAAATATAGGTTTTAAAGTTTTTTCTTTAAAGAGAAAATAAAGAAATAAATTGTTTTCTAATAGTGACAGAGCCCTCTCGATGTGTGCTCTACCGTGTGGTAGATGACCTTGACTTTGGGACCTACGGCTCGGGACGCATAACTCCAGTCGCTGTCATCTACCACACAGTAGAGCCCTCATTGACGGGCTCTATCTCTTAAATATTTTTGTGCTTAAGGCTAAGTCTAGACTTGAAGTTTCACTATACAGACAATATCAGTTTGTGCTCCCAGTCACAAGAAGACACCAGGACATTTACACACACTTGTTTTTATGTAATTCTTCAGGAAACCCTATTTCAAATGAAGATCCTTGTTTACACTTGTTTTGGAAAACATATCATGTACATAACATAACAATCATTATTATGTATTAAACGATACAGTATATAAAATTCAAGTTAAAACATAAACAACTTCTCACATACAGGTGCCTGGAAGACATATAAACCGATATTTACATATGATAAACCGATACAAAGAAACACATAATAATAACACATAGTTTCGAGGGCATTTATACTCTACGCAGTATGATCTCAGTGAAGTCTAGCCATATACAAATATTGACTGGATTTGAGGCTAATAGTTGTTAGGCTGAGGCTAACTGTTGCCCCAAAAGTGAAAAATAGCCAGATGGTCGGTAAAATGCTTGAAATTGAAAAGTGCAATCAGTATGGTGTATTAAACCTGTGATATCAGGGGGCTGTAGTTTTTTGTCTATTAACCTTTAGAGTGGCTGATTTGTGTGCAATAGCACAAATAATTTTTGGTCATGTAACGTTGTATTAGCCAATAGGGTTACAAGTGTTAATGTAAGGGTTTAATAAAACTGTTTGCAGAGCACACCATCGAAGATATAGTGGTACCGATTACTGGCATGTATTGTTTCATACAATTGAGATAGCATTTATACCCCAAAATACGGAAATGTGCTAATATTCAACATGGATAATACCACTGTGGCTGCCTTCTGCCATTACCATTGGATACAGAACCATTGCATTGTTATTGTATTTGCACAGTGTTGCCATTGAAGATCAATTTGTTAGTGTAATGAGCAATTTTGTGTGATGCACTGCCGTTCTGGATTCTGGCCCCTTTCAGAAAGGTGAGATGAGATTGAAAAGCTATATAACTACGAAAGCAGATGAGCCAGGCTCTTGAGGTGTACAAGGTTGCCGATTCCAGCTTCTGCCCCCTTTTATATTGGTGCTGTCATTCTGATCTCATAGATTGGCTTAAGTTGAAGAGGGGAAGAGTATAATGGGTAGTTTTGTGCCATGCTGGTAAAAATAGATGCTGCAGTTAATGATTCTGTCCCCATTGCAATTCTGTCCCCTGTCGTTGAGATGAGGTTGAAAAGCTCTAGAACCACTAAGGCAGATGTGCTTAGTGGTTAAGACGCTCGCCAGTTCACTACCAGACTCCACCCTGTCAATTAGTAATGTCTTCATTATAGACTGTCATTGTATTTGCATGGAGCTTACAATACCACCCCTGCCTTCTTCAAAGGAAAATTGTTAGATAGCCAAAGCTAAAGAGTTGTCAGCACACTTGAAAAAATGAACAACAGGCATGACAATAGATAGTATCTCACAAAATGAGAGGCCCCAGTGAAAGGTGTGTTCAATGAAGAAATAAATAATACTTCCATAACAATACGCATGGGGAGACAACTGAAAATGTTTCTCTTGAAACAATTAAAAAAATGTGTAGCAGTTTAGATTCAATTTGAAAGAACTCATACATGAATGAAAAGGAATTATTTATCTGTTTTGGGTTTTCTAACATAATACTGTAATTATGTAATGCAAACCAAAGAAATTAAGATAATAATCATTATATGATTACATTGATCAAACACAATCTCCCTATTCCATATTTAATTTCCTCTTATCTGCCTAACTTACAATTAAACTCAATGAGGAAGATTTTTAAATAAGACATTATACCTTACAGTGTTCAACGCAAGTGAAATAACAAACCGAGGCACAAACAGTAGTTAAAAGTAGTTATCTCTCCCCCAGAGTGTAATTAAAGATAGCTTGCATTCCAAGCAGATGAAAAATGTTACCCCAATCTCTTTTTGTGAGGAAATAACTTTTTTTTTCTTTTACCGGTTTGATATTTGATCACTGTCAATTAGGGGCTGGTTAGCAGCAAATGAAATGGAATGTGTATGCTAACACAGAGGCAGGTCACAGAAAATTAAACACAAGCTTCTTAAAAACAGATGCTGCAGTATTTAATGTCAAGCCAATCTATTAGCAAGGTAGGAAAGGGCCTATTCAGTTGAATGAATGGAAATTATGTATAACTGTGTATCTCCAGTGTAAAAACAAGCATGTCAGTGTCATTTACAGCTCTAAATACAACATAAGGCAATCTGTAACATGAAACTGTAGATCAAGTAAAATTTAAGTTGGAAATGCAGAGAGACAGACATATAGCTCCATATACTCCCAGATTCTGTTACCCTCAATAACTTGTAGGCAGTCCTGTATATACAGTACAGTATATGTGAAATGTAAATGTGGCATTGTGGCAGAGCTGGGGCCCTGCACCTGTAAATAGTTTGTTCAATTTTAGTCAAGTTTGCGTTAAAAATGGCAGGGCTGGGTGGTAGAATCCCTTGGTAATGTCAGGTGTGGAATGTGGCCAGGCATTAACCGATTGATTGATTATCAATTAACTAGAGATGTGCTTTTGGTACATTTTTATGAATGATTAAATGCTATGCAGGTGTCAGCGTTTAAATATTGAAACCATAACCATGCCACTGACTTAGCCTGCTAGCAAAAGGCGCAACCCTCCTCCACCACTGGATCAAGGTGTGCCAGAGCATCCAGCCTATCACCCCGTGTATAATTCTTCACTAAAGATCCCCTGTCCTCTTAGGAACTGGCAACGTATACAATATTCTCCAGTTTATTGCACTAGAAGGGCTAGTACCTAAAACCTCCCTCCATTTGGAATTCCTGATGTCTCTCAATTCATTTAACTAGCCAACCTTACATATACACTCTACAGAGCCTTCTTATTTACTGTGTGGAAAGCTCCCCAATGTAAGAGTATTGAAGGAGAGCAATCTCCCCTCACTATCCTGCCACTCCCAGGTTTAACTATGAGGGCATGGAAAAACAGCTACTGTTCCCCTTGATTTGTATCTTCCCATCAGAAACTCCTTGTAACACTGCAGATACCTTGTCCAAAATCTGTCCGATACACCTGACTGAGTCAACTCCTGTATGCCGTGTTAATTCCTCTGCACTCTTTCACCCATGTCCTCCCACTCCATGCATGTCAGCAAGTTTATTACCCCTGCTATTACAAACTGTCCACGCAGACTAGGAGAGGCCAGAGCTTCTACTGGAAACACTGGATTATATAGGAGGGGCTCCTCCAGCACCCAGGGGCCCTGTGCTACTTCCTCACAGCGTGAAACCACAAACACCTGCCAGGCCTGCAGCACAGAACTTGTTTGTTTTGTTCCATAGACATGGAACAAAACAAACAAGTATTGTGCTGGTGTATACCCAGTATGCATAGCAACTGTTTACTTTAGGGTTCACTCCTCCTCAAGACTCCCATCCCACCTTTGAACACACTAACCAAGTTCAGCCAAAGCTGGAGGTTTTTATATTGTGGCTGAGTTTGTCAGTAATAACTCGCTGTTGACCATGCATTCTCATGATTTTACCTGGATGGGGTATTTTAACCCCAATCCAGGCTGTCAAACAATAATAACAACAAAGCAGAATGTCTTTAAATAAACACAAAACAGTACATTTAAATAATAATATTACAAATCAAAAATAACACAAAACATACTCGGTCATCTAGGCCCCTGACCTCCCATATCAAATGTGCTAACCTTCGCAGATCGTCTGAGGCATTTCTTCCTGTGACAAAGCCTACCTGGTCTAGTTTAACCAACATATGTATAATTTTATTTAGTCTTATAATGATAACCTTGGTTAAAAATGTATAATCTACATTCTGTAGAGAAATTAGCTTGTAGCTTCCGCATTCCATAATGTCTCTTCTGGGTTTTGATAAAAGTACTATTAATGTACTGTCATGCTAGTGTAGCTTCTCCTTTCTGTTTGCAGCTCAGTCAATTTGTTTTCCATGTGTTCTTTTGCAATGCAGAGACATTCAACAATCTCGCCTCCATTTGCAACTGGGAAATCAAAGGGATTCTCGACAAACTAAACTGGTTTCTTCAGCCGCTATAACTCAGTGAATCTCGATTCGAAGTTTTCTTTTACCTCAGCATGGAACACAACATAACCACACGTGTCGAGGCTTTCCTCAATGTCTAACTTGAATTGTGAAAGTGTGTTATCTTTTTTTTTTGCATGTTTCATTTCATTTTCATTTAGCCTTTGTTTTACCAGATAAGAAGATTGAGAGCAAATTATCATGTACCACAACAATCACAGCAGCACAAAGCAAACAAATACAACATAGAAATAAATAATAAATAACACATTAACAAGTACATACACATGCATCGGTAACATTTTATATTAAGGTGCTGCTTATCAATGTTTTATAAATAATTTATAAATATATACTATATGCAAATAACTATGTTATATAGTGTTAATAAAGTATTATAGATGGCTATAACCATGCACTAGCTATAGACGGAATTATGTTTAATTGTCCCTTCTGTAAAAATGTATTTCTGTCTATGGCTATTGCATGGTTATAAACATTATATAACTTATTTAGTAAGTATATGTTATACATTTATAAAACATTTATAAATCATTAATAAGCAGGACCTTAATATAAAGTGTTACCCATGCATCAGACAACAACAAATTCAGATTCCTATTAAAAACATCCTCCGAAACAAAACTCTAGTTTTAACCCTTTGACAATAACCAGTGAAATGCTGTATTAAAAGGCAAATATATGCAGTATTATCTGTATTCCTTGAACACAATTGAATGCTAGTTTTTATGTACTGTATCATGTTGTAATCAGATACTATTGAATGTTAGTTTGTTATAATTATGTACAGTAAGATTGAATGTAAGAACACAAAAGCATTAGTCACACACACTGCGGTACACTTGATAACCATCTAGTCGCAGCGTGAGCCCAGACTGAGGGCAGCCAAGCTCTGTAGGATTTTGACCAATCAAAGAGTTTTGATAAGGATGCCTTACCTTCTATAGCTTGCCTGCTACAGGGACTAGGGGCTGAACTAGGGCTATTTAATCCTGGGAAATGTGAATGAAAAGTTGTACGAGCTCGGTGCCTGGAGTCAGACTCAGGGATCCTTTGGATTCTTGTATTGAAGAGTGTTATTTTGTGTACCTTGTACTATTTGAATAAAGCATTTCACAAACTCCAGCGTTTCCTGAGTCTGAGACGGGGTGGTGCGGTAAGGAGTGGCAGCAGTGGATCCAACGTGTGAGCAGAGTGAGCAGCCAGCATTTCCTGAGTCTGAGACGGGGCGGTGCGGTAAGGAGTGGCAGCAGTGGATCCAGCGTGTGAGCAGAGTGAGCAGCCAGCGTTTCCTGAGTCTGAGACGGGGCGGTGCGGTAAGGAGCGGCAGCAGTGGATCCAGCGTGTGAGCAGAGTGAGCAGCCAGCGTTTCCTGAGTCTGAGACGGGGCGGTGCGGTAAGGAGAGGCAGCAGTGGATCCAGCGTGTGAGCAGAGTGAGCAGCCAGCGTTTCCTGAGTCTGAGACGGGGCGGTGCGGTAAGGAGCGGCAGCAGTGGATCAAGCCTGTGAGCAGAGTGAGCAGCCAGCATTTCCTGAGTCTGAGACGGGGCGGTGCGGTAAGGAGTGGCAGCAGTGGATCCAGCGTGTGAGCAGAGTGAGCAGCCAGTGTTTCCTGAGTCTGAGACGGGGCGGTGCGGTAAGGAGCGGCAGCAGTGCATCCAGCGTGTGAGCAGAGTGAGCAGCCAGCGTTTCCTGAGTCTGAGACGGGGCGGTGCGGTAAGGAGTGGCAGCAGTGGATCCAGCGTGTGAGCAGAGTGAGCAGCCAGCGTTTCCTGAGTCTGAGACGGGGCGGTGCGGTAAGGAGCGGCAGCAGTGGATCCAGCGTGTGAGCAGAATGAGCAGCCAGCGTTTCCTGAGTCTGAGACAGGGCGGTGCGGTAAGGAGCGGCAGCAGTGGATCCAGCGTGTGAGCAGAGTGAGCAGCCAGCGTTTCCTGAGTCTGAGACGGGGCAGTGCGGTAAGGAGCGGCAGCAGAGGATCCAGCGTGTGAGCAGAGTAAGCAGCCAGCATTTCCTGAGTCTGAGATGGCACGTGTGGCATGCGACTTGGCAGCAGCATATTCAGCATGGAAGCAGAGTGAGCAGCCAGCGATTCTTGAGTCAGAGATAGAACGGTTGGCGATGCAACTCAGCGGCAGCAGGTCCAGTGTGTGAGCAGTGAGGCAGCAATTCCTGAGTCAGAGACGGAACTCCAGCAGATCCTGAGTCAGATAAGGAGAGACACCGATGTTGTTCTCATTAGCAATACAACACACAACACAATAAGCAGCAGTTCCAGCGTGTGCACGGTGAGGGAGTAATTCCACAGATGGAACGTAGGTGGGTCCTGATTCAGAGACGGACCGGTGCCGGTGCGGTAATCATCAGCTACAACACGCAATAAAATAATATAACTAAACACACCACATCTATCAATGATATCCAACTACAATTGGCGAGCCAGGCAAATCTGCTGTGAAGCGAAGTAGGATGGAGGGTGTGCACGCGTTTGAAGACGAGACAGAGAGGTTTTATCGCAGGCCGAAAAATCACCAAAGTCGACTTTTTGTTGACACCGCCTCAAACTACCTTCTGGGGATCCAAACAGACAAACAACCTACTGGATGTTATGTGAGTAAAAAAGTTATATTGTTTTCAATGTTCAATAGTAAAATGTTTATGAAATACAACAAAATTGTTAAATACCCAAGATACAAACAGACATCATTTTCGTAGTTTGATAAGGCTTTCTCTGTTTAAAAACTGATAATCTGAATTGGGCCAAAAAATAAATAATAATAATAATAATAATAATAATAATAATAATAATAATAATAATAATAATAATAATAATAATTTATTTTAAAGGTAAATTCAACAGTTATTGCATGGTATATCATTAAAAAAAAAAGCGGTAGCTTTCGCTTTATACGGAAGAGAAAGAAAAGGACATTGTAGTCCTTGAAACTGTAGTTAGTTACAACACGAGCACTGACACAAGACTTGGGGTGGTGTTGGAAGGGGTTTTCTGTTTATCCTTTTATTTTGTGCCTGAGTTCGACTCTGTTAGCTATTCAACAGTAATTTCCATCTCCAGTCTTGCAATAGCTGGTTTGGTACACTGTTATTCAGTAACTTCTTTTTTTAAAAACACATATTTTTACAGCTGTTGATGAATCATGTCTGAAAATGTCTGCTGTGGCTATTCAGCTGCGTAAATCTAACAGTTTAAGCATAGTTATTGGTGGTGTATGAAAAACTTGGGGGTCATTTTTGACTCTAGCTTAACTTTTAAACCTCATGTATGGACTATCACCAAGATGTCCTTTTTTCACCTTAGGAATATCGTCCGGCTACGTTCTGTTCTCTCTGTGCCTGCTGCAGAGAAACTGATCCATGCCTTGGTCTCGTCCAGACTTGACTACTATAATGCCCTGTTTGCTAGGGTTTCCAAGAATGCCCTAAACAAATTGCTGTATGTTCAAAACTCAACAGCCAGGGTTTTGACTAGGTCTCGATCAGGTGATCATATTACCCCTGTTCTGGAATCCTTGACAGCGCGTCTCTTGTCAAGAGTCCGAGCTGTTCAATTAGCTGAGTGACAGCGCGTTTCCCTTCGAGCATCCAAGCTGTTCCTTCAGTGGAACGCAAGCACTTAGAAGCCAGTGATAGAGCTTCTCCCTGTCATATATGTATTTCAAGTTGTTGGGCCCCAAAAGCAACCCTAACACCAAGGGACCATGGTTTTGACAGGAAAGACCATAAAATAAATTAGTTTATATTATACTTTTTCATGCTAAAAGTGAATACAAATGGACGAATAGTAGACAAGACAAAAACTTTGGTGTTTTTAATGTATTTTAAAAAGAGATATTGTGGATACTGTATTGTAAATAAAGATTTGTTTTTTTTAATTTAATTAAATTTTTTTTATAAAACAGACCGTAATACTATATCTGTTCATCAAGTAAAATATTTTTTTTTCTAATAACTAGAACAAAATTGGTAACATTTTTCTGAAACTGGCTGAAAAAAGGCTACAGCTCTCATATCATGGTCAAAACAATTTACCGGGTGGAAAAAGAGCAGAGAATGTGAAAGAAATGTTGCTGAAGTGTATGCTGTTCATCAAATTGAAGCCAAATAATACCAAATACCCTGAGGTCTAGCCTGCACGTGTAAGTGGTGTGCAAAGCATGCTGAAGTTGACAAGGGCAAATTGTGAGCTCATTAAGTTAATTATACAGAGATTCTGAACCAGAAAAAAAAAAACAAGCAAGGGCCTGCTGCTGAAGGTGACAATTAAAGACACACAAACACTAAAACCAATGCAGGCACATTCAGAGGGTCGCACAGTATATGCATATAAAAATATAATATTAATATTGTTTAACGCAGTAGAGATTAATGTAAGCGCAAAGGTAAGAATGTGAAAGAGTTAAGGTTAAAAATATATATTAAAAAAATCAAGAGTTCATCAGATTATAGTCGAATGCAATCTGAGACGTCTAATGGAGGCAAGGAGTGTTTTTTGATTGAGGACTCTAAACTGGCAATTCTGCCTTTTCAATTGGTTCCATTTCATCTGGAAACTGTAAGTTACAGCTATATTGTAGCAGATCTAAATTTACAGATGTCAGTCTGATATTTTTCTCTGCTTAATTTCTGGCCAAGACAATACTACTGTAGCTTTGGATTGACACTGCAGAAATTCCCCATTACACAAATCTGAAAACGCCTGCCACTAACAGGCTGTGAAATAACTGAACTCAATTAAAAAGACCCCAAGGTGCCATCATTCTTGTTGCTTATTATATTTGGTTGTTTGAAAGACGCTTGGGAACATTTAATAAAGACAAGTTTTACAGTACTGATTAAGAGACAGTGAAGCAGTGTGGTTTGGTCTGCATTCTATATAAAGTTTCAAAAACTAGTAAATATATTTTTATGTAGCCTAAAAACGAACTACAACTCCTCAAAAATTAGATGCTAAATAACAAACAACTTCTTTAACTTTGAATTTTTTTTTTTTACTACATTTTACCATAGTTTATCTCTGATCTTGGTTATAATTTTACAAAATGATATTTGCTTGTTTGGTAATTTTCTCCTTTCAAAATATGACAGGTGATCATACTGTTTCAGAGTGTCTCGTTTAATTTATGAAACATTTTGTTCTTGGAAAATGTTTTTAGGATCAACAATTCAGTAGGGCTAGCATAATTAAAGTGTTGAGTGTTACTATGCAGTGGTGTGTTCAGGGGTCATGTCTGTCTTCCACTTGCTGTAATGATAAAATTATGCTATAATCACACTTAATTACAACTGTTTTTTTTTTATTATACTGGTTTACTCTCTGCTATGTTTACAAGAAACGCTTTGTTACCTTTGCTGTGCCCCATGTTGTCTGTATCATAGCGTTTTTTATTTTAACATATTGCTGACTCTTTGATTTTTAATCACATAATATCATGTGTCACAAATCTAATAGGAAATATATTTCTCAACATTAAATCAGGAGCATTTGCCAGGAGAAAAGGAATCTCTTCTAGGAATTGTAGTGTATTCAGATCACGCTCTTTCCTGCAGTAATGCTGGTTTTCTGTTCCCATGGCCTGGGTGTGTTTTGAAGATAAATTATCTTTCTCCTGGTAAAGGTTCCTGAGGAAACATTGTAAAAATTCCCTAGTTGATTTACCTAAGATGTCTGAATAAAAATATAAAAACGATCTAGGTTATTTGGAAAAATATATTGCCTACGATATTGACAACATAGGATGCAGCAAAGTTAATGTGTTTCTTGTGAACACTTCAGGGCTGGGGTTCTGAAACACTTTAAATTATGTGTATTTTCATATTGCATGTCCCTTAAACTGGGGTATATAATGAAAAACAGCAGCTCTGTACAACACAACTTGTTAAATGGGAATGAAAAATCGAGGCCACGGTCATCATACAATTGAAAGATTGACCGAAGAGAACCACAAACCAGGAGAAGAATGGGTCACAAAGCAACACAATATTTTTTTACTGACTGTAACCCAAAGAATAAAATTATTGAAAAATTCCTACAAGGTGAAGTGATTCCAGTCAGTGTTTCTACATGTTTTCAATTATTTTATGCGTATGACAAAACAAGTGGCCTGGCACGTCCTTAAAATGCCCTGTGGCTTTATACAAATAGGGTTTGATATCCTGGTGCTAAAAATGTAGCCCTGTAATTAATGTCCTCTGAAGTCACTCCCCCAGTCCCCGGCCTACTGTCTTTTCCATAATGGTTCACCACTGAAAGATTTCTGTAGCTCTGAGAGGAGAAATTTTATGCATGCCTGTCTCTGCCAGAATACAACTCAGTCTGAGGTCATTTATTTATTGAAACAACTTAGACAAATTATCTTGAAAGAGGCTATTGCAGCACCTACAGTGCTATAAAAAAGAGGAAGCACGTTACCACAGAAGTGGAAACATTATGACATCCCCTGCCAGGCCACTTTTTTGTACCTGTAACTAAATCAGGTTGGGCCACAGGTTGTCATGACTATCGCTCCTCTGTGTTTATGCCTTCCCTCAATGATTTTCTTTTTGTTACCCACTTAGACCCATTCTGTATCCTCTCTATAACTGTGTGAAATATTGTTTTGCATTATTTGTGATGTCATTGCTGGTAAGTTTAATTCAATACCAGTAAAAAAATGTGAACAAAAAAAATCTAAAACAAAGGTGGTGCATTTTGCGATACCATAGTGCCTACACATCAATGCCATTTCCATGAAGCATAGAAATGAGTGACCAGCCCATAAAACATGCATGATCCTTGCAGATAAAAGTAGATGTGTTGAAAGTGGTGGATAATATACCAATGTACAAGGAAAAGAATTATATTGCTGCAGATTTTAACAGTCCCGCAAACACTTTCTCAGCCATTCTGAGTGAACCTGAGTGAACAAATAACAAAGTTTTGATACTTATTTCATTTATTTATTAAGGAAAGTTATATACATCAATAACTGGTTACGCCACCTTTAGCAGCAATAACTGCAACCAAACGCTTCCTGTAGTTATTGATCAGTCTCTCACAGTGCCTGTGGCAGAGCAAAGCTCTCCCCTTTAAATTGGCAGAGATGGGGTTAACTTCCCCTACCTGCCTGGGTTTATTATGTTCAGGTGGCTGGGGTTGATTAGTTGATTAGGTTGATTAACGATCAATCAGCGCCCAGCCACCTGATATAAAAGGAGGCCTCTGCTTCTCATTTGGGGAGAGGGAGCTGAGGAAGCAGGTTGGTTTTTTTTTGGTTGTTTGGAGAGCTTGAATCCAGTGAAGGCATTGCCCAGCCTGGAGATTGTTATTTTTGTAAATTTTGCTTTTTGTCTTTCTTTGTGTTTAAATTGTTTTGTTTTGGCCCTTGTGCCCTTTCATTTTGTGTTTATTTATAATAAAATAGTTATTTTTTTGAACTGCAGTCTGTCTCTGGGCCTCTATCCACTCGCCAGCCTGCCACAGTGCCATTGAGGAATTTTGGTCCACTCCTTTATGCAGAACTGCTTCAACTCCATGACATTTGTGGGTTTTCGAGCATAAACTGCTCGTTTCCAGTCCTGCCACAACATCTCAATGGGGTTTAGGTCTGGACTTTGACTAGGCCATTCCAAAACTTTAAATTTCTTGTTCTTCAACCATTCTGATGTAGACTTGCTTGTGTGTTTCGGATCATTGTCTTGCTGCATGACCCAGCTGCGCTTCAGCTTCAGCTCACGGACGGATGGCTTGATATTCTCCTTTAGAATTCTCTGATACAGATCAGAATTCATGGTTCCTTCAATGATGGCAAATCATCGAGGTCCTGATGCAGCAAGGTATCCCCAAATCATGACACTACCACCACCATGCTTGACCATTGGTATGAGGTTCTTACTGTGGAATGCAATGTTTGGTTTTCGCCAGACATAATGGGTACCATGTTGGCCAGTTCCACTTTTGACTCATCTGTCCGTAGAACATTGTTCCAGAACTCTTGAGGATCATCCAGGTGCAAACTTGAGACGAGCGTTCATGTTCTTCTTAGTAGCAGTGGTTTCTGCCTTGCTACTCTGCCATGAAACCCATTTTTGCCCTGTGTCTTTCTAATGGTGGAGTCATGAACACTGACCTTAGCCAAGGCGAGAGAGACCTGCAGATCCCTGGATGTTGTTCTATGGTTCTTTGTGACTTCCTGGATGATTTTACACCTTGCTCTTGAAGAGATTTTGGCAGGATGGACAATTCTTGGAAGATTCACTACTGTCCCAAACTTTCTCCATTTGGACAATATGGCTCTGACTGTTGTTTGGTAGAGCCACAGATCATTAGAAATGGCTTTGTAACCCTTTCTAGACTGATAGGCATCAACAATTTTTTTTCTCTCAGACTCCCTCTTTATACTACTGCAACCCACAAAAAGATCTGACCAAATTCAATGAGAAAAATGTGCAAAAATGCATAAAATCAGACAGGGGGTAAATACTTTTTCACGGCACTGTATATATATATCCTTTCAGGAGAGGAAGAAGAAGGATGTTGGGCCCGTACTAAACCAGAAGACCCCAGCGAATCTAGGAACTCCTCAGTGTCTGCTGTTGTTTTAAACAAATGTTCTTCAGAGTTTGAATAAGTAGGTACAGCAGGAAAGTTTGCAGTTCTTGTGAATAAGCCTAGACGATTAGCTGGGAGAAGTACTTGTGGCGTTGCACCGTGTAATTGCTATAGTCAGAAAATAATTACATTTCTTTATCTAATTTTTAATCCTCATTTAATTTCTTCCTGGCTGCTTGTAGAATGGATTGGCAGTCAAAGTACTGGAGCAGATTGAAGTCCTGGGCCTATCATTTGTCTTGGTCCGACCATTGTAAATGCTGTGCACATGCATGATCTCAATTTTTTGTCAGCCAAAGACGGGAACCACTTAAGGAGGGATTTCATAAGAAAAGCAGCCACATCCAAGCCCTTGGAATTCTCCTCCAAGCCCACCACACACAGATTGGGGTGTCTGTTCCTGTCCTCTAAATCTACCAGTTTGGCCTCCAGCTGGTCAATCCTGGTGCTGCAAAGAGAGACCGATTTCGTGTTCTTATCCACTCTAGCACGGAGACCGGAGAGATCCATTGTCAGGTCCTTCATGTCTCAAGATAAATTAACAAACTCAGTGTATGGAGGACAGTTTGGCATCCATTCCTCTGCCCATTTCCTCCAAATGAGAAAATTGTGATTTGAAGTACTGACAGTGCCTCTCAATGCAGGCCTCAACAATGGCGATGAGATCAGGCTGGGAGCAACTTTTATCTTCTTTAGAGGGAGATGCCAGCTTGGAAGAAAGTCTTTTTGTCTGGTTCTGTGCCATCCCGAGGTGAAGTGCATCTTAACCGGGTTGAGGTAAGAATCAGAAATTAAATTTAAATTTGGATAATATGTGAAAGGAGATGAAAGGTATGGAGATAAAGTCTTATGCAGCCATTACTCCAGCAGGTGACGTGATCCTCTGTCCAAATTGCCTCTTTTCACTCACCAAACGTAAGTAGAAGATATTGTCAAGCTACTGAACTCTGGGTTATATTGGCAAGTAGGCACCATCAGGATTCCAACACCAACTCCTGATCACATGAATCACTGTATTATTGTAATAAAATATGGAACTCTGTTATTTGGATGCATAGATCTGCACCATTTTATGAATAGTTATAAATAGTCTTACTAAATATTCTATTTACAAACAACTTTGTTAAAAATTAAAACAGCATGGTGCAAGTGGATCAGTTCATTTCTGTTGTCTGACTAGATAAAACCAGACTGAGCTGCTCAGATGATCAGCTTTAGCTATTTAGGACTGTGACAGGATGATAGAGTGTTGAGGCTCAGAGACAGAGTAAAGGCGAAAATAAAGTTCTTTATTAAACAAAAATAATCAAACAAACAGGCACAAGGGCCAACAGGAAGAGGTTCAAATAAACAAAATAAACTTAAAGTAAACGGTCAAGTTCCAGGTCTTTCAACAAGATACTCCTTTCTTTAAAACACAAAACTCTCCAACACAAAAACAAACTCCCAAACAAAAAAACAAACTCCCAAACAAAAAAACAAACTCCCAAACAGAAAACACACCACTTCTCCCAGCAAGGGCCTCTCCCCTGGTTTTTATCCCCTGTGGCTGGAGCCCAATTAACCAATAATTATTCAATTAGAGCGCCAGCCACATTCTCACATGTTTTTTTCTGGCAGGGAGAAATTTAACCCCCTCCCTGCCAGTTCCAAACATATTCATATAGACGGGGAGTTCCCCGTCACAACTCAGTCATAATATGGCTGTCTTAAAATGGTCGAGGACAAAACCAAGTTGAAAAAGCAGCTTTGGCCTGTGGTGGTACCACACAGTGTAACCTGGTATGAAAAGTTCGGGAAGACATTTTCAAAATAAAAACATGATTCATGACTTGTTTTGCTGTAACATAACTGGGGAGACTAGGCAGACTGAGTCATTTTTTGAGGTACTTCTCTTAGAAAACTGTAACTACACCCAAGCCCAGCCTTTGGGGGGGTCCAGCCCGCGTCCTTTTTTTTTCCAAGCCCACTTTAATGAGTAGATGTACAAAAATATATAGGAGCCGTCTACTCTACTGGGATTAGAAAAATAAACTTTAGCAAGGTAGTATTGTCGGACTGTCAATCAAAACCCAAATCCGCAAATCATAGCTGACAGATTGTCTATCTGGAGGCAGGACTTAGAGCGAGCGCTTTAGCAGTAGGTCATTGTTAGGGTCATGTGATTGCTCTACTGAGAGATGTAATACTAAGGCATAATTTTGTGAGACTGAACAGAACTGGATAACCTGATGGTCTTTTTGTTAACTCTTTTTCTTTTTTTTGTTGGAGCTGGATCACTTAATAAAATATCTGTTTTTATATGATACCTGTTTCCTTTTGGTTATCTTTCAATTGATCAGGATTTGTGTGTGGGGACATTAAGCACCGATAATTATAATTGGGGATAATTCCAATTGTGTATTCAGGGTTCCTCTTGCTCCTGGTGATATCTAGAGGGGGCACCACATACTATTGAGTGATTTCTGTCTTGTTCACAGTATCTTAAAATAATGTTAGAATAGGCTTTGTGAGGGGGTGGGGTGTTGACTGATTCAGATTTTGCTGCTGCTGCATTTATTTTCAAGGTTTTCTTTATGATGTGCTGCACGTGTTTTTTTTTTTTTTTTTTTTTTGGGGGGGGGGGTCCACTTCACAGTCTTGCACCGGGGTCCATTAAATCCTAACACTGGCACTGCTTACCCCAACTACCATAGCTGGTGTCGGGCTAAGAATGTAACGGCAGCGCTAACACATGAGTTATAATATGTAGGTACACACCACTCTGCCAGTACACACTAGTTTAAAAACTTCACATACAGCTCACACAAAGTAACAGTTTTTCAAAACCCCTAATCCATGCTCACACAAGCTGCTCGTTATCTTGAACTCACTCCCAGCTCGCTCTCGTTCTTCTTAATTAATCTTTATTAAGTAACCTGCTATACACAATTGGACAAATTGTTAAATTACACTGCGATTTACTTACACAAATTCTCACATGCTTTCAAAACATACCAAAATAAAACAATCAAAATGCAATGAAAAATCTTAAATCATTTTAATAGAAAAAAATAAAGTACAAAGAAAGCTTAGCCCTGTTACACCCATATGACTAAAAGTACCCCAGTACCAGAGGAGGTTGATCCATGGTGCCACAATATCTATTCTGTGGTTTGTGACATAATGAAGTTGTCCTTAAAGAACACGCAGCTGCACAGCCACACAGAACTATTAGAATGCCACCCATTTACATCACTACTTTCATTTTAGTTTGCAATCAGAATGTATACATTCTCTTGTAGTTCAGGTAACCCTGGAAGGCATGAGAAAACAAGACAAAACAAAAACATAGCACAAGGTAAAATTGTTCATAATGAAAACAGAATGGTTGTACAAAAATATGGTGGCAAATAATCCCATATAAAATATGAGAGGTTTTAGGTTGTTATCAGGTTCTACATTAAATCACACTGCCCATGTGATATTTGTTAGTACTCAATAATTGTGTAAACAAGGGCAGCCAAGGTACCACATTTTCAACCGATATGCACACTAGTAACAGCATCCTATGTCACAGATTTAAAAAAATCTTGCAAAGTTTCTGAGAAAGAATTATACTATATATATATATATATATATATATATATATAGTATATATATAGCCTCGGAAAATATATTATTGCATGACTATCCCTTTTTTATTATTATTAATTGCATGTCTGGAGTTGAGAATGGTAAATCTATTCATCGATGAATTTTGCTTCAAAAGTCTTAGTTCAAATTGTATTATGCATATAATGTTATATATGTTGCATATGTGTGTATGGACAGAAGTGCAGTTTTAATGCATTATATACACATCATATTTTAGAGCATTAATACATAGTTTTGTACTATACAAATAGATCACCAGACATTTTGAAATACATGATTGACTATTAGATTTTTTGTCCTACCAGTAATAAAAAGCTGAAACTAGCTAGACATGGCACCCTCAGAATTAGTCATCCGTGGTCTCTGTGTGCTGTTTTTATGGAATTAATAATAATCTGTCTGGACTAAAGGGCTATCCTTTGATAAGAAGAAACATGTTTTTTTGCTTGTTTTTGTTTTTTTAAGAATCCCAGGTGCTCTGAGCTCAGCACTTACTTGTTGAACAATGGTAATCTTGACACAACCACATAAAGCAGTTTTGCTTCAAATGACTTTTTCTTATTTTTTTTTTTTTTTTTACAGCTTGCTTACCTGTTTATAATGTTTGCTCTCATTTTGAAAGGTTCTTAGTGCAATTGTGATTACTTTACCATTGCTGGATCCTGCATTGTTTTTATCCACTGGCAAAGCGACTAGGGAATTTACTTTTTTATTTTTTTTTTATTTTACTTTTACTCGGGTACTATCGCAGTGTTTCCAGTTCATGTTCTCTCCTGCAACAATGCTGGTGCTTTGATTTGAAATGAGTGACTGTGATAGCATGGCTTTGCAAAGGTGACATCAGACCACAAACAACGAGTCAAAACAAGGAATGGCGTGGCAAAACTGAGTGTAACGGCACTTAGCACGTTTAATTTAAATAATAAAACAAAAGATTTAAACAAAACAAAATATCAAAACAAAAAGAGTACAAGGGCCAAACAAACAAACTGTAACAAGTAGTTTGCTGCTTGTGAAGCCTGCACATGTATCGATTGTTTACTTCTGTTCAAGATTTACTTTCCTTTACCATCTGACTTGTTTGGCCTCTTGAACAAACTTCATTGTGCGGCCAAAGCTGCAGGTCTTTTATATTCTGGCCGAAGGGTTAACTAGCTAGTAATTCTCTTATTACCCCTCGGCCATGGTCTGCATGAGATTAATAAGGATGTGTGACTGTCAGCTAGTTAAATAATCAGTAGCTGATCAGTCACGTATCCTCACAAGACTTTTAAAATAAACAAAAAAACCAATAACAAATAATATTGGCTTTCACTCTCATATATACATATAAATCATAATATAAATAATAAATAAAGGGGCAGGACAATCTGTCACACATGCCACCCCTTGTACGCAGCACACATGGCTTCAAAAGACCACCTACCCCCTTAGTCCCAAAGTCCCAGTTCACAGTCCAGGCCCAGGAACAGGGGCAGCAATGGACCAAGGGTGGCGTCCTCCTCCCACCCCAACAGCTGTAGCGGCCAGACTGAGCGCACACAGGCTGGGTAATCCTGGCAATCCTGACGTAGATGCTCTTGTGAGGTTTTCTTGTTGTATGTTTTATATATCAGTGTTTATGTCTAGATATGTATATGGGGAGGTAGGGCTGGGATAAGGGCTTGTGATTTGCAGACACTGGGCTCAATGACTGGAGATTTGATAACAGTTTTGCATTTCACAGTTGGTTGTCTGTGACTCGCATGCTCTATCCTTTATATAAGTATTGTGTACGGATTTTATTTTTGTCTTTTGTGTGGTTGGGTGCCCGCTTGCCTACATCTTGGTTCTCAACACAACCGACGCACATTTATCTTCCTCTATTCTCTGGTGCTAACAGGTTTGTAGTGTTTTGTCTCACTCGTGGCTGATCAGTATGCTGCTAGTTTTTTGTATTTTTTTCATTATTATGTATTTTTTTTCTTGTTTCTGCTGTGGTTTTGAGTCTTTTCTGCTACTGCTTGGTTGGACACGAACCACAACACAAACGCTACACTACCGCTATAAAGCATATTTAGGGGTACAAATGGGGTAATTTTACACCATTTTGTGGCACACCTGGCATATGTGGGGTTGGGGGTTGGGGGTTGGGGGTTGGGGGTTGGGGGTTGGGGTGGGGGGTTGGGGGGGTCAAATTGTTTGTTACCGGTTGGGGCATATCTTGTTGGTGGTTGGGGGTTGGGGGTTGTGTTGTTTGGGGGTTGGTGGGGGGTGGGGGTGGGGTTAGAGTTAATACTCTGCTGAATTACTCTGCTGAATTCACTGCAATGCCTGTATCACCTACCTTATTATGAGTAATTATAATATAACATCTTGGAATGTCCGTGGAATGAACTGCCCAATTAAGCGCCGTAAGTGTCCGATCTTTTTAAATAGAAAAGGAGTGGCTATTGCTCTATTGCAAGAGTCACATATAAAAGTTTGTGATGTAAATAGGTTTCAAGATAAGGATTATACTGTTATTGGTCATTCATGTTTCAGAACGAAATCAAAATGGGTTGTAATTGTAGCAAAAAGAAAGTCAAATATGACTGTGTTCTAAAGGCAATGATAAGGAAGGAAGGTTTTGCCATGTTGTTATATCTATAAATAGCCATAGATTGTGTCAAGCAAATATCTATGAACCTAATGTTTTTGACCCCAGTTTTTTTGATAAGGTTAAGTTTACTCTTGGCACTTTATTGAACATTCCAGTTATCATGGGTGGGGATTTTAATATGCCTTTTGACCCTGAGATAGAATTGTTTCACAATACTAAAATTTAACTGCCTCAGGCCGTTAAAGTTTTTCAGATGTTCGCACATGCTTGGCGATGTTTTGACGGTTGAATAATTCAAATGTAAGACTTCACTTTTTCTCAAAGACACAAAACATTCAATTTACATATTTATTTCTCCTGTTATTTCACAATATATTGTCTCCAGTGATAGCCTCGCAATTCTATTATCGGATCACGTGCTGGTTTTATATTCAATGGAATATTGTCTCGGTTTACCCCATGCCAAGAGATGGAGATTTAACGCCTTCCTTCTGCAAAATGAATATGTTGTCAATGTTGTCTGATGGCCTAAAAGATTTTTTGGAAATAAACTCTAGCCCTGATATTAACCCTCATTCAATGTGGGAGGTAACTAAGTGTTTTATTAGAAACAGCTGCATTTCTTTTGCGTCCAATCTTAGGAGATCAAGAAATAAGCACATTCTCAAACAGACAGAAGTATTGAAATTAGAAACAGAACTAAAAATGTTTTTCTGAAAACAAAGCTAAAAATCTTGCTGCATTAAAGGCAGAATTACAAAACTTTGACTAGAATTAAAGCAGAATGTTTAATTCAGAAGTTCAGACAGTTAGTTATATTATGATTAGGGGTCTACTTAAATCGTAATAAATTTACGTATTGTTCACGGGTAGGTTGCGGAATACAATTAAGATTTCGCGGACCTGTTTAAACATTAAATAAACCTAAGCAGACAGTATTTCAGAACACTATAAAGCCTAAAAATAGTGATACTTGCTTCCTTACTAAAACAGAGTGCTGTCATTTGTTAAAGGCACACATGCGGCATCCCCCTGCAGTTGACTTGCCCATGCATTGAAACTGCACGCTCTGCATCCACTGAATTGGTTGGAAGTTAAGGCAAAGTTTTGCCAAATTATACAGATGTGGAAATCGATTAGAAACAGCCACAAAACTCAGTTATCCAAGGGCATCTGGTATACTTTAATAAAGGAAATGTATGCAGCATGTTCGTTGTCATGTTATTTGTCCCATCCAGTAATTTATTTTATTAGTACCGAGTCAAAACAAAGAAAACGTGGTTATTCGGGTGTAAAATTCCAACTGCGAAAAAGTAAGCAGTAGGTTTAAGGAAGGTGGCTGTGCTAGATCATGTAGTACTGATTTAACTGGAATACTTTTTGTCTGGGCTGACTTTCCAGTTTGGTTTCTGAAAGCTGTTTATTTTACGTTCTGTTCAGCAGCCTCTGTACTAGTAGCCTTTTGTTTAATGTGTGATTCTGAAGCTAAATAGCAATCAATATTTTCTCCAGACACATTAAGATATGCAAAACAATTACCTCGAACTTCATGTGCAGTTTCTTTGGGAAATATCTTGAAATGATCATCAACCAAAATATACTTTGCTTTTTTTGTCGTCCATTTCTAATATTTTACCTCCAATGCTTAAATTTTAGCAGCCTAATTGCAGCACCAACTTTGTCCCACCCCCAACTGCACGGTCACCAAAAAGCAATAAAGACGCACTGATAGGCTGATTAAAACTTTGTTGTCATTTGAATAGTAAACAAGAATGTTAACCGCTTTTGACAATTCTTTTTATTCAATTCATTGGCCCCTAAAAGAGATGAATTTCACGGTGACCCCTCAATTTCACAAATTTCTGCGAAATCGCGATTTAGGTAGACCCTTATGAGCATGCAGAAAGGCCTAGTAGATTGCATGGAGATTAAAACAATCTGAACATCTGGCCTCTACTTAAAGATTATAATGGTCCTATTATTTCACAGCCAAGGCAGGTTAATGAAGTCCTGAAAACTATTTAAGTCGGAGGTTACTGACAGTGCAAATAATATTTCAGAATTTTAGGTTAAATTGAAGCTGCCATGGATCTTTGTGGAGCAGGTTGAACTTTTGAACGCCCCTCTTTCACTAGAGGAGTTGCTTGCTCCCGGCCTAGATGGCATCCCACCTGAATTGTTACTAGCTGTCTGGGATATGGTTGGCCCTCTACTGCTGAACTCTGTGAACTAATCACTAAAGATTGTCATGTTTCCTACAGATTAGAAATCCGCTCTTATTTCACTTCTCCTCAAAAAAGGGAAAGACCCTCTGGAATTCGTCAGTTATAGACCTCTATCGCTTCTGAATTCTGACATAAAAGTATAGGCTAAAGTGTTATCTAAATGCTTAGAATCTTCTATTGGGGATGTGATACACCAAGACCAAACAGGCTTTATGAAGGGCCGACTGGCTTCTGATAACCTATGTCATCTCATGCATATCAATGACTCTCCCTCTCATCAGCCTATGTCGTGTGTGGTTTTCTCCCTGAAAGCAGAGAAAGCCTTCAGTCGAGTGGAATTTTCTATGGACTGTTCTTGAGAGCTTTGGATTTGGTCAGCTTTTTATCAATTTGATCCACACACTGTATAGCAGCCCTACTGCTTGCGTTCAGACCGGCTTGATTATGTCTTCTCAATTCATCCTGGGCAGGGGTATGAGGCAGTGATGCCCTGGTGCTATTTCTGGTTACAAAATCGATTTATCTAAATCTGTACTTATACCGTTTAATTCTGCTGCTATGATGTCTCTTGAACGGCTTCCAATCACCCAGCTTTGGACTTCAGGTTTTACTTATTTGGGTGTCAAAATTCATACTAATTTCCAAAGGGTTCATAAGAACAATTTTACTAATATTTTGACTAAAATAAAAGCTGACTTAACTAGATGGGCCCCATTACAGCTTACTTTGCAGGGTAGACTATCGGCCATAAAGATTAATGTTCTCCCTCATATAAATGTTCTGTTCTCTATAATTCCATTGATTCTTCCCCCAAAATATGTAGAAGATATCAATTCAGTGTGCTCTGAATTCGTTTGGAACAACAGTCGCCCAAGAATAAAACTTACCACTTTACAGCATTTAAAGACGGATGGCAGTCTAGCTTTACCAAATTTTAAGTTTTATTATTGAGTGTTCCAGCTGAAATATTTAAGTCATGGTTCAATCCAAATTCACTGGACTCTTGGCGGCCTATTGAGGTCAACATAACAAAGCCTCATGGATTACAAGATCTCCCCTTCTCTGGCCTTAAGCAACGCTTTGTTTCTCTGCATATGGGTCATATCTTTGCCATTATATTGGTCTGGAGAAAGGCTAATAACTTTTTTGGTATAAATATAAAGTTACATAAGTTATCCCCTCTCTGGAAAAAACATTTTCCTATTAACTGGCTCTCAACCCTTTGTATACCTTCCCTGGTCTAACAAAGATATTCGTATTCTGCATATGTTTGGTCTGCGTACATTCAGGACCTTCAGGAAACTTCCCAGCTCCCCAGCTTTTCTTTGTTTCTGTACCTCAGGCTTCGCTCAACCCTTAAGGCATATGGTGTTCCATGGTCACTGCTTTGCCCTCTCACCCTGTCACTAAGTTATTTTCCCAGTTTAACCCTAACAAGGGGTTGTTATCCTTGCTATATAATCATTTTGTTTCTTACCAATTTAATAGCTTATGGATAAGGGAATTGCACTCTTATAATTTTGCTCCATCTAGGGAACACATCTGGGAGAATATTTTGATGTCCTCTAAGAACCTGGTTCACCAACTTATACATTTAAAATTTGTACACAGCGCCTATAAAACTCAGTACAGAAGGTTCCAAATGAGAATTGTAGATAACTCTTTGTCATATGTTTACCCTGGGAGCATTGGGCACCTATATGTGTGTGTTCCAGGAATGGGGGTTCTGGGGGTTCTTTGATGATGTGTTAATTTGTACAGAAAATAAAATAAAATGTTCATTAAAAAAAAAAGTATATATGGCATCATACTGTTTTAATGAAAACTGTCAGTTTCAAAATCTTACTGCAGCCTCGCACTTATTAGATCATTTGACCCGGAGAGTGAAATCTCACCTTTTTGACGCCGTGTTTCCTGTCATTAACCAACCAGCTGCCTTCCCTAAAGTCACCTCTGAGGTGACATGACCTAGCAAGAGCAAGTTTAAAACCACCAACTGGCTTTCAGCCAATCCTTTTAATAACTACAGTAACGCCCTTACTGATAAATTGAATTGCGTATTACCTAAAGAGATTCACAATATGCCCTTTTCAAAAGCTTTTTTAAAGATCTGTTTTGATGGATTAAATAGAGTTTGAGATGCACAAAGCTTTTTTTAGACTGTTGTCAAAGCAACCAACAACTGTACAACAGTGTCATGATTATACAACTTTTGTTTTGCTGTACAGGGGCATGTAACATTACCTGTTAACAACAAACTTACTAACATGAAAACCCATGTTTTTGTTTTGTTAATGCTTCATTAATGTATAGTAACCTGTTTATAAAGTTATAAAACAGGATAGCTGTTAAGCAGACAGCAGGCTGTAGGTTTTGAGCTCCAAGTCATTGAAATGTGGATTTGTTTAAAGGCACTTTCTACTATGGTAGTAATATTTTGCACATTTCTTTTTTATATATATTTGTAATAGTTTTAAATAACTATCAATGCAAAATGAATAACATTTGTTAAACGGGTTAATTAACTAATTTGGTACAGGTTTGTAAACTAACAGTGATTTTTAAAATAAAGCATGACTAATTATTTTTTAGTTAGCAAGACTTTAAATAAAACTTCAAGCATTTTGAAAATGGCTCAATATATCTCATGATAGCTTATTGCTTGGCAACACATAAAGACAACCTTGATAGTGTTTTTTTTTTTTTTTTTTTTTTTTTCAAGAAACATGTTTCCCACATGTGACAACAGAGCAGTCATGAGCAAACTAAACTTCCCAGTATTGTATTTATCAAAGTAATCGAACATGGAAACAATGGAATCCTTTGTGGCAAACTTCAAGGGTGGTGCTGGAGGTGTCACCCCTAACAACTAAATGTCTTCATTATATTTTGAATACAATATAGTTTTGCTGGTTTTGTTTATTTTTGTTTTTCTTGGGGGGAGGTATCCAGCTAGTTTTTTTCCCTTTACTAGATAAACTTAACTTAAGAAATAAAGAAAGAACGAACAAGTTCTGAAGTTAATGTTGTAAAAGTAAAAGTAGGGACATTAGTATTATTATAACTATTATTTTTATTCATTTGGCAGATGCCTTTATCCAAGGTGACTTACAGGTGTTACAGAGCACTGCAGGGTTACAACGCAGGCTTAATATTTAAATACAGTGCAGTTTACAGTAAGTGTTGTAATACTACTAAAATACAATATTAACTAGTGTAGGGAGACACTAGGGATTTAGGGTATGATGGGGCAGTGTGTAGAGCAGTAGGCAAGAGCAAGGGTATTGAATTGAATGCGAGCAGAGATAGGTAGCCAGTGGAAGGTGCAAAGCAGGGGGGTAGCATGAGAAATGTTATTGCAGTAACATTGCTTCATATACCCGATTAGATAAAGGTTCCCTATTTAAAAAACAATAAAACTGGCAACATATTTCAACAAACATAACTGGGTGGTATATTTGGTCTTCATTTTATGTTTTGTTTATCATATATATATATATATATATAATATATATATATATAATAATATATATACTCTATATATATATATATATTTAATAATACCCCCTTTAACACATTAACAATAATACCCCCTTTGCATCTCCCCTCCACAATAGAGTTATTATAAATGCCAACAGCCACAGGACCAAAGCCCTTCTCTTATACAAGATGCTATCTAGTATAGTAAATGCAAAGTAAAACCATGATTATCCCATGGTATACTTTGCATTTACTGTAGTGTGAGCAGGTATTTTTTTTGTTTTGTTTTTCTTTGATATGCTTTACCATACATATTAAGGCTGTACAATGTGTTTCATATTTTAACTATGCTTTGTTACACTTTGCTTTGCTTTTACTATAGAAAATTTTTCTAAGGGTTGCCCTGCCATTCTACATCATGAACCATAAAGCAACAATAAATTCAGCTTTCATGTCGTTTGTACAGCAAACCAGTTCAGTGCGTTCCATTTGTTGTGGGATGTGTGGGAGGGAGGGAGGATAATATATATATATAATATATATATAGGGATATATATATATATATATATATATATATATATATATATATATATGATATATCATGGGGTATATATATATATATATATATATATATATATATATATATATATATATATATATATATATATATATATATATATATATGTATGTATGTATGTATGTGGCAGTGCAGTAATGCAAGGTGATTTTAAAGCTGGGTTATCACTCCTATACTGGGAAACAGAATATTCAAATACATTATATAAATAGTCTCCCAAATTTTAATGGCAGTTGAATTTTCATATTCTGTATAACCAGTTTCATAAAAACACGTATAGTAGAAAATACGTTCATGGTATTTTCCAGTCGCAGAATTATCCTTTGAGATCGAGGGCATGGAGCATAAGCCCATAATTTATACCACTTTAATAGTGTGGTTCCGCCATTTAAGTTGTGCTTGGGGAGAACAGAGCGTTAAGTTGCCGGTAAAGAAAGGCGCCATAAAAGATCATGATGGAGTTTTCCATCAAAGACCAGCAATTAGGGTGGCAGTTTGCAAAAACCTCTGTTTTATTACTTCAACAAGTAAGCTTGATTTGGTCCTTGTTTTTGGATACTTCAATAAAACTGGAGCGAGTAGGTGCATTCTGGTACATCAAGAGGACTTGTCAAATATAACAAATGTTCAGGCTGACCCAGTCTAACACCATGGACAGCTCACTGTATCACTGGGCTCCATCAAGCCAGTGAAATTTATAATGGCATCACAGTCTGGCTTCACTTAAAACAGCCTGGATCTCATATTCCACAGTCTACACCGCCACACAAAGCTAATCAGACACATCATGTAGCTATTAATAGCAGGGACATGCTCTATAAATTAATTACGCACTCCTTGCCATGCATTGAGATCAGCACATTGTCAGCGTCTGCTGGATTCTGAGAAACTTAAGAGTAAGACCTTGGCAGAATATATATCCAGTTCCACTCAATATACTTCTACAAATAATTTTAAATGCGTAGCTTTCAGACTTTGGTTCAGACATTATGCAGACACTTTCTACATCTATAGTTTTTATTTTATAGGTCTTAATTAAAAAGAATACCAATATTAATATGAACAAATTATTAAATACAATTTCAACAAGGATTGTATTTTTAAAATAAAGCTTGGTTCTGAGAGACACAGGGATAACTCCCATCCATTTCAATTCATGTAATTTTCTGTGCCCTTTTATGTTATTTATACCTGCAGATGCTTTTGTTTGGAATGACATTGTCTTCCATTCCTCTTGCCGATCAAGCTGAACTTCAGCCCCTCAGAAACAGGGGGGATAGACCAGGTCTCCCAAGAAATGAGAATCAAAGCCAAAGCCATTTTAAATCTGGCATCCTTATTTTCTCATTTGTATTCTTGGTTTCAGTTGGTCTGTGTTTTATGGTGTCCAATAAAAAAATAAATAAATAAAAAAAACTTTTTCCCTGTGCCTCCTTGATTTAAAAAAAAATAAAAAATACTCATATATGTTAATGGTAACTATTGAGCCTTAAATAATGGTAGCAAATGGTTTTATTAATGGTAGAAAAATACACAGTGGTATTTCAATGGTACCCCTTTCATTTACCATTTGTATAAGTAATATATGAATGGTATAAATGGTAAATGCACAAAATGAATGGTTAGTGGAATGGTGAATCATTGTTATTAGTAATTATTACATTACTATTAGTTATTTGTTGTATACAATGATTTGAGCCGATATGTTATTTTATAGAGGTTTTGAGCAAATATGAATTTTAAAATTAATTTTAACTGGTCAACAGTATTTTTTTTTTTTCTTGAAAAAATTATTTAAACTATATATTGAAGAAAACCATGATGAACAATATTCAGATATGTTTATAATTCATTATACAGGAATATTTATTATATTATTATTAGTCTACAGATCTGAAGGGACTAAAAGTATATGGACTATATAATAGTTAAATGTATAATGCATTTATTTATTTTTTTAATCACATAGGTTTTTTCTAGACCAGACCAAAAAGATCTGGTACCCGGTCTTATTTCACGGCGGGTAACCGGTTCCCAATTTCTTACCCCCTACAACTCTTTATATATTATATATATATATATATATATATATATATATATATATATATATATATATATATATATATATATACACACACACACACACACACACACACCGGTATTAGAACTAATAACAGCTCACCACACCAAAGCCACCCCTTAACTGTGGGATTGTTCATTTATAGAGAGAGAGTCTGCTGGGATGGCTAATGAGTGATTGATCGACCACATAGGAACAATTCTTATACAGTGCCTATAGAAAGTCTACACCCCCTTGAACTTTTTTCACTTTTTTTTTGTTGGGTCAGTGCCTCAGAGTTTCAGAGTTTTTTCCACTTACCTACACACCATACTCCACATTGTTAAGGGAAAAAAAGTTTTAATTGAGAAAAAAAATGATATATTAAAAATACAAAACTGAAAGATCATAATTGGATAAGTCTCCACTGCCCTGAGGTAATACTTGGTGGAAGCACATTTGGCAGCAATTGCAGCTGTGAGTCTTTGCACACATATATTTGGCAATATTTGACCATTCTTCTTTATAAAACTGTTCAAGCTCTGTCAAGTTCCTTGGGGAGCCTTGATGGACAGCAATCTTCAAGTCATGCCACCAATCTTTGATTGGATTTAGGTCGGGGCTCTGACTGGGCAACTCAAGGACATTTACCTTTTTGTTCCTTAGCCACTCCAGTGTAGATCTGGCTGTGTGCTTTGGGTCGTTGTCATGCTGAAAGGTGAACTTCCGTTTCAGCTTTCTTGCAGAGGGTAGCAGGTTTTCCTCAAGGACTTCTCCGTACTTTGCTCCATTCATTTCCCCTTCTATCCTGACAAGTGCCCCAGTTCCTGCCAATGAGAAACATCCCCATACCACCATGCTTCACAGTAGGGATGGTGTTCTTTGGGTGATGCACTGTGTTGGGTTTGCGCCAAACATAACGCTTTGCATTTAGGTCAAAAAGTTCCATTTTAGTTTCATCAGACCGCAAAACTTTTTGCCACATGGCTACAGGATCTCCTGAGTGTTTTTTTGCATACTTCAAACTGGATTCAAAGTGGGCTTTCTTGAGTAATGGCTTCTGTCTTGCCACCCTATCATACAGGCCAGATTTGTGGAGTGCTTGGGATATTGTTGTCACACGCACACTTTGACCAGTCTTGGCCATAAAAGCCAATAGCAAAGTTGCCATTGGCTTCTTGGCAGTCTCTCTGATCAGTATCCTTCTTGCTTGGTCATCCAGTTTGGAGGGATGGCCTAATTTAGGCAGGGTCTTGGTTGTGCTATACACCTTCCACTTCTTAATAATTGTCTTGACTGTGCTCCAAGGACTATTCAAGGCCTTTGATATTTTTTTATACCTATCCCCTGATCTGTGCCTTTCAAGAACTCTGGGACAAAGTTGTTTTGAAAGCGCCTTGGTGCTCATGGTTGCGTCAGCTTTGAAATGCACTACCCAGCTGAGGAAACCTACAGGAACTGCTGAATGTTTCCCGAAGTCATGTGAATTTAAAACACAGGTGGGTGGCCACTTAACTTGGTGTGTGATTTTGAAGGCGATTGGTTACACCTGAGCTTATTTAGGATTGCTATTACAAGGGGGATGGACGCTTATCCAGCCAAGCTATTTCAGTTTTTATAAAATCTATTGGTGTTCTTGTAGGACCCAGTAGGTGTAACAGCATTACATTTAGGTAAACTACTTTGTGAATGTATTTTTAAGTAGCCAGTCATGATTGCAACCTTTTTACTATTTGAGACAATAGGCAAACATTTTTCTAATTTATACAACGATATTACACTCCTTTCATGATCTGAGTCTGAGGGTCCTTGGGAACCTGAGCACTGACGCTGGATGTGTCCACTCTGTCCACAGTTCCAGCAGAGCCTAGACTTGAAGTGCTGGGGCTTGCTGTGATTCATGGTTAGGGCAAGTACAAGGGCAACCAAGTCAATGCAGGGTGGCTGCTGCCCCTTCTTCCGCAGTCACTTGCCGCACCCTGACCTGAGATTTGTCGGCCTCTTCCTCTACTGCTACCTTCTCCCATTCCCAGGCCATACGCAGTGAGGCCTGTAGGGTCTGCAGCCTCTATAGCCTTAGGTACCTCTGAAGATGACCCAATCTGAGCGCCTCCACAAACTGGTAGCAGGAATTATCATCCTGTACACTGGGGGTTGTAGCCACATAAGCCCACCTGCTCTCCCTCTCCAAATCAGAGGCCAGTTTTTTCAACTTTTCTCAGGGTTGCTGGGACCGCCAACGGAAGTCTAAAATGAGGCCATCTGGGTCTGATAGACCACCATAGCAGCGGTCGAGGGCTTCTGTGAGACCTGAGTAATTCTCGTGTTGTACCGGTGGGAGGTTCGGGAGTACCAGTTGCGTGTTGAGTACCAGTTGTCCCCTTTCAGTATTTCCACTAATCGGAGGACACATTCCTCTTCACCCCAGCGTTGGAGTCCGTCCATCAATTTCATCTTGGCCTTAAAGGCCTCCCAGCTCCCAGTCCCATCAAACCCAGTGTTTTTATGTGCTGACCAGACCCCTCTACCCTCTGATTAGCATAACTGTGCCCATCTCGGGGCTCTGGCCTTATAATCCCTCAGTAAAAATATTCCCCAAGCCAATGGACTATGGCTTGGTAATCCGAGTGCAGTCTTGGTTCCAGCTGTAGCAGTCTTCGCAATGCTTCCCTTTTAACATTAGTAATTAAATGTTTTGCTTTGTGTTTATTGTCCCAGCCAGCTAGCCTGGCTAGACCATTAAAATAATACAAATAATCTTGCCAATCAGCCTTACCATGAAAGCCTATGCAGTGAGTCTGGCTCCCCTCCTGGTTCTGCATGGGTGCCGCCATTTTGTTTGTTATTGTTTTGGTTTTTACCGATGATGTGTCAAAACCAGTCCCATCCCCATCTTTCCTTTGAGCTTCCAGCTCCTCATCAGCATCTTGGCTCTGTTGTCTTCCAGGCGTGTTGTCTTAACCTTTAACATAAAGGAACAAAGGTCCACACCAAGATAACACCATCTTAGACAGCATAAAGGAACAAAGGTCCACACCAAGATAACACCATCTTAGACAGCATAAAGGAACAAAGGTCCACACCAAGATAACACCATCTTAGGCAGCATAAAAAGGAACAAAGGGCCACACCAAGATAACACCATTTCAGGCACTGTGAGCCAGAACCAGTTTTCTTTATAACACTTACATGAGATTAGAAGTCTGGTTAGGCCCGAATTTTAAGCCCGATCCGAAACCGACCTGACCACACTCAACCCGAAACCAACACAATCCAGACCAAGCATATTTTTTTTTTCGACCCGACTCAATTTAGAGAGATCTCAAATTCTTAAAACTGCGATGCGTGAGATTATCTAAATACTAAATAAGTGACGTCATAGTTAATATAAACTGCCCACACCCTAAACAACGATTGCCAGCAAACGGGACTGTCAGTAAATGAAACACACACAACCAATAAATAAATAAACAATCTACTAAGGTTTGAACATTGTGTAATACACAACCAACTGCACTTTTCATCCTTTCAGCACCTTTTATTTACCAAACCAAAAAAGCAACACACTCAAACATCCATCGCATCGGACAAATGAAGAGAAACGTAATAAGTACACACCAATGTGGTTAATCAAAAAGTCCATGTATGACTATAACTTGTCTAGAGGCAATAGGCACTGTATTATTTTAATTTAAAATTATATTGTGCTTTTCTCATCCCTCTCTCCTGAGGAGATCAGTAGGCGTCACCACATGTCTTAAAACGCATTTCATTGGCTATTGCTAGGTAGCACATTGCTTCTCATAACCAATAGGATTTCAGTGCCATACAAACTGCTATATTTAGAGCTGGTGATTGACACCTCAGCAGCAGTATACTTTCTCAGTGTCCTGAAGCTAGTTGAGTGCTGTGCACTTGCAGCTAAGACCCGTTCTTGTGTAAAATCTGATGACAATTGGTAACACTACATAACCCGACCTGACCCCGACACTTATAGTTCGGTTCGGGTCAGGTTGAAGGACTCTACATGAAACTATCCAAGGGGGGTTGTGCAGTGTGATTGAACCCACAAAGAGGAGAAAGGAGGGTGGGTCTGAGGTCAGTGGATACTTAATCAAGGTGCACTCAGCTCAGCTCACTTCTCTCTTTCATTAAGACTGGTATTGGAGACTTGTCGAGCAAGAAAGTCAGTATTGCTTTGTATTATTTTGTTCTGTTATGTTTTATTTTGAACTTAGGTTTTGCCCCATGCAGTTTGCATATGAAAGTACTGTTTTGCTTTGAGAATTTTTTGTTTCTAGAATTAAACCTGCATATATTGAATAAACCAATCTTGTGTCTGAAGAAAAGGACTGCATTTCTTTCATCAAGAAACTACTCACTACTTTTAAAAAACTACTTCAGAGATGAATGGTGAACCGAGCCATGTTTTGCTTATTTTCTTTCATTTTCTGTTATACAGAGAGAAATAAACGTTGCCACCTTCCAGCATTTGATCTCCAGTCTTGTTTAATAAACCACTGAGTAACATCAACACAACGCAGATGTAAGACAACCAGAGTGTGAGCGCAGGCAGGGAAAGATGCAGTTTTCAGCTCTTACTAGCCAAGGAAAGAGACACAAACACAAACCTGTTACATATACAATGCAATTTATAATCTGTAGGGACAGTACAGATGTTACCCTGCATCGATCTCAAGTGGTAGATACTCTGTAGCAACCTGATGAGAAGGAACATCTGCATATACATACTGATTTCTTTCAGAGGTATGTAATGATGTCCACAATTTAGTGAAGTTTAACAATAACAAAATGTGATTTTCACAACAAGACATAAATGATAACATCCTCCGGTTCACAGTTTTTAAAAGATTATGAAAAGAAAATGATTTTGTAAAGACATGAATGCCGGGCATTTTATACATTAATTCCTACCAAAAATTACTTATTTGAAATGTCACTTGTGCTGAGTTAGAAAACAAACATGTTGCTCCATATTGCCAGATTTATATAACTCCATTTTAAAATTCAAACATAGAATTAATTATCCCCCATATTGTTTGTCAGTGTATTAAAATGTGATCTTGCACTTCTAGACATTGTATGCATGTTATTTATGTATATTTATTATATTTGTATATTAGTTTTACATTAATATCATCTACGTATCACCACATTTATATAGCACCATTTTAAAATTCAAACACAGAATTAATTATCCCCCATATTGTTCATTAGTTTATATTATATTGTAATATGATATTACAATTAACTTGCCAATTTCAAGCATGACAGAGTTGTAATTGATAGGAAAAATTTTAAACTCTTGCAATTGTGTTCCACAAAGGGAAAACCATCAGCCATGGTCACTATGTTGCCTGGGTGCGAAAAGATGACTAATGATTTCAATGTAATGATATACACTGCACGCAATGCATCAGACTGCATAAAAACCGACATGGTTCTTACATGATCTTTCTACAGAGAGTAGACAGAGCCATAGAACACAAAGAATAACCTCCCTCGGCACTACTGTTCAAAGTTGTCCCCACCTCTTCAGCCTCATGTACAGCTGTTGCTGTCCCCACCTCTCCAGCCTCAGACACAACTGTTGCTGTCCCCACCTTTCCAGCTTCAGGGGCAGGGATTAACATTTTTCACATTGATTTGGCTTCAATAAATCTGGCTTTAAAAAAAACAAACAAAAAAAAAAACAACAAAACACTGCATTATATGGCAGATGTGGTTGCTTGATTTTCTAGGATACCTTCTGCAAAAGAATGGAAATTCAATGGCAAAAGTAATGTTAAGGTTTTATTGCAAAAGTCCAAAAGGTTAGGAAATTGCAAGTTAAGGTAGCCAGGCAACTTTAATTCTGCACACTTATGTGTAGGTTTCCTGTCACACTCAACATCACATATGACATCAATGACATTGGCAATGACACCATTAAGCACATGACAAATTCTCCCCGAAGACCAATCTCCCCCCGCTACCAATCCCGGAAGACAGCGATCAGCCATGCTTCTTATCCACTCTGGTAAGCTTGGGGTCTTGGCCAGTAGGGTTTGCTGTTGTGCAATGAGGAGAATAAGTCCCTGCCTGATTCCCATCTCCCACCCTGGGAGCATCAGAGTCAATGTGACGCCCCCCTTGGGGTCCGCAGCAAAGTTATTCCTCTTTGCACAGCCTGGATGTGAACTGGGGCCATATAAGCTGCGTGACTCATCCTGCGCTTCCCGCAGCAATGCTTTAACTGGGTGAGTCACACGGGGACCCCCTACTACTGTTTTTTTCTATGGTTACACTATATTTTCATAATATTGAATTGGTAGTTGCATTCCCATGGGTTGAAAAATTGTCTGGTGTCCAATCTCCTCCCATTGCCCTAGCATGGCCAAGGCGATGTTGTCAGCACGCTTCTAAGGGTCAGTGTGCTGACAACATCGGCTATTGAAGTTTGTATGATTCAAAGATGCATTTACCTGAATACAGACAGTGGAGTCAGCCTGCTTATTTTATAATATGATTGGGCTTCGTTAGCTGCAGCTCCAGAGTCATCTGGTAACAAAGGTCCAGCTCTGGAGAGGGGTGGAGGGAGGGGTGGGTTGATTTGATTCACCTGCATTTTAAAAAGTACTGTGATGTGGAAAAATATTCCTTTTTTTAATGCCTTCCCCACTTAAATGTATTATTTAAGCCCTGATAATAATACTACTACTAATAATAAAACAGCTTTTTCAACGGCTTACATATTTAAATTTACAGTAGACTATTATCCTTGTATGTTATATCAATAGATATATTGCATTAAAGCAGGGAAGAATGGAGCTGCTCCAGAACCTCAGCTCTGGCTCTATGCTCCAGCACCCACAGATCCAGCTCCAAAGCACAGCTAAAAAAACTGGCAAGCTCTACTATAGGCAAAAGGCCCCAGAGCTGGCACCAGGGCTCCATAGCCAGAGCTCAGCCAGCCCTATTCTGCCCAAAGCTAGTATAGAGTTAGCTGTGTGCATGGAGATGTGCAGATCTGCACATTCGCTATCCCAAACTGGGAGAAAAATGTAGGTATAATAATTGGGTACAATAAAATTAAATAAATAATGCAACATTAATTTATTTAAGTGCCAGCTGTCAATGTGAAATATTTAGCCTTTTACATTACTTAAGATAACATTCTAAAACAATTGTATCTTTATTCACAGAAAAACTATCAATCTAAACAAGGAAGGGGAAGAAACTGAAGAAACAGCTCTCATGTGTCAGCTGAGACTGGTTCTGTTATTCACATGTGGCATCTATTATGTGAAACAAAAACACATTGGAAATGTGAAAAAATGTCAACTTATCAAAAGTGCCCATCCATTTAAAGTGGAGATATCAAAAACAAGTTTCAAGAAACCACTGGGGCAACCTTGTACAGCACAAAGCAAACAGGCAAAAGTGTAAAACTGATGGGGGTCAAGGTTGCCCCAGTTGTTTCTTCTAACTTGGCTTGTGTTTTTCAGGCACAATAAAAGCGAATTGAACCGGCATAAAAAAAAAGCCAAGTTAGTAAAAACAACTGGGGCAAAAATCTGCACAAAATTGACATTTTTAACTTACTTTGGTGACTTATTTCTTTTACTGTATGACAGGTACGTTTTTTCCTACATTTCGTCTAAGAGTGTTGGGAACTAGAAATTAAAAGCGCAATGATGCTTTTGGCTGATTTACTTTTGCTGCGCCAATAGCATGAAAACAGGTAAATTATCCTTGCTGTATACAGTGTCTCTGGCAGTTCTCACTGATAACTTGGCTTGAGGAACTACCGTTCCTCTCACTGACCAAAGCCTCAATGCTACACCTTTTATTTAAAAAAAACAGGAGACATGTTTTAGTTTTTTTTTTTTAAACTAAATTCTGTTAATTACATTCTTTAATAAAAGCATTGTGTATTCCTGCCTAAAAATGTTGGTTGATTATTTCTGAAGGAGAATGAACTCTGGAGTAAATTCACTATTATTTATTTATTTATTTATTTTTTAATGACAAAAGAATTAAGTAAATGTCATATCAATGTACTCAAGTTACCATGTAAATATTCAGTTTACCATTTTGGTATATACCTACACCTATTTGTAGCTGACAATATAATTTCATAAATCCAATCTGTTTTGCACTTCCATTAGGTAAATAAGCCTCATATGTGTAGTTTTGAAGGAAACACATGGTGTAGCACACATGTATTTACATTTGAAAACATTATGGGCCCAGTTTTCAGGAAACGCAGTAAAACGCAAACGTAGGGGCAAAGTACTTTACACTTGTGCTGGATTGAACCGTCCCATTCATGTTGTAATTTTGAGCTGGGCTCTGGCAGAATTCTGTTAGCACTGACCCATCAAGAAACTCAGAAGCTGCCAGCAAATCAGGAGCAACTGTCATTCCCTTTAAAGAAAACGATAGCCCTAGTGATTGCCTTTACTATGTGGTTAACAAAAACTGTTCTATATTGCCATAGCACCATTTGCAAATGAAGCATTTAGAAATATTTACTTTAACTGAACCATTTTGGCATATGTGACTGCAGTGTTTCGTTTTATTAATGAATGAATTATGTTTATACGTCTAGCCTTTTCAATAAAGAGCTTATTTAAGATTGATATGGAAACTGTGATTTGGAACATGGCTTCATTAACTTTAATGCTGCTGTGAAAAATAAAGATTTGTAAGAAACATTTCTTTAAATGCATAGGCCTACACTTCATACATCATAATCACTGGAAGTGCTTTATATTTTGATATGCTCTTATTATTTTGCTGTTGGTCTTCAAACCTGGCACACAAAGAAAAGGTCATTTCACGATGCGAGAGCCAGGGCTGGAGTGAAAGATTGCTATTTGGAGAGGTAGTTTGAGGAGTGGCCTCAGGGGATAGGATAGGAAAGGAAAGAGGTTACTGACTGGCGGGCACCTTCTTGGCCAGAGGAGAGAAAGCAGCCTCGAAGGCAGGCTATTCATCAGCCTCGGGTACAAGAATAAACATGTATAAACACCGTAATATTGTTGGATAAAAAAAACCAAAAAAAATCCAAGACATGTTATGAATTAAGTCGCTTTTCACAACCTGGGCACTTGTATATATGGTATTGAACAAAAATAAAAACTTTGTCTGCTATCCAGGGCTGTGTTATAGTCATAGGCACAGAGCTGTATGATGGTGAGTGACATTCTTCAACCTTGAAGAATGTGAGCAGCGACCAGGATCCATGAAAGTGTCTGTATTAATAAAATACACATACCAAAATAAAAGGTTGACTTTAGGTAATAAATAAGTGGTTGAGTGGAGTGGAGTCAAGCCCCCACCCCCGATAATATACTGTCGCCTGTGTCATACAGCAGAGCTGTGTCTACAACATATCCAATACAAAGATTATGTGCATATTCAACTCTAAAACACTACATATACAACACAGAATGAGCCCAATCAGTCACATTCATTTGGAGGTTCTTAGAACATTGTTTTTTACGTAGCAACTGGAATGTAAGTTAGGTCATATAATAATTGATCAAATGCACGGAGATCTAACAAAATGAATAAAGTTGCGTAACTTTGTGTATTGCATACATTGTTATAAATTCAATGATGTGCTAATCCAATACATCATTCATTCTTTAGATTTCTAAAGCATGGATTTTTTTTTTTTTTTTTTTTTACAAAACCAACCCTATACAATGCTGTGTATATGACAGATCCATCATTCGAAAGGGTGAACTCTTCAGTGCCACTGAAGCTTAGCTATCAATCAGGTATCAATCACATCCTTCCAATATAGCATCTTTAAAGTGACTGTGGCCAAAAGTTTTCCATCACCCTATAGAATTAACACATTTTGATTCACAAAGTCGAATGAACCTGCTGATTAATGTTACATTAACATATTGAATTACATGTCACTTTGTAATTTCCTTGCACTTAAGAAAAAACTGGCACAGATTGAAAAATGTGACATTACAAATCTAACATGAAATACTGTACTACTACTAAGGCTTCCGGTAGACTTTTGTTATATCATTTTGCAGTTCCTTTCCTTATATGATAAATAAAAAGATCTCAATTATGTTCATATAGTTTTTTTTTTTGTCTCAATCCTAAAATTCTAGATGATGCAAAACTTTTGGCCATAGCTGTACAGGCAGAACGATCCTATCAGCTTCATACATTTTAATACTACTCTGTAGCACCATTGCTCCACTAGCCTTTATAATACCAATGGAAGTCATTATTAGGCCCTGAAAACGAGTAGTGGGAGGAGAACGGCTGGCTTCTGGCATGCAGCTGCCACCACTTATAGCATACATGGATGACGCTACCACCATGACTACAATGGCAGCTAGCACTTACTTGGCAAACCAGCAGATATCAGCCATATGCAGTTCCAGCCCACCAAGTTGACAAGCATCTCTGTCAAAGGCAAAGTAGTGGATAAGGCCATTCCAACAGTGTCCGAAAAAAGTCTTAGGGGGTTGTATAATGGGGATTTAAAGGGTACAGTCCGAGAGGGAGAGGTGAGACAGCAGGAAGTGCAAGGGCTGAAGGATCGACAGTAGTATACTACCAGTTAAGCTTAGTCTTTTGCTTTAAGTTTGCTCTTCTTCCAAGGTTGCTCTGACTGATTATTGTGTATGAGATTTCCCTGTCAACAGTAGAGACCTACTGGAAGCCTTGAATAGTTCATACATTAGGAAATGGCTGGGAGTTCCATGATGCCTTTGCAGGGTAGCACACTACAGTGAAGGGAAACTGCAGCTGCCAGACTTGGCTCTACTGAGGAATTCAAGTGCGCAAGGTTCGGCTGGAAATGACACTGATGGAATCGCGTGACGAGTGTGTGAGGGAGGTAGTGAGAATATATATGTAGGACACACACACACACACACACACACACACAGTAATCTCTGACTAATAGCACATCCCTCGGGAAGCAAACGAAGAGTTCTCTTAGCCGATGTGATCTTTAAGACAGAGTTGACCACCAGACATATGCATCAACATATGAAATGAAAAGAATAAGTAAGAGAAAAGCAATAGGCAAGTGTATGTTAAACTATAATAGTAAAGTATCAGGCAAACTAAAGTTAATAAACTAAGTGTCAAACAAAATTAAAATTGCACCCAACATTTTAATTATGCATACCTGTACAGTAGCATTATTCAAAACATGCGCAAAATTTAACAGACTGGTGAAGCAACTCACCAAAATGAAAAACACCAAATTGCTTGCAACTTGTGTCCGATTCAGGTTTTTTTTCAGATCTAACATTTTCCAACTTGTTGTAGCAAGAGAAAGAGCCGTGCGTTTTGCCATTTGTTTACATACACCAATCAGTGTGCCCCAATGCCCCAAGACACCCTTGCCATGACAAGTCACATTTGAAAAGATTGAATAAACCATTATAATTTACAATGGGAAAAAATCTTTATCATCACAAGGATGTCCTCTTAGGTGAAGTGTTCTTTTAGGAGGTGTTCTCGTAGGAGGCAACATTACTTTGGACACAGGGAACAAATTGCAGTTGCAATAGGTCAGTTTTATTATTTATAGCAGCGTATTGAAAACCAAATTAAATAAAACAAAACCTGCCATTCAAGGCACTAACTAAACTTCTTCAGTTCCCAAACTCAGCCCTGTTTGAGCTAACCTCAAACTTACATTGTGACCTACCCACTTTCTTAAAATGGCCCGGCATGGCCCTCATATTACTATGAGCTCGATTATGCTGCATCCATTGTTTATTTTCAATCCTAGCCAGCGTTTGGCCAGTTGGATGAGGTTGAACATCCGAGACTGTGGGGTGAAGGACAGGATGAAAGTCCAGACGTGGTACTTGCGGGCTCTGACTGCCATAGCGACTCCTGTCTGTACCAAGATCTCTGCCTTCAGTTTGTCATATTCTTTGGCATTCAATGGTGGTAGGTCGTAGTAAGCCTTCTGAATATCCCCTATCAAAAAAAAAGGAGCCAGTACTTGCCGTCCTCTCAAAAGTTAGCAGAAATGCTTCTATGTTGTCTGCAGTGGACATTTTGTTCAAAACCTGCGTTGTGCATATGGTGCTTTGGGTGGCAGTTCTGGTGCTCCCTTGCTCCAGGCTCCGCATGATAGCCAGTCGTTCCTTCCTGGCTTCCATTGTGCGCTTGGTTTCTTGCTGTACTCTGGTGAGTTCTTGCTGCACTGCAGTAGCTGTTACCAGTGCACAAACCAACTCATCGTTGCTTCCCATGATTCCAGGTTGTGTTATTCTTTCCTGTTCTGTAAAGCTGGGGGACTGTAGCTTGAATCACTTCATTTTGGCAACCCACCACGTCCACCATATGTAAACTATTTGTGTTTAGTTGTTTGGAGTGGTAGCCAACTGGCAGCATGAGAGAACACAGGAAGCAGAAATTACAGTTGCAATAGGGCAGTTTTATTATTTACAGCAGTGTACTGAAAACCAAAATAAACAAAACAAAACCTGCCATTTGAGGCACTAACTAAACTTCTTGAGTTCCCAAACTCATCCCTGTTTGAGCTAAACTCAAAGCAGGTAAAAATTAAACAGTGGTGGCTCGTCCATACAGGCAAGTGAGGCAGAGCCTCGTTGAGAATCCATAATATATATATATATATATATATATATATATATATATTATATATTATATATAATTAATACGTAATAATTGCATATTATTAGGACAGTTAAGCATGACATGTATACATAAGTTAGCATTGTTCTACAAGAGGCGTTGATTAGAACTTGCTGTGAAGCGAGTGAAAGCGCAGTGGTAGAAACCGGCAGATTGCAATGCTGAATGTGAGGCTTAAATAATACATCTCTAGCACAGCCTCATAAAGCGGCCTGGGTTACCATGGTAACTAACACTCAACATGAGAGTGTGACGCAAATGTCTATGGTGAATAAAGGGCAAACTGAGGCTCAGAAATGTCTGTGTGTATTTCCGTTGCCTACCACACCGTGAGAATGTTACAGAGTCAATAGAGTGGGAATGCGAGGCGCTGAGGGCTGATTTGCAGCAGCAACAGTGACAGTAGACCTACTGGCAACATTTTAGAAGATGGCTGAGGAGGAAAGTGACTAAAACAAAGAAACAGGGCTTTTCTGCAAGATTGTTGAGGAACAGCGTGTAATTATAAAAGAAGATAGGGAAACACCAGCACTTGATTCTCTTAAGAAAGATGACAAGACAACCTGTCAATTCAAGACGAGCTGGTATGACGGTCATACATGGCTAACAGGCAGTGCTGTTACCAACAAAATATATTGTTGGCCTTGTTTGTTGCTGTCAATGAAAAAAAAAATGTTTGGCAAAGGCTTCGCTGACTGGAAGAATTTATCGAGAAAATACATTTGCCATGTTATTTCTTTAAGGCGTTTAAAGAGGGAAAGCAGCATTTCTTCAACTGACCCTTTACTTAGTGAGCAGAATGTAAGGAAGAACAGGGAGATTTTGAGGCGGCTTATTGACATATCTGTTTTATCACGCCCGGAATTGGCTTTGCGTGGTTACTGTGAGACAGAGGATTCTGTAAACCAGGGCAATTTTAGGGAATTTTAATTAGTATTTTTTCATCATGACAAGGAATTAAAGGATTACTGGCAGAAAAATTCAGCAGTTTTTTCAGGTCTGTCTAAAACCATCCAAAATGAACTGATTGACTGCGTGGCTGACGAAATAACATCCTACATTGACCGTGAGATTGGAGAAAGCCCTTCTTTGCTTGAGATAGACGAAACAACTGACATTTCTAAACTAAGCCAGCTTTTAATTGTGTTATGTTGGATGGGAAAGGCTGCCCACGGGAGAGATTCGTGGGTTTTAAAGATGTCAGTGCAGATCAGAATGCAGTTACCTTGAAGCAAGTGATGGAATTATAGTTTTTGAAATACGACTACAAAAGAAAACTTGTGTCTCAGTCGTATGACGGAGCTGCGGTCATGGCTGTTGAGCTGGGAGGTCTGCAAGCCCTTGTTAAGAGGCTCCCCAAGCTCTGTCTGTGCATTGTTTTGCTCACAGATTAAATCTAGTTCTCCAACAATGGGCTCAGTGTATAAAACAAACACGTACTTTTTTTGCAATCTTACAAGGCTTCCCTGCATTTCTCACATGCTCAACCAAATGTATTGAGCTGCTGGACTGAATCATGGGCAGACAAATCCCAACCCTGTGTGCAATTCGATGGTCATCTAGCAGCAGAGTTTTACATGCCATTGCCTCAGAAAGATTTCTTGACATCGTGACATCTTCAACATCAACAGAGGAATTTTGGCCCACTTCTTCATACATAACTGCTTCAACTCCGTGACATTTGTGGGTGTTCGAGCATAAAATGCTCGTTTCCGGTCCTGCCACAACATCTCAATGGGTTTCAAGTCTGGACTTTGACTAGGCCATTCCAAAACTTTAAATTTCTTGTTTTTCAACCATTCTGATGTAGACTTGCTAGTGTGTTTCGGATCATTGTATTGCTGCATGATGCAGCTGTGCATTAGCTTCAGCTCATGGACGGATGGCCTGACATTCTCTTGTAGAATTCTCTGATACAGAGCAGAATTCATGGTTCCTTCAATAATGCCAAGTCGTCCAGGTCCTGATGCAGCAAAGCATCCCCAAATCATGACACTACCATCACCATGCTTGACCGTTGGTATGAGGTTCTTACTGTGGAATGCAGTGTTTGTTTTTCACCAGACATAAAGGGGCCCATATTGGCCAAAAAGTTTCACTTTTGACTCATCTGTCCACAGAACATTGTTCCAGAATGCTTGAGGATCATCCAGGTGCTTTTTGGCAAACTGTTATTTTTAGTGAGCAGTGGTTTCCGCCTTGCTATTCTGCCATAAATCCCATTTTTGCCCAGTGTCTTTCTGATGGTGGAGTCATGAACACTGATGGCCAAGGTGAGAGAGGCCTGCAGATCCCTGGATGTTGTTCTAGGTTTCTTTGTGACTTCCTGGACGATTTTATGCCTTGCTCTTGAAGAGATTTTGGCAGACGGCCACTCCTGGGAAGATTCACTACTGTCCCAAACTTTCTCCATTTGGACAATATGACTCTGACTGTGGTTTGGTGGAGCCCCAGAGCCTTAGAAATGGCTTTGTAACCCTTTCCAGACTGATAGGCATCAACAACTGCAGGAATTTCTTTTGATCGTGGCATGATGTGCCTCTAGAACCTGTGTGCTGACAACTTCACTCTGATGGTAAGGGCCAAAGTTAGTCTGCTTTATATGGGGCAGGGCTGGCCCAAATCAGGCCTGATTGTTAACCAAAGTATTCAAACAGCTGACCCTAATTATCCCTTTAATTGGGTTGAGTAAAATAGGGGGCAATAACTTTCACATCTGAGGATTGCATGTTTGATTACCTTGGACACCAAACAAATGAAAGAAGCACCAAACTTTGGTGTCATTTTTTCTGTCAGACTCCCTCTATATACTACTGCAACCCACAGACAGATCTGGCCAAATTCAATTTGAAAAATGGACAGAAATGCAGAAAATCAGACAGGGGGGAAATACTTTTTCATGGCACTGTATTTGTCACTGAATAATAAAATCGTCGATAACATTTTTGCACAGCTTTCTCGCAGGTTTGCCGACATCGATTCTCTCCGTTTCCTCAGACTCATCAATTTCCGGCTTTCAGCAAGCAATTTCCCACAGCTGCTTTTAACTTTCTTTTTGACTCATACGGCAGCTACTTTGATTTAAATCATCTCAAGAATGAGTTTTGTGCAATCTTCGATGACCCCGAGTTTCAGAACCATTCTGTTAGCAACATCCTGCAGTTAATCAACGAATCTGCTGTTCGTGATGTTCTGCAAGAATTTTCACGCTTTTTCTGCTTAGTTGCCACAATACCAGCAACAACAGCTAGTGTGGAAAGAAGCTTTTCTTGCCTAAAAACTCATTAAGACATACTTGAGGAGCACCATGGACAGGGTCGGCTTAGTGCGCTGGCCACTATGTCCATAGAAAAGGAGCTGCTATCTTTCCTGGAGAAGCAAGACAACTGGTACAATGACATTGCACGATTTGCTTCAAAAAAAAAAAGACAGATTGACCTTCATTATAAATAAGGTAAGATTACATTTATTTTAATGGCTATGTAATTGCCCATGTTTTGGTTTAGTATTTGTAGGTATCTTTATAGGTATATTCCAAAGAAGGATGGGATGCGTTTACCTCATCAGTCAAAAAAGTCACAAGCTGCCACTGAACTTAAATGGCAACAGAAATATAGCTGTGGTAAAAAAATACTACACAGTCCGGTATTTTTACTCACTTGGCAAAGTCCAGATCCTGGCTGGCTGAAGGCTGTGTCCGAGAGTAGAAGATCACCCGATTTCCACAGGTAAGTATACTTTTAATTATCTTATTGATAATCCTTTCGGGACTGGTGATGTAATGGTTGTACTATTTTTTGCAGGTTAAAAAGGTAACTCCTGGTCTGTAGTCTCTTCTCCCGAGAGACACGCCATTACTGCAGGTCCAGGTATGAGCAACAGGTGAGTATTAGGTTGCAGTTACATTCACCCAGTCCTTGGTGTAAATTCAGGTTTCCCTTGTCCTTTCAGGATTGAAGTGCCCCCTCTGCTGGAGTACGCATGGAAGGTCAGTCCGCTATGCTTTGTTCCTTACCCCAACTGGCTGAAACAATACACAACTTAACCAAAACAAACAGTTTGAGCCGTGTTTGTTTTTCTTTGTGCAGTGTCCCCTTTTTAAATAGACACAGTTTTCTATTGGGGAGCTAATCATACTTGAGTACTCTTCACAATGGCGTCCTTGCCAATACAGAAGGTTGAATCAAGTACCCACATTGAAATAGTCTTTACTTTTATTTAAACAGGTCTTTTTTACTCAGTTATACGGTTTTGTTTTCTTACAACACTCCCCACAAGTTCTACACAGGTGAGTACATTTTAAAAACAGTCCATTTATAAAGTGTGAGTGCTGCACAGTAAGTATTTTCGTTTCACGGGTTCACACCGAAGCTTTGTATCAGTCTTTACCATGACTGAACACTTCAGTACGTTGACACAGGGTTACTCTCTGTGGTGGCGTTTGCACTCATTTGTTGTCTTTATACACAGTAATCCACTAGTACAAGTCACACTGCACTTCTACTAGAGGTTTATAAAGTCTGCCGTTAAATAGTATTTGCTTTGGTTGATAAGGGAATACTGCAGTTGATCAGATTCTCTCTCTAGCATCCACACTCCTTGCTTTACACCCACGTGGTTACACTGAGCTACCTCCTTTTATCCTCCACCCCTCCTCTATTAGGTCACCCAACTTCCTGCTCTGGATTCTGGGAATTGGAGTTCTTGGTTTCCAGCATTTCATGCACAGGAACAAATGTATAATGGCAAGAACCCAGTATCCCCACATTTCTGAGATGTTCTCCTCGTATTAAAAACTGACCATTTGTCACAATAGAATAGCCGTACACTCCACTAGAGGGTTGGCTAGATACTGAGCCCTCTTCAGGATTTTTGTACTGCAGCTAGCTGGGCTACACCGCATTATTTCTTCAGGTTCTACGCCTTAATGTGATAGATACTGCCCTGCCTTCATTAGGCACAAGGGTCCTTGAGTATGTAAGATCACACAGCTAACCATTGAGTTATGCGGTTTTGACGCTTCCCTCTTATGCTGCCATTCCTTCTCTTACAATGGCTCCGATATACAATATCCCATACATAATGTCATTGGTTGTCTTCTTCGAAATTGAAACAGAACGTTAGGTTACTTACCATAACACTGGTTCCCTGAAAAAGAAGACGAACACCAACCATGAGGTCGCATTGGTCGCCCTCACGGGTTCGATGGAAAAGGAGAAATGGCTTCCTCAGGATGACTGTTTTAAACCCTCGATGGGCGGGATGGAGTGCATCATCCCAGGAAGGGATATTGGTTGTAGAGGCATAGGTTGCCTTGAGTTTTGAAACGCCTGCAGCCATTGAAAACAATATATATCCTGAGTGGATTTACTTGTTCTCTTCTGAGGGGGAGACAAGGCGGAGCTCCAGCGCTCTGTATAACTACTTGATCTTTCAGATGTTTTAGTTAAAGATGAAGCGTGAGACTTAGCACACAAAACTGGAGGTGAAGGAGCCTTTCCCCTAAGTGTTGGTGCATCTGACATGTCAGCACACATTAGAAAAACCTCTTTGAGAGTGGAGAACCACACAGTGAAAACACAGAAGGTATGTATTTTTGAGAGAAAGACCGATCGCCCCAAGAGAAAAACTAGCAATTGCTAGAAGAAAATGAAAGAGACATACTATATAATCCCTTCTAATAGAACAAGAATAATTTCTCTTTTTTTTTGTAAACAAAACAAAAAAGAATGCAAGTACGTAATGCCAATACTATACTGAGTTCATACCCAAACATAATAATTTGGACATCAATATTCTAAGAAGAGGGCGCTTTATAGAGGAGGGACAATAACTGGGGATTATATCAAGGATCTCTGAGAAAGATCGACTTTTCTCCTGACCCAAGCAACATGGAGACTGAAAGTTCACTCATGTGTGGAGTTCATCATAAGAGATGAAACTCCAAATTTGAACTGATCATCAATATATAGTACTTTTATGAAGATTACTTCACATTGATCAACACAAATTGTATGTTTAAAAGACAACAGTAAAATCTAAATTTAAAGAATGCACACTTATATGTTGAATACAGAAATTACGTGTCCTCTTGCAAAGCTTTTTTTCTTATTTTTATTATTTTTTTTTTTTACAGTGGGCAAAAAAGTAGATCTGACAGACTTTGTAGAGGAGTGATAGTAACCTCTCGGTTGGCAAGTGCTTCTGTATCTGTGGATATTTCACAAGTCACAGGCAAAGCTCTACAGAAGACCTTATTAGGAATGCTTTGATGACAGTACAAGATAAAATGCAACTAATGATAGGTTTCCTGTATCTGATTTGTGCACATGTATATTAGTGTTTTAAGGTTTATTTGTACTTCATTGTTAAATAACGAGGCATCATTAAAATGCAGTGTTGTGGGTACTTTTATTCAGTTCTTGACTGAGGCAGTTCAATCGGAACAGGAAGAGAAATAAAGTGCATTGTATTTAAATTAATCACATACGACTTTACTAAAATATAATTAGTAGCTTTATTCTCTAAGAATAGGGGTTTAGGTTCATGGCGCTTAAGTCATTTTACACTTGTCTTAAACATTAATATTAGACAAAATTTCAGGGAATTGTTAAATATACTGTGCTACCCTACATCTGAGTAATGTTGAGGTCAGGGATATGTTTTGATGTTTGGGAAGCATAAGCAGGCTACTAGGTTTCATCCTTCAAACAATTAGACATATGAATTCAGGTCATTCTATTGTAAACTCAGTGTGGTTCAGGGGGCAGGAGCTGGGGCTCCTCCCCAATTACATACCCCCAATCAATCAATTCATCTTCCTATTTAAGCCCTGGGTCGCACCCTTATTCTTTGTCTAGAGTTTTCGTTTGTGTATTGTCACGCAGAGTGCATGCCTTACTTTTTGTTTCCATTTTTGCTGTCTGTGCTACCCTATGCATTGCCAGGCTTTCATATTGCATTGTTACACTTTCCTGTGCTTTTGTTGTGAGAAAAGTATAGGGGTTGGTTTGCCCTTTGTTTCTATATGTGGTTTGTTTTGGTGTGCTTTGCTATACTTGTCGGCTTCACGGTACTGCCTGTCCTCTGTGCTTTGTTGTGCTTTTATGGTTGTGTGCTTTGCAGCCTTTGCCATTTCCATTGTTTTCAATAACAAATGTACTGCTTATACTGTAGTAATCAAATCAGCTGTTTTCACCTCATTACCTTGCCATTCACAGATTTCAATACAAAAGTAATTTACTATTATAAAAGCTTAACAGATCGATCAATCAGTTATTTTCACCTTGTTACTGAGCTATTACCCCTGTAGTGTAAATAAGATGTCTGTTAGATGCTATGCGCTTGCTAAAGCATGCTTGAAACTCTGTCAGTCAGTAAACAATGCAACATTGCTTCAAAAAGCTGGGGTTTCTGTAGAAAATACAACTGAAACTGACAACACCAGAGCTGGTAGTGTCACGTGAGCTGTTCAGTGTGTTTACGTTGTAGCGTGGGGGCAGCTGATTTGCAAGACAATGTAAGGATGGACCCGATTAAAGAATGGGGAAGGGGATGGGCGTGCCTATGTGTGAGTGCGTCACAGAGGGCGTTGGGAGCAGGTCTGACACAGGAGTGTTGGACCAATGAGTGAGAAAGGGTGAGGGGCTTGGATGGGTGTGTATGGAGATGACCGTTTGAAAGAGAGAAGCTGGATCTGGCAGTGGGAGAATTGAGAGAGAGATAAGAGGTTGAGTTTGTAAGTGAGATGAGAGGAATGAAAGCTGTTGTTAACTAAAAGCTAAAAAAATAATAAATACAGCGATTTCCTACTGCTTTGAACCCCAAATGTTGTTAGTCTCATTATATCCTGGAAACCCTGCAGGTCTGAGCTACAATATGTAAATAAATCTTGTTTGCCTGTGGGGCGTATCAACTTCTACCTCCATCTCGATCTCCTGCCTGTCACTCAGCAGCAAATGCATGCACTCACATAGCAGATGGCTACAATGCCACAAGCATTAATTCCCTGAATCTTTCTAAACAAGGGATTTTTAGGGTAGCTCCCTAATAAAAGCTGAATCTCCAAACAGTAATAATATAGTACAGTAATTGTTACAGGTGTGTATAATGGTATTTAAAACAGGATTCATTTATTCGCCTTTTTATATATCTGCCCTTACTCTGGTCCCATTGCAGTCGGATACGTGATGGATTACTGTACTTTATTACATTCATAGGTTTTAATACATCTTTTTAATAATGTAATGAGTGTCTTAATAAAGACTTACCTGCATACACGATTGTTTGTTTCGATCACTGTACTGGTGATTGGGGGACGTTTTGATTGTCAGGTTATTGTGTGGGAGTTTATACCGTCCATCGCTTAATGTGTGTGAATCACATTAATACAAACGTGCCTGTTGTAAACATTGGTGACTGTACTGCCCTCCTCGCAACCCCCACCACCACCATAACCACTCCAGTTGCAGGCAAGAATAATAAATCGGCTCCTTCAAGGACCAGTAAATCCATCTCAGCTCAACATGTCTTTCCTCATCACACACCTGTTAAGTGAAACAGGCTTGTCAGCGAATGCTGCTCCCCTGCTGTTGGCGCTGCCGATCTACTTCACATCTCCACAGCCATTGTCTCCCCCACAGAAGTCCAGTCTTTGGCATGCCAAGCTCGAGTAGAGTAACAGAGTTTGCTCGAGTCAACTCACCTATTTGGCTTGAGTCACTTTGAGTCATTAATTCAATTGATTTAATTAGATTAATTTTACAGGAGATTAGCAATCTACAAGTAAAGGTCCACCATTAAAAGGTCCACAGTTTCTGTGTTGTGTTTTGTCTCCATTAAAGTGAATTGGATTCCTAGGTAATATAAATGGCTTAAAACAAATAGTAAGCCTACACAAAGCCTGCAGAAATACATTGTTAATGACTAAATCAATTTTAGTAAAGTAACCTGGAAAAAACTGGATAAAACTCATATTTTTTAAGAAAAAAATTGTAGTGAGGCATAAACCATCCCTCTCTTCCTCACAAGCTGTCTCATCTGAACTTGGTGTTTCGCCTTAAAACCAGGGACAGCTAATTAAAATTAGAACATTAGAAAATAATCAACTCCCTAGCTGATTCTAAACACTAGGGGGGGAAATACTTTAATTCACCTGGATAGTTTCTTTTAAAGAAATTATTCAAAATACTAACATTATGATTTATGTAACAATGTTACAAATTGAGTATCCTGTTCATACAGTTTCATACCTGTGGTGCTTATTTGTTGTGTGTTGTTTTGTATAAGTTTGAAAGTTTTATTTTTACAGTTATTCATTTTGAAAACCGTTGCCTGAAACCATTCAGTGTGGCACACAAGGTTTCAATAAAATTCAGACTTTTGCACTTTAACCTTGTATCCTGATGTCTTCCTGTTACAAACACCCTCCGGGCAGATCACACAAACATACAGTAGTTAACACTAGAACCACCGCGGTTATACTCATACCTAAAACTGCTGCCGGCAGGTATTACAATGGTTACATTTTAAACAACATCAATATTAAAATGAAAGACAAGCCCTGTGTGGCTCTCTCAGAGGTAAGGCTTAAACACAAATATAAGCTAATTTACAGTGTATGAAACAGGAGTCTGATGTATTTGTAAGATTATGGAATAAATTTCAGTTTTGAAACTAGTTGAAGGCAGAATCTCCACTCACAAGTTACAGTAGACAATCTGCGAAGAGACAAGGACATGCATCAGTGTCTCAAGAACAGCTGGATACTGGCAATTGGCTTTAGAAAGTATAATTAAACCTTTATGACAGACAGAATATGACTGCCAAAAGACAGTTCGTGTTTGATTAAACAACACCACAATTCCTACCGGCAGACATGTATCGCCTCATACAAGATCCACTCCTGAACCCCAGCTCAGGAACAGAAGAACCATGGCAAAGTGACCTGGAAATGCTGCCGGGTGTATGATGTTGTTTTTTGTTCAAAATAAAATCTGGTTTAAAAAAGTTTCCTTTGGAAATTACGGTCTTCTCACAAGCTTTTCCACTTGAACAGAACATATTAGAAATCAACCAATCATAGTGAAGTATTTGTCAAAATTCCAGTACATCTTATTATGTAAACAGATGTCATCCCGTGCATAGAACACGACAACTATTTCCAATAAAAAAAAACACACCCTGTACCTGGTACCTTTTGTAAAATGCAGCATCCTATTAACTGCACTTTCTTAAAATTTTGATGAGCTTGATTCTAGCTTCTCAGATTAAAATATTACCGAAAACGCTACAAACATTTAAAAACACGTATTTCTCTGGCTGTACTTTTTAATGAATACTATAGTTTGTGCAGTCAGAGCTCTCGCCCAAACTACACAAGATGACGTCTCTTCTACAATAAAAGACACTCCACCCACAACTTATTGACTTACATTATCCCCCGCTGGAGATGTAATCCTTTAAGAAAAGAATGTACAGTAGTGGAAACATACCTACAACATTACACTTCACACTTTTTTTTTTTCATATTTCAAACAATTATACTTTTTAATATATCTCAATTACAGTAAATTAACCTTTACTGAATAATCAGTTAAATTACTTTTGGTTTATAGAACATATTATGAATACATTAATGCATGTTATGGTGATCATGAAGGATTATGCATGTGGTTATACAGTGTAGCTTTTATGAATGCTACAAATAGGGAATATATGGGTCAGAGTGCCACTTGTTTCAGCTAAGCCACAAACGCTATAAAAGTGTAAAGAGAATGCCAACACTATAAAACTAGACTGGGGGATGCAGTCTTTTACCCCTGTTTTTCGGGGTTCAAACCGATGTATTGAAATGAGTTTGGTAATCTCAACCTCCTGAGGACTACCGAGACCACACAATTCATGTACTCTATGGTACGGTCTGCTTGAGAAAGGGGGGCTAACAAAGCACTGACTACAACATGCAAGGATGTAGTGCCATTGCAGCTTAATGCTGATGTGAACAATTCACAAGCAATGCTTTTGTTTTCATTTACCTTCTAAAATTATTCTTTGAGTGGTTCTGTTCCATCTTAAATTTAATTGTTTTCTCTATCTCAGAGAATTCAAAGACGTCAAATGATACAGTGGACTCTTCTAGCTCCATCGTATGGGACAGCAGGGATGAAAGTCACAGCCTCAAACTTCTAAATTAAATCAGCAATAACTTGTATGTTTTAGTTGCATTTCATTTTTGTCTTTGTCTGCATCCTTTTTTTTTTTACACCTTGCTGCTCAAAATTGCAAAAATATTTGCTGTGTGAGCAAGCATGCTCAATAGAGATTGTTGGTTCTTCTTTCTCCTTGTAACCTGATTCAATCATATTTGAGTGGTCCTGGGGCTAGCCCCTACTGAACTATGTGTCTAATTTTAGGGGAAGTTGTTCACACTGGTCACAGTTGGTCACTGCGCCAATGTAATGGATAGTTAAGCAGGTTAAAAGACCAGAAAGAAGCCAAGAACTGGGATGACACTGTTAGAATGCTTGGGGTAAAACAGGCTGCAGTTTATTCCAATATACCGTCAGTTATGGCCATTGTAGTAATCACTCTGTAATGTTTAAAAAGGTATTAACAGGTTTACAGAACCAAAAATGGATAATAATAATAATAATAATAATAATAATAATAATAATAATAATAATAATAATAAAAAAACAAACATGTCAAGAAATACTTCTCAAACTCTTGTAACACTGTGGCCCTGCAATGCAAAAGGCTGCTTGATATTGATCTCTAAATTACAAGCCTCTGACCTATGGTAGTAAGGAGAACATTAACTCCAGATGCTGAGCTTTAAACAAGAAGTGGTTGTCAGTGTTAAACGGTACTGTATGAATGCATGCCTCACTCTTACTTTTCCTGTGCACTTAAAGCAGGATACCAGGCTATGCTGTTCTGGGCAAACACCCTTCTAGTTGGTTTTAAATTTGCCAAAAGTAACAATGCATAATTTTATGGTTACATATATCTTACTTGTAGAAGAATAGGAGATTCTTATACCACAACCCACCTCGAAACACACAATCACTAATCTGGAATTGATTTTAGTAATTACTACAATTTTACCAATGTGATTTACAGAGGATTCTACAGTATTTTTAATAGCTTCAATGAAGATTTTATTTATATTTAATGCCATTAGATCATCTACATTTATTGTATTGTGTAAGAATTCATTATATTAGAAGCCTGTAGACATATAAATAATGAAAAGACTTGTATGAGGCTCTATTGATTGTTAATGGACATGACCTGCATATAAAGCTATGTCTATGTGTATGTTATGGTTTGTAGGGATGTTGCTCTAGAACTTATTTTTCCAACTTAGCTTTTTGGTCCCCATAGCTGTTCCCATGACCTGTTGATGATATTTGTTTTAAAGTTGAAATAGTTGTGCATATGAATACATTCAATTAGTTTGCCAATGATGCGAAGGAGAAATTTAAGATCATTGGTATCTTTTTCTAAGAATTTTAGACAGGCTGATATACCATTGTGATGAGGGACCTGCCCTAGTTGTTTCAGGTATGAGATATATTGAGTGTCATCTGGCAATGATTTTATGATGGTAGTTAGTTTTTATATATATATATATTATAATCGAGTACATTAGAGAGTTGACGGTCTGCTTCAGCAATGTAATCTGTAGTGTTTACTACACAACTGCAGCACCTCCCTTATCTGCTTGTTTAATTACTATATCTTGGTTATTATTTAATAGCATTTCTTTCAATATTAGAGATGTTATTAGGAATATCTAGTTGTTTTTGGATAATCTGAGAACTTACTTTCTGATGGAAGGTGGTGATGTAAGCTTCTAGGCTAGCATTACATCCACTTGGTGGTGTCCAGATAAAAGGTTTTAGTGTTGTTACTTCTGTTATATGGAGTTTGTACAGCAATGTTGTTGTCAGGTTGATGAAAAAACTTCTTTAGTCTGAAGTGTCTGAAAAATGCTTCTAAGTCTCCCCAGAATTATTTTTTTCATTATTTCTTTCCCTATATTATTATTTACTTTTACAATTTTTACATTTTATTTATAATGTATTTATTTATGTTGTCTTTGTTATTGTCATTGTTTATTATACAGCCACTCTCCTATTTTCTTTTTTCTTTGCATTAGAATTGTAGTGATTCAAAGTAGGTTATTTTTGTTCTGATGCAAGCTTTGAATGTAAACATCAATCTCTCTTTCCTACTTTCACCTGAAGAAGAGACCTTTGAGGTCTTGAAAGCTTGTGATTAATTATTGATAGTTAGTCCAATAAAAGGTATCACATCTCCTTCTCTTTGTCTATGAAAGATAAAGAAATGGTTAAATGCACCCAGGTGTTTTTCATAATGGACTGAAACAACTAAAGAAAGCAGCAAGACAAACATGGTCTTAAATTACTCAGTGACGAAGTTCCACATATTATTCAATAGCCTACTATGAATTCTACTGTACAATTAAACATGACTGTGTAACTGTAGTTTAAGAAAAAAAAAAAATCATACATGGTTTGGGATTACTGTTTCCTTTCCCAATAAACAAACTAGAAAATATGATTAAGATATTCAAATATTAAAGATGTAAGAAGAATAAAACAAAAGGTACATAGCTATAACCCTCTCAAAATTTTATAAACTAAATTCGATATATATATATATATATATATATATATATATATATATATATATATATATATATATATATATATATATATAACACACAGCCAAACAGCAAATAATTCTCAAACTCCAACCCATTTTTTGGGCACAGTGGTTTTGTGTGCACCACAGGTGCTAGTGTGGGTAGAACTCATTTCACTTTTGATTTGAATTTCCAGGGCTGAAATGCCTGAAAGGCTTGCCTACTGCGCCACCTAGCTTGCAAATCGAAACCTGTGATGTACAAAGTGAGGACCCACAATTTCCATATCGCCCTATCACTGTGAGGACATCCTCACTTGTACAGAGGCACACACACACACACACACACCCAAACTCATATATGTAATATGGGATCGTTTGATGTCAAGAGAGAAAAAAGATCCAGCCCCATTGGCAAAATTCCTTATTGTTAGGCAATAAATGATATCTTGATTAAATCTGTGTGTGTGTGTGTGTGTGTGTGTGTGTGATCATATATTCATAGTGTCTGCATTCATGATTCGTGATGACAAGCTCATGATGTCATAAATAGGGTTTAACCTTGTATAAATTTTGAAGATCTAACTTTCTTTAGAAATAAAGCAGACAAAAGAGCTTGAGATAAGCTTAATCTATATAGAGTGGCTTGTTTCTTTGTACAGGGCTTGACTTAATTAAAAAGCTTTTTTTCTTCTCAAATTATTTGGAACAGACTGAAAAGAAGATCACACATTTTTTTCTGCCAGTTCAAGTCTTGGAAGGCTATCCCTGGATTGTAAATCAAGAGGAGGAAAGAAGCTATAAACTAAGAGAAAACTCCAGTTTATAGAACCTTTTATAGATCTTGTGTCTGTAAGTTTTTTTTTCTTCATTTTACTAAGTACCATGATTATATATATATATATATTAATATATATATATATATATAATATATATATTAATATATATATACAAAAAGTGATTCACTACTTTTCAAAATATGTTTTTCACTACTTTTTTCTTTTGTTTTTTGGATGTACACAAAATTCAAAAATCATTTATTTTTTGATGTTTTGGACAACAGCCCTTCTTCAGCTGTGTAGAAAGAAAAGTAAGCAGAATAACAAATTAACTGCACTGTGTTTACTTTTCTTTCTACACAGCTGAAGAAGGGCTGTTGTCCAAAACATCCTAAAATAAATGATTTTTTAATCAGTAAAATATTTTGTGTATATCCCAAAACAACTGGGTGTGTGTGTGTGTGTGTGTGTGTGTGTGTGTGTGTGTATTGCTAGAGTGTGTTATAATACATTTGAATGGGATTGTTCTAAAAGAACGAAATCACATTTAAAATATAGGTCTGAAAGGAACTTTTATAAAAAAAAAAAAATGTTATAGAAGTTTAAAAAAAAAACATTTAGTGATAAAAAGAATGAACAAACATATAATTTAATGATAATTCAATGACATTGAAGCCCAGGAGAAATTATTTTACATAAATTTGATTGTACATTGTATTTGTGGTTGCTAAAGACTTGGTATCATACAAATACTCTATAATATAAATAAAAATATGTCCTACTTTTGTTTAACGGGGCATTGCAAGTTATACCAGCTGTCTTTAAAATGTGATTTGAGTTTTCTTTTTAAATGTCAAATAACATCTTTTATGTATAAACGCTGACCAGCATGTCAAAGCAACACAGAAATACCAGAGGGGAAAGTAAAACAACTTATGACAAAATTACTTTTTTAATTGGAAGTTATCCAATTCAATAAACTTTGCAGTTTCTAAGTGTGAAAACAGCCATAAAGATTCATGACTAGCAGTGAATGCCAAATGATTTGAATGGGTGTATTAATTTTGACAAAAATACTAAGCAAAACATGTTCATCTGTAGTTAAGAAAAATATTAGATATGTTGGACATTAAGATACACAAATATTGCTGTATCCCTCGTTAGACATAAATAGATAAAGACAGTCAGGAAGATAGGTACCACTCGTAAATTGTAGAAACACAACTAATCCGCTATATTTGGAGAGGCAGACAGACAGACAGACAGGCTGGCAGGCTGGCCAGCACACAGATGATAAAAGATAATAGCACTGTGTAAAATGACAGCATTACATTACCTTAGCTTCGCCTTGTCCAAGTCCCATGCCAGGACCAGTAAAGCTAGAAACTCACCCTGACTGAATACAAACCTGCAGCTGAAAGCTCAAATCACAACATACAGGTATGTATACTTCTCCCTAGAATACAACTACTATCTTCTGCCAAAACAGTTCAATAGCCAAAGAGCTTGCGGTAAGCAAAAGGTGAATGGTGGCCAGTAAAGGAGGGTGCAGTCGGCCACAAGGCTACCGCTGAAAAGCAACATCTACTTTATTATGGCAGCTCAAGCATTAAAACCGAACCCACCAGCAGATATTTCTGGGTGGCCATTTAACCATAGACTAGAATCCTTCTATTTCTTAATAGCTCCTTTGGTAGTAAATACTTGCTACTAACCACTCCAGCAGTTCATTATTCATTGCGAGAAAGTCTCTATTTGCCAAGAACATTGTCTAAACCAATTAAGGTCCAGCTCTTAATGTACATTCCAACTGGTCTACAGCATATCCGCAGGTTTAAACGTCGGCAACGGTGTGTTCGCTAGTGTGCGAAAAAGTAACAACATGATCAGATCTACATGCGGGAATTTGGGTGGGGGTGGGGGTGGGGGATTTGGACAAAATAAGTAAGAGGAAAAAAAAGCTGACTGTTTTTGTGCATGCTGTGCTCTGTGCCAAACACAGTAATTTACTACGAATCAAAACCAGCTTTCCTGGCAGATATTAGGCGCCGAGTTTTCTGCCAGGAAAAGTAGTTTTTTTGTACCTGTTTATACGCAGGTAAAGTAGACTTTGCAGAATGGAATTATATGAGGTATTTTTTTCCAGGTCAATGTGAAAGCATTATTTTCGATGGGAATTGCAAAAAGCAGACAATACGGAAGATGGTGGGAAGAGGAGAGGTATACGACTGCCTTTACATTACACCCCTAAATAATCAATTCCAACCACTAAACACTTTTAAAATAAGTGCCACTTAGGTGCTCATGTGCCACCTACTTAACCTATTTATTATACACACATTTTTTTGTTTTATGTATATATATATATATATATATACACATATATATTATTTAATATGAAGATGGATAAATACAGAATACTATAGTCCTGTAGTTATTCCACGAATGAGAATAGCCAAATAACCTGGATGAGCCCCTGAAGGGGTCGAGTAGGCTGTTTTCCCGGCTGGACTCATCTGTGAAATAACTGCAGGACTCTTTGAACGTTCATGCACTATTCTGTTTATGTAACAAGTACTATTTTTAAAAGTATGTTTAAACCTGAATAAATACAAGAAAAATTCTAAAATGAGATCCGGTAAAAAAAAAAAAAAAAAAAAATCATTCAGGACCACCAACTATGAAAAAGTTATTCAATGCTACATATCTCAACGCTTGTATAAGTATTACTACATCCCTGCATATACACTGATAGATAGATACAGTAGTCAGGGAGATACATAGGTAGCACTCCTTAGAAATACAATCTATTAAGTATCTTAAGAAGTCATGACTTTAGATGTTGTCACGCGACTACATCGTGAAACAGCAAAAAGGTCGTCCTTTTGGCAGCGCAACTTTAAGGGCAAGGTCATTTGCTTTCTCAGGATAAAAATAGCTGTAAAAACCCATGTAAACCGTAGCAGTAATTGTGCTTGTCGCTCACATGGTTTCTTAATCTCACCTAATCTCCAGCAGAAAGGCCGTACAAAACATAGACCCCCCACCCCCCCACCCCCAACACACACACACGCACGCACGCACGCACGCACACACGCACGCACGCACGCACACACACACGCACGCACGCACGCACACACACATATTTATGGGCACTAGCATCGCTGCGGTTATACTCATACCTACAACCGCTCGTACATTTTAAACACCATCAATATTAAAATGAAAGACAAACTATCGGATACAACTCAAAAGTTTTATTCAAGCACGTCAAATCAAACATCTGCACGGCCGAAACACCGTATTTAAATGAACAATTTAACATAGAAGGGTTTATTTTCTAACTTACCACATATAAAGCACTACTTCAAAAAATTAAAAACTATAAAAAAATAAACATTTCTAAATAAACTAGGTATATGCACATGCAAAACTGTAAAATCAAAAGTAATTTTTAATCTAAAATGAAGGTAACAATGATTTATCTTGCATGTGTGTCACTTGCAGCAATGAATCCAGGTTGAGCTGCTGCAGCTTTCTGATAGAAATGCTTCTGCTGAAGCGCTGTGGCTTGCTTCAACATAAAATCTCTTACCTTGGAATTTAGGGCTGCTAGGTACAGTGGAGATAACAACAGGCATGTATGTATAAAAATGAATATTGTAGGTTATATTCAAAATAAAAACGTATTGTAAAAGGCGGTTCTAGTATTAATGAAATGTAACACACACACAAACACACAAAAATATTAATTCTAAATAGTAAAACTTGTAGAAATTACATTTTATATAATTTTGTGTGTGTGTGTGTGTGTGTGTGTGTGTTGGAAAGGTAGCCAGACAAACAAGTAGCTAATGCGTGGCGTAATTCAAAATGTGTGAGACATGTGAATTCATTTCTCTTGTTAAATGTTTTTAGCTTCATGGCAATGCATGAAGCTCTCCTCAGGATATTCAGAGCTGTTCTTTTCTTACTTAGTAAGCAGACATGGACATTTCAATATCCCCTCCCCTAAATGACTATGAATTGAATAATCTGCTTAAAGGCTCCTAAAAGGTACGGAAAACAGGTTGTGAGGAAAACTGTCATGACTTGTGCATCTAAATGCATCCAATATTGGGCAAGTGCATCTCACATTATTGATATAACACTGTGCTAATTAAACAACATGCCAGGGCTTCATATTTTTCATAATTCTGTCCACCAGAACACATTTCCATAAATTAGTTTACCACAAATGATTTATCCCAGTGTGTGGTCATAATCAGTGTGTGGTCATAATAAATGTCCTATTGAATTTTAATAGTTTTCTATTAATCTTAATGGGGGGGGGGGGGGGGGTTGCAAAATAAAACAGGGCCCTTTGTTTAGCAAGGTTCTGAAAAAAAAAGCTCTCATAAAAGTAAAAAATAAATGTAACATGCCATGGAGTGATTTGATGGTTTAATCTGTGGAAGCATTAATATCCAGCGATGTTTAAATCAATTGAGTCAATCCTTTGTGTATTGTGGGGCTAAACTGTTCTAAATCCCTCATCAATATCTTTCAGCTGCAAAATCCCATTGTCACTTTAAACTTGGAACATCATTGAAATTTTGGTATCGAAACGGTATAAACTAATACATACTGGTTATCGATTGGAGTGCTATTGTACCATATCAGTGCAAGCTTGTTATCAGGTCCACAGTTCTGAGCAGTATTTGTTCCAAACCAATAGCGTTGCCATTGCTGGCAAAGCTGTGAACAGCTAATTGTTCTGCTAAGGTTTCTTCTAAGGTATTATGATATCGCAGTGGGGGTAATAACTAGATAACTGAAATCTGCTTAAAAAGCCCTCTGTGCCGGCTTAGTAACTAAAATAAATAAATAAATAGCTTTAGAAGTCACGTGCATGTGTTATCTATAAAATACTGACAGCTGTAAACTGTGTTCCTGCCAGTTTGGTGGCATCTCTGTCGTTTTGCTTAATGCCTATACTAAAGATTTGTATGCCTGCCTGTATCTCAATGGCAGGGTTACCATAGGACTCCACGTAAACTAGGACAGTTAATTCTGGTACATTTTGTATGTTAGCCTATTGTGTGGTTCAGGAGGTGGGAGCTGGGCTCCACCTTATCCTTTCAACTCTTATCATCAATCAAATCTCTTTCCTATTTAAACAATTAGTCACACCCTATGTAGTGTCTTGTGTTCTTTCGTTTGGTTGTGAACATAAGCGGATTGCAAGACCGACAGCAATTTCTTTCTGTGTAAAGAATGAAAAAGTAACAAATTAAGTATGTCATGCTTACCGCACAACTCTTCCTTGGATTCGGAGGGCGCTGAAGATCACTTCTTGGAACATTCTCCGACAGGATCTGGTCAGCCCACCACTCTGATCTCTATCAGGTGTCTCAGTAACATCCAAACAGGTGGCTCCCGAGCAGGACAGCATACTACTACCCACGGCATAAGGAGTCAATCTCCATCGATCAAAACAGCTCTAGGCCAAGGATACATCTCCAGAGAGAGTGAACTTTCAGGACTGGACTCTTAAACTCATAAAGATCCTCCTCAAAAATGGCAGGGAGCAATCGTGAATCTCTTTTCATTTTCTATTGTAATTCCATCTCAGCAGAACAAATTTTTCCACTCAAAAAAACTCCCCAGTCGAGCTCGGCTGTTCAGCAGGTCAGACAGCAGGCAGTCTGTCTCAGAACAAGCTAACCCCATAGCCAGCACATCAGGCCAGCATGCAGCTGCTCCAGTCAACAAAACTCAGCAGGAACATTCTCTGATTTTGTATGAAATAAAAGCATTCAGATATTTACAGATACCTTATCCTCAGTCAATAAAAAACTCAGCAACTTGGGTAAACGGGTGTCCAGCATTGAGCAAGAGAAGCAAGGTTCCGCAGTTACAATGTTTTCCTCCATTCCTGCAGTAAACTCATCCACTTCTACTGTAGCTACAGTCACTTCCGGTTTGATACCAACCCCGGTTCCTCCGGTCGATCCTCCGATCTACAATTTTGCAGCTGCCACAGCATATGGTTCCTCTTCCGTTCATTTTCACTCAATATTCCCACAGATTTGGTGAAGCATAATTGAAGGTACAGATGTTAATCTTGTTTCTCTATTGATGGCTACATCTGAATTTTTGGACCATAGAGTTGTAGATTGCAGAGATTTATCAGTCACGCTGAAATCCAGAGACCCCAGATTACTGAAAAATCTAACTCTGGGGGAAATTTTCCTTGCCTTCGCTTTATACATAGATATATTCAATATACCCAAATCGCAGACACAAACTGTACCCTTGTGAATTCTATATAGTGGAGCTATCTGTCAGATATGGAAGGACTATTTTTTTCAATTACCACAAATCATTTTCAGCAGCTATTTTGGCAACCAATAATCACATCATCCACTGGGCACAATCTGATCTAGACTTTAGATTCAACAGGATTTTCAGTGGTTTCAGAGTCAACACATGCAGGATCGGCCACTCAACCTCTCTGCCCTAAAGCTGCTACACCATCAACTTCCAGATCAGCAGTCTATATCACTACTCCCTGTTTCTCTAACAGAATCCCTAACTCAGCCCCACCTGAGCAATCTACAAGGAAAGAAAAATTTGGGCAAAGAATCAGATTCACAGGAGGAAGGCAAATATGTAATAATTTCAATTCCGGAATATGCTCTTTAAGACAGTGCACAAACATCCATATGTGCAGCTGTGGGAATGCTAATTCTAAAGCCATCTGCCCAGTGACTCTCTCCAACACTTAAAGTCTTCACTCCACTCCAAATACTTCCATTTTAAAACAAACACTTCTGAATCACCTAGACAAGATATTAGCTAATTATTTAATCAATGAACTAGAGAACGGTTTTTCAACCAAACCAAACCAAAATATTCAGGATTAACCCCAGAGGCATCGCCACTCGGAAAAAAATCAGGAAAAAAGCGTCTCCTCGTTGACTTGTCAGCACCACCGGGATCAATCAATCAATCAATCTAAATAAAAATATATATATTTATTGTTTTTATTTATTTATGGTAAAAATGATTTGTGAAGTGCATGCAGTAGACAGAAAAAAAAAAAAATCGTTCCTGTAGTGCATTTTAGAATTCACTACTCAAAGGGTTAAATGTGGTCAGGTCTCATTCAGCATTGGAATGGCCTGTTTATATTCTATTATTTTATTTACAGATGCTTGATTCATGGGATTCGGAACGCTTTTAAACAATCAAAGGTTTTCTAGATCCTGGCCACTTGAAATCGAAAACCGCATCTAAAATCCACAGCTCTTCTTGAAATTAACCCAATAGTTGCGGCAGCATATCTATGGGGTCATCTTTGTTCAAAGAAATCAATACTTTTGTTTTGCATTAACAAATCTTCAGTTCATATTATCAATAAAGGCCGTTCCAGGTCACCTTTTATTATAAAATTACTGCAGCGATTAATATATCAAATAATCCAAGCAAGCCATCTACAGCCACATCAGCAGAAAGTGCAAAGATTAATCAGCATCTAATTAAAAATATGGGGTGCTGGACCTCATCAGTAGTTAAATATGCTCTTCTCCATCTGAGATATCTTCTGCACAATAGTTGATGGCATGTCCATTGTGGAGATGACCCTTTTGCTGGGACCACCAAAGGTTTTTTTTTTCCTTTCCACTGAACAGAGAGTCTTCACATAGTCAGTAGGGAGCCAGTTACTAACCTTCTTTGTTGTGTTAAAATGTTTTCTTTCTTTCTTTCTTTCTTTCTTTCTTTCTTTCTTTCTTTGGTGGTTCTTTTGTTTGTCTGCACATATAGGATTCTTTAGCAGGGAGGCGGGGGTCCATTCTTTGTGGGGTTAGTGATCTCACTTTCTCCAACCCTTGGTTAAGCGCCACTACCTTTACCTCAACAGGAGGGTTCTCCACGAGTCAGAGGGGACCCCTGGACAAACCCAACCTTTTAGCATCTCATGATCTATCACTACCCTTACAATCCGAGGGGCTAAGCTTATTCTTGCTAAACCTCGCTGTTGGAGCTCTCCCTTTGTATCATAAGGCTCTCTTTAAATTTCAGGTTCTCTAGGGGTGCGTCTCCATCCCAACTTTGGAAGTTTGCAATTCACCTCATTCCCCCTTTTCTTCCTTCCTTTCAGGTTCTTGAGTCTCTATTTATGTACAGGGCCCCTCTAGAGATGGGGACCCCTCTTTCATATGTCGGATGACGTGGACCCCTTTTCTATATGTATTCAATCTTTACTAACTCTATGTCCCTGAGCGTGCTGTGCATCTAGCCTTGGGGGTTGCCTCACCACGATGCGGTCTCACCTAACTTTGATGGTAACTTCACCACGATGCGGACCTCGTCCTGCCAAGGGCTTGGTCCAACCAGACACTGATGCCCTTCTTAATGGACAAATCAAACTAACCTTTGCTGAATTAAGACTGGCTTCAGATCCACAGTGTCAGGCATGGGAGGGGAAGAACTTGTGGAAAGTACATCACATTGCAGTTAATGGGACTGTGGAATTAAAGACATATGGTGTCCAGAATGACACATGCATTAAGTCACGGAAGCAAGGGGTGAGGGCTATACCAATATCAAGGAAGGACAAATAAAGGGATGATGTTGGAAAGTTTCACCAAGTGTCGCCATACAAGAGGGAATTATTGCAATGTCTGTAATTTTGGTTTGACTCGGCTGCATTTACTACATAGTACACCAGAGGCCATTAAATAATATTAGATATTGAAGTAATACTTCAATAGTACACTAAACAAAAATATAAACACAACATGTAAAGTGTTGGTCCCGTGTTTCATGAGCTGAAATAAAAGATCCCAGAAATTTTCCATATGCATAAAAAGCTTATTTCTCTCAAATTTTGTGCACAAATTTGTTTACATCCCTGTTAGTAAGCATTTCTCATTTGCCAAGATAACCACCCACCTGACAGATGTGGCATATCATTAAGTTTATTACAAATATATTGTAGTTCTTAGTGGTATTGGGATTGAGGTTGTTTATTAGTGCTGGTATTTTTTTACATTGGTAATGTTAGGTTTGGCTATGTACTGAATAGTTTCTAGATGATTACTGAAGTTCTACATTATGGTTAGTGAACTTGTCTAATTTTACTTAACTTGTTTTGATGCCTAATTTAATTCAAAATGAAAGTTCATAAGATCATGCTGTTTAAATGACCTTTAAAATGTTCAACCTTTTGAAAGTAATTTGCCTTTAATATGGTGACAAGTGCTTCAGGATGACGTGTGAACTGGAAAAAATAAAATAAAAATTATATTAAGACCAAACTTGCAGCGTTTATACAGGAATTTCAAGGCTGAAATCAGGATAAAAGATGCCGGTTTGGGAAAAAAATATTATAGTTAGAAATTGAAAATGGAGAATAATTCCCAAAACATAAATGAACATTTCCTCCTTCCTAATCATATTGCAGTGAAAAATCAAGACTTTATTATAAGTGCAATGTAATTGAAGCAACTGTAGTTAATTTGTGCTAGTAGAGTACAACGGTTAGCACAGGTCTTTTTTTAACAGTCACTTTAAAGCATATTTGTCAGAAATCTGAGTCCTTAACTGTACATGTTTTAATGCTGTCATAAGAACATAATTGTAATAATCTAAAATATAATTGTGTGGTGATTGCTTACTACATTCTTCAGTAACTTAGTATAGATGCAGGTTGTATATACAAATAAATGCACAGATTTAGTGCTGTATTGTTTCAGTATGCTTCAATATACTCTTCATGTTTACTGTAGGCAATCAAACTCAAATGTAGTGCTACATTAAAATGGTCCAAAATACTCAATTACATATAGAAGCTGTAATACTGTAGTATACTTTATAAGGGCCATACACAGATTGGTAAACGTGCACAGTGATTGTAGTTCCCCATGCTTTCGTTGCCGTTGGCTATACTCTTATCATGGTACAGCGCAGTAAGCTCTACTGTATATGCTGGACCTTTTGTTGTGTTCCAAGGGCGCCACCTTCTTGCCACTGATTTACCAGCTTGTTTTCCAATGAGCTCCCAGCCAGAGGAGAGATGGAGCCAGATCATGCTAACACATTCCAATAAGAGCCCTGCTCAAACCTGCACACCCAGCATGCTTTCAAGCCTTGTAATCACTTCTGCTGCTCGGGCTTGAAGAAAGAACTTTTTCCAAGTTACAACCCAGCTGCTAGGAAGCCACTACAAACAACTACAAATAATAATACTTTAAAAGAAAGTTTTTTGTTTTTTTTTCATTTTCCTTATGTTTGACTAAGAAGTAAGTACTTGGAGTTTGAGTCAAGAACTTTAAGGGAATCAAAATGGGTTAGTTGGGACCATGCCCCCAAACCTGAGCCTCCATAATATAGTCATGATTTATTTACACAAACATTCTTACTTCTGGGACTGACACTCAGCATGCTTTGTTTTATTTCAGACTGGAAACTCTTCTGAGAGTTTACATTTTTGTGAGGGAGAAGACAGAATTGGCCAAAAAGTTTTGCCGCAAAAAAGTAAGTGGCTTGCTTTATTTCTGTTTCATGTTTGACATTTGGTTTAGGATTGATCACTGCTAATTTATTTATTTTGTATTGATGTGCCTTAAATATAACATAAACACCAGTACTTTCAGAAAATCCTGAAACCCTAAAATGACAGACATATTTTACACAATGAATGTCTACTATAGTATGAGAATGGTTTTATCAATTCAAACATTAAAGTCAATACAGCATTATGTGAATAATATGAGAAAATAATTAACTGCAAGAAAAAAAAAACATGTTGGGTGGGCTTTTTTTTTACGAACACATATAGAAATCGACATATAGAAAATGCATAAATTAGATACACGCCTAAAAAGTTTTCTGCAAATGTAGCTTTTAACAGCATAATAGTGTCATCACAAAGTGCCAAAAAAAAGCCCAACCTTAACCCCATCTATCCCTGTATAAATTAATTTATTTTTAACGAATGTATTAATAGTTTTGTCATCGAAAAATGCATACTGTCGTGTGTTATGACAACTACATGTCACGTGATATACATATGTATATATACATTATATACATATATATATATATATATATATATATATATATATATATATATATATATATATATATATATATATATATATATATATTATATGTATGTTCTCATAAAAAGTTTTCAGTTGTTTTTTCTAATTTTTCAGATTTTAAATTACAAAATGCTGTGTACACGAAGATTGTTCCAACAGTGGACTTTTGCAGTTTTTCTTCTATGTTCTTCTGTGCCGTGTCAAGGAAGACCTATTGATGCTGTCAGCAACAGAGTGTAAGTCCTAAGTATTATTGCATAAAAATGTATTTAATTTTCTGTTTTTTTATTTAAATACTACATTAACACTGTGCTGCCTTTTATCATGAAATGAGGTATGCAACATGGTAAGAGAGTGAAGTAGTATATATATATACAATATCGTAATTTTGTTTTGTAAATACTACATTTAACATATGGTGCCACAGTTTATGACATTAACACTCAAATGTAGATAATAGATATATATATATATATATATATATATATATATATATATCTATAATATATATATATACTATATAGAGATATATAGATGTATTATAAACGTATTTAAATATATTAATTTTTTAATTTAAATTTTGCATATTATTGTACTTTTGAACAAGTGCAAAACAATGTAAAGGTCTACAGGTTTTGAACTACTGTGCAATGTGGTATATGCTTGATATGTATCCATTTGTCTGCAGTAATGCTAGAATAGTGCCTTCCAAGGTGATCCTTAATTTTTTTTTTACTTTCAAATTTTCAAAGATGCTTTCAAATATATTTTAATAATGGTGCTTAAGGTTATAAAGTGTGTTTATAAGAATGAACTAGAATGAACACATTTGGATTATGCAGAGTTAGGATGACAGTTTATTGCAAGTTGACCATTGATTTTAAAGCACTCTATTCTGGTTTATTTTTTAAAAAATGCTTGCAAACATGTAATAAATGTTTTAATATTTCTGACATCTTAAAATACACCTGAACAGTCATTTTAAGAGTTTAAACAAATATAAGTGAAAGCTAAAAGCAGCCAACAAGTCAAGCGTAGACTTTTCAGCTATGTGTCTCTGCTAGGAATTTTGCAGGTTGTTACCTCAGCCCTTCCGACTGTCTGCTGAAAACACAGATAAATTATTTCTTTGTTGAGGAAATGAGTGCTAACCTAACTAGATTTTGTATTTATTTGTAGTCTCAAATGTGATGAAAACAAAAGGGGTGATAAAACTGGACCAATAAAGGGGTACTGTAAATATCTTACTACTTTAACTGCTGCCTGGATGTGTACTAATAAAGCCTGGTTAGACTACCATATATCATTTTACAAAGCTATTCAGTGTTTACGTATCCAAGAAGCAATCTGTAGGCTTTGGCATGCTCTCTAATTAGAAAGGAAGCTGAAGTTAATGTTCAGTATTGGAAACTTCTGGGAGTTTTTGTGTCACAGTCTAAATGGGGAGAGTTAAAGAGATTATGCTATAACTGTATCTATTATATAAAATGTGCACCTGAAAGATATTCAAATCGTGACATTGTTCAATGATCAATGATTCATGTTAGAGGATTCATGTTAGATAGAGGATTCATTTTAGAGGATTCATGTTATATAGAGGATTCATGTTAGATAGAGGATTAATGTTAGATGATTCATGTTAGATAGAGGACTAGTGTTAGAGGATTCATGTTAGATAGAGAATTCATGTTAGAGAGAGGGTCTAATGTTACAAGATTCATGTTAGATAGAGGATTCATGTTAGAGGATTCATGTTAGATAGAGGATGTTAGCGGATTCTTCTTAGAGGATTCATGTTAGATAGAGGATTCATGTTAGACAGAAGATTCATGTTAGAGGATTCATGTTAGAGAGAAGATTCATGTTAGATGATTCATGTTAGATAGAGGATTCATGTTAGATAGAGAATTCATGTTAGACAGAAGATTCATGTTAGAGGATTCATGTTAGAGAGAGGGTCTAATGTTACAAGATTCATGTTAGATAGAGGATTCATGTTAGATAATGGATGTTAGAGGATTAATCTTAGAGGATTCATGTTAGATAGAAGATTCATGTCATATAAAGGACTCATGTTAGGTAGAGAATTTATGTTAGAGGATTCATGTTAGATAGAGGATGTTAGAGGATTCATGTTAGATAGATGATTCATGTTAGATAGAATATGCATGATAGATAGAGGACTCATGTTAGAGGATTTGTGTTAGATAGAGGATTAGTGTTAGAGGTTTCATGCTAGATGGAGGATTCATGTTAGAGGATTCTTGTTAAATGGAGGACTCATGTTAGATAGAGGATTCGTGTTCGATAGAGGATTCATGTTAATTAGAGGATTCGTGTTAGTTAGAGGAGCAATGGAGAGGCTGGTCCTGGAACTTAAAAAAAAAAAAAAAAAACCTAATAATGTAATATTGATGTTCTTACTATATTTGTTCACTAATTTCTAACTCTATGGTATAATTTTGTTTGCATTCAAATAATACTCTAAACTTTCAAAGTTTTTTGCTGAATGGTGATATAGTTTGTGTAGAACAGGTTTGCGACAGTGTGTGCTCGACAGACCTCACTACGGGTCATCATCACGTATGCAGAACAGGTTTGCGACAGTGTGTGCTCGACAGACCTCACTACGGGTCACTTATCAGTATGCAGTGCACAAAAGGTTTAGGTATGAATGGAGGTTTATGGCTTTTCAAAAATATATCACCATATATCTGTCTCTCAAGATCATAAACAGAAAAGGGAGAGAAAAGAATAGTAATATGAACTGAGAAACGAGCAGCTTAAGTATTTTTTACCTCCTGCAAATCAAGCCAAAAATGACATCCTCTTGAAAGGAGAATTTAACAGCAGGTCTGCCTGGTCAAATATGCAGTTTTATGTCTCTGTTGGAATCTGACAGTCACTCACAATTCAGGGACAGTCCAGTTTCAAAATGTTATGAGTATCAGTCTAATGACCCAGGTATGTTACCAGAGAAAATAACAGATTTTGAGAGGCAAAATATCGTCAAATGTTGTCTGACAAGCATAGTCGTTTAGCGCCACATCAATAAATATTCATGTTACATTATCCCAACTAACAGTATAACAGCATTGTATACTTGACAAAAACTTTTAGAGCTGTAATGAAGTTCTTCAATTTGACTTCTCGTGTGGTTTCTGGGTAACTAGAGATTCACTGAAGGTTAAAACAAACTCACGGTGAATGTACATGCTAAGATTAATAAACAACGCTGAACTTTTCACTGACAGTGGGATTTGTGTATTTGTTTGTTAAAATAACTAACAGAAAACATTTAGGCTTCTGATGTACATGTGCAGAAGAAAACTATCACTTTGTTTTTGCCCATTTCATGCAAGTTGATTTTATAAATCACTAGGGGGGTATTTTACATTTGGTGTACAAGGGTCATATATTTTAATTGTGATTCTACAGCTATGGCCAAAATCTAACCAATTTAACAAGAAATCTAACAAAACAATGTGTGCTACGATTATGGCTTCTGGTAGACTTTTACAATATCACTTTGTAGTTTCTGTGATTACTTGATATTAAATAAAATTAAAAAACTAGAAGGGTGTTTATATGGCAAATCCTGTCAATGTGTGCTCACTGGATTGAGGGGGAAATACATCTGTGCGTTAATGAGAAAAATGTATCACTTTTATTTTTTTAGGTATAGTGAAACTTAATAAACTATACATAACTGTAAACTCGCAGTGCTTCAGTATTTAACACAAAGCTGTTAAGGGTAGCTAAACCGTACTATGGAAAATTGTGCAGGCCTACTTTTATATGTCCAAAATGTTGTAATCGTTTTTATCTAGTAAAGAACGCATTTGACAAATTTATAAAATCCCACACGGAAACACTTATGCACAATATACATGCATATTAAATATAATGTATATCTTTCTTAAACTGATTTAATCAGCATACTATTTAAATTTCAGTAGAAATAAATACAAAACACAGTTACAGAATAATTAACCAAGCCCAAACAGACAAAGAGGAATCAATTCACCTGGCCTTGTGCCCAAGAAGATTACACAAAAGTTTTGCTTGACGACTTGCCAAGTTTGTTAAAGCAGTGAAAATAAATGAACCGGGAGTTGACTGAAATGACATGTATTGTGGTTAGGGTAATCATAGAAAGCAGAAGTGGAGAGAAACAATTAACTTCAGGTAGGTCAAATGAAGAGACTTTTGTTGGCACACTGCCTTGCCAGGATGTTTGAGTTTTTTTTTTTTTTTTTTAAATAAAAATTTTGGCTGCAGGGAATGTAAAGGGAGAAGGGTGAAAGGGTTATATTACTTTTCAAAGAGGCCTTATCTCTAGCTGTTTTTATAGACAAGGAAGTGACTATTCTACTAAAATGTCAGCATGTTTCTTTTTAAGTGCAGTACATAAAAGTTAATTCATATTTAAGTTTCTTCTGAAATATCTAACAGTTTTAACCACATGTAAATCCCAGGTGACAGAAGTGTTTGAAATTACAGTACAGAATCTTATTTCCAAGTTAACCTATTAATATTCAATTCTTAAAGCATTATCCATTAAAAAAAAAAAAAAAAAAAAGATAACCCCTAACAGATACATGTATGCAGAACAACTGGGCATGGTGCATTTATTTAAGCAATAGAACCCTGATAAGAGGGAGTTACCATCTAATGCCCATTTTACCCCCCAATCAGACCCTTTTCTAACTATATACTGTACCCCTCTTAATTGGAGCCTAATTAACTATTAGGTTGAAACAACCATTCCCTCCTCAGACATTTCTTTCTATAATTTTGTAATTGATATATATCCTAGATACAATGTTTCTTTTTGGTACCACATTAGTACAGCAGTGGTTTTCAAACTTGTACCTTTTACCAAATATAATCTGGTCTACCGGTACCCCATCTGAGGTCATAATATACCTATGAAAACAGGAAAACATATGGTCTTTTCTAATTACTAGATTAAATACTGTAAATGAAAAACTGCTGTTACAAACTGACAAAATAAAATGCAATTAGTTAACCACAGATTTTATCATTAAACACTTAACCTGAGTCGATGTAAAATGCTATGTGTGTCTTGAGCGGTGTCAAATCCAGCCAGAATAAGCATATTGTTTTGAAGTGAATATTTCCAAAAAGCTAATTTGTTGAAAGTAGAAAGGGGATATTTATATCAGGTAGTCAAAAATGACTTTTAGCAAAGTGCTTACATGATAAAGTGTTTAGAGCAGTTGCCTGTTTTTGTTAATCAGCTGCAAGACAATTAAAGCATGTTGATAGGCACTTGCTGTATGTTCTGAACACATTCAGTAGGTCTGGAGTAGATTAATCCAATTCCGGATTTAAGGATTGATTGTTTTTTTTTTTTGTTTTTTTATCCCAGGATTCCATTGTTGTAATAATAATAATGATATGATGCTTTTGCTTTCATTAATAATTAATAGTGTGGTGGCGCAGGGTAATGCACTCACACGTCAAAGAGGTTCTTCAACTAATTCATTAATAATGAAAAAACACATACAAGCATTGCAAGATAAGTCGTGTTGCTACAGCTCCACCGTAGAACAAGTGAGTGATTTCACTGTTTAAAGTAGGGCGGTCCAGCTGTCCTCTCAACTCAGTAAAGAAAGGGTCCTGTTACCAGAAGGTTCCAGGTTCAATCCCAGCCACTGTCTCACTGTGTGTGACCATGATCAAGTCATATAACCTCCTTGTACTCCATCCTTCAGATGAGACACAATACAACCAAGGTCCTAGTGTAAGTGACTCTGCAGCAGCAATTGTGATGAATAGTTCACCCTCAGGTCTTTGTACGTCATTGGATAAAAAGCTTCTTCTAAATAATAATAATAACAACAATAATAATAATACTGTTATTTAAAAACCTAAAACATAGATAAAACACTGCACTGATTAAACTGTTAACACTGAACATTTAAACTCCAGAAAGTAAACGTACCTAGTAAATACTACACATTTTTAAAGAAGTAACATCATATGATGCAATCTTTTGAGTTGTTTTTTTTTTTTTTTTTTTTTTTTTAACCCAGACTAATTTAAATATGTAAGAGCCATGTGTACACTGAATGCTTACTCACTGTCAGCAGCCGGCTGGCTGTTTATAGAGTTAACCTCACCCAACAGAAAATTGGCTGTGGATTTATTTGAAAGGAGAGCCAACATTGTTGATTCAATTGCGAAGTCACAAAGTATTACAAAGTTGTAAAAAAAAAACATTGTCTGTCATTACAGGATTTTTTTTTTTTGCATACCCCCTGATAAGAGCTTGCGTACCCCAATTTGAAAACAGCTGATCTACAGCAAAAGTCATTGGTAACATGATGGAATTAACATGTTCTGCTAGTATGCTAGTATTGTGTTCAACAATCTAGGAGACTCACTCTTCCAACAGTTTGTGTATCCTTGTCATTGAATGTAGCTTCTGAACTTCACAACAATTTACAGACTATTCCCGGAACAGGAGCAAGGGCTGCAGGACCACTTTGCCGTCCACCTGAGAAGGCTGCGAGCAGCGAGGATAGGCAAGAGATGAGGGGAAGAAATACATAACAGATGATAGTGGTATTGACTGCCAGCAAGATAAGCTTTGAGGATACCCAGGGAGAGGTGAGATTGTCTTTTGTGTGATCAAAGAAAGACAAAATGAAGTCGTGGTTGAAAGGTGAAATGTTGGGTAGGAGGAGTGGGTGGATGGAGCAAGGGCAGTGTCCCTATAGTCTTCAGATGAAGCTAGGAAATTTGCGAAGAGATGGATTTAGTTGAATATCACCTTGCTGAATTGAGGTACAGGAGGAAACCAGATGTCTGAACCCGGAGACTCGATAATATTGTGTCTAATCTCAGGAGAGAAAGAGAGAGAGAGCTGATGAACCAGTGAAGCAGAGGAGGAGCCAGAACGAGAAGCAGTCGCAAGTGTGAAGCTTGACAGCTCCACGGTAGGTTGGGCACTGCTGTAATGGCTAATTGATGGAGGGAGGGCTCCTGGTTCCAAATGAGTAATCCTGTTATCAATCGCATCCATAAGGTCAGAAACTGAAGAAACAGCAGTGTTGAAATGATGAATGAGTTGCTTGATGTCACTGGAGATTTAGAGAAGCAGATTGGAGAAAGAATCTAGATCAGGTAAAATATCAGTCTGGAGGGTTGAATGAGAAGGAGCAGGATGGGGAGCTTGTGAAGTCATCCATCCAAAGTTAGAGGCAGAAGGCACTCTAAGAGAGCTAGCCTGCACAGCGGGCCATGGATATTCACTGAGAAGCCTGGTTCACTGGACTGATGCTAGTGAAGGAAAGACAGGATCGACTGAGACGATACACTAAGTTCACGATATGATGTGTACACCAACCAGATACGACATGTATCACGATACATGTTTTGTTTTTATTATTAAGCAATTTATGACATTCTATATACTGTATGTTTTTTTTTTTTTGTGAGTACTTTTTTCTAAAGGATTGTTAATTATTAAAATATTTAATCCTGAAGAAAATTAGTGAATAAGTTTTAACAACAGGCTTCCAATTTCAAAGGATTGGACTATATCTTTTACTCCCATGACACAGGATAACATACTCTAATAATCCAAAACACAAGTGTTATAAATCTGTAGACTCTTAAATGAAAAAAAAAAACCTGAAATATCTGTCTTGTTCAACGTTATACGACTCCTATCTTGAAACGACTGTTGGCAGACAAAGTTTCACTTTGTTATTTACCCTTCAGGACCAAACATTTTTCAGTGGGATGCTCCCCAAGGGGTTTTTTTCTTGGCTGTTGTTGACTCTCTTCCGATAAAAACCATTAACAATCTATTGTTTACAGTAGCATCTTGGAATTGGTGTTGTTTTTTTTCCAAAACACTCTGGGCAACATTCTAAAATACACACAACATACAAACTTTTTGCATTTTTTTCAATATGATATTTCTTTTTTCTTTTTTTAACATTAAGTATTGTTTTATTATGTATTCTGTATGGAGATACATTTATAAAAACGTGTTATTCTATGACCCGAGGGACCTTGATATTTATTGAAAGTTTTGTTGAAAAATAGAGATGTTTGGTAAAATTAAAACATTCTTTCACTTGAGGGATTGCAATGATGTTTGTTCTCAGGGTCTTTATAAGCAACAGTGGACACTTCTGTCACTTATTTTCTCAAAATAAATATGTATAACTAAAATAGTTATTAATTCCATTATTATCAATTATCGTTACACCCCTAGTGAATTGGCAGTACATGGTAAACCGAGAGATCCGATCACTCCTGGCTGGAATTGACATTCATTTTTTAAAGAGCGCTTTCAGGAGCCTGTTGGTAGGCCAGTCTTTAAAGAAAAGCCGAGCTGAAGAAGCTTCCCGGGGTGAAAGCATTTAGGGGATTAGTAGCATCCAAAGATGATTTTTTTTGTTCCCTATCTTGTGAATCAATTGTGTAATTGATCATTCACAGATTAGAAGATTAAAAAGACAAGAAACTTAAATATACTTTTGCATGAAACACATTAAAAAGAAATTAAAACTACTCAATACTGTCACATAGGTCTCTTTGACCCACACATTTTTGAACTGGTTCGTTATGAAAATGAAAGACATACTATCGGATACAACTGAAAAGTTGTATTCATGAACATCATATCTAACATTTGCATTGCAAAAATACCATATTTAAATGGCAAATTAAACTTAAAATGCTTTATTTTTATAATGAGCGCATATACAGCACCACTACAGTGAAAAAATATAATAAAATACACATTTCAAAAGAAACAGGTATGTACATATACCCTTGTACAGGTGTAAACGGGTATATGTACACACTAAACTATAAAACCGAAATCATTGTTTCTAATGCTACATAAAAATAAAATATAACACTACTTCAAGTATAAAGGCTGCATTGTACTCTATGGAGAAGCGTACGCGTCTGCCAGCTGACTGTGCCTGCATCCAGGAGCTGTGCAGTAAACACAGACACAGTTCCATTGAACACTATTGTGTAAACACCTGTAAACTGGTTCATACAAACCTGCAAAACCAAAATGTTTTTTTTTTCTAAAAGTATATAAAAAAAAATATATATATATATATATATATATATATATATATATATATATATATATATATATATATATATATATATATATATATATTATGTTTCATATCAGGCACATAAGTTGTTATCCTACCTGTCATTTCAGTTTGCTGTATGTATCTAAATGCAGCTTGCCCTTAAATAGTTCCTTCTGATATATTCCCAGTTGCATTTGTGGTACATTGAATAATAAGCAACTAAGCTTTCACTGAGTTGGCATCTTGACAAATCCACAATCATAGCAATCTCTGTCTCGTAGTCAGTCTACAAACAAAGGCTTGAAATAAAAATAAATAAAAAAAACATGTGTGCTAGGAGTAGGAAGTGTGTCTTCTGTGCTGCATTTACAAAAATAATAGAATCTCTTACATTATATAAAAAAAAGACATGTACTGTAATGCCTGGGCCACATTGATCCACATAGCGGTTCTAGGTAGAAATGTTTATAAATGTATCATTTTTACAGTTCTGGCTACCAAACACCATCAGGATATTTAATTCATACATTTAGGAAAAGTCAAAAATGGACATACACATACGATTTACAACGGAAGAGTAATTACCATTTTAAGTACAAAATGGGTCACAATGAACCGCATGGTGGTTCTAGTGTTAACTTCAAACTACATTTTCTTTTGTACATTTCCCTTGCTTTTCTGATGTTTGCAATCATTCTTCTATGTGCTTAGTGTGGGGTTTCTTTTCTTAAAGTACTTTGACAAGGAGTTCAGGTGCTGCTCTTCAGTTCTAGTTATCTGCTATACATACATTGGCTCTCAAAAGTATTCACCCCCCCCCCAATCGAAATGGATTTAATTAGCAGTTTGTGCCTCTGATCAACAGAAAAAAAGTCCATAATGTCAAAGTGAAAAAGAAAATCTACAAATTACAAATACAAAACAGAAAATAATTGATTGCACAAGTATTCACCCCCTTGAGTCAATATTTGGTAGAGGCACCTTTGGCAGCAATTACAGCCATGAGTCTATTTAGATAAGTATCTACCAGCTTTGCACATCTGGACACTACAATTTTTGCCCATTCTTCTTTGCAAAATTGCTCAAGCTCTATCAGGTTGGATGTGGACCTTTGGTGAACAGCAATTTTCAACTCTTTCCACATATTCTCAATTGGATTGAGGTCTGGGCTTTGACTGGGCCACTCCAGGACATTGACCTTTTTGTTTTTAAGCCACTCTAGTGTGTGTTTGGCTGTATGTCTGGGGTCATTGTCCTGCTGGAAGATAAATCTTCTCCCAAGTCCCAGGTCTCTTGTAGACTTCAGCAGGTTTTCCTCCAGGATTTCTCTGTACTTTGCTGCATCAATTTTGCCCTCTATCTTCACAAGCTTTCCAGGCCCTGATGCAGAGAAGCATCCTCATAGCTCTATTTTGGTCTCATCAGACCATTGACTCTTCTTCCACTTGGTCTCAGAGTCTCCCACATGGCAAATTCTAGCCAAGATTTGATGTGAGTTTTTTTCAACAATGGTTTTCTTTTTACCACTCTCCCATAAAGACCAGTTTTGTGAAGCACCTAGGCTATTGTTGCCGTATGCACAGGGTCTCCCAACTCAGCCGTGGAAGACTGTAACTCCTTTAGAGTTGCCATAGGCCTCTTGGTGGCCTCCCTGACTAGTGCCCTTCTCGCCTGGATACTCAGTTTTTGGGACGGCCTCTTCTAGACAGATTCACAGTTGTGCCATATTCTCTCCATTTCTTAATAAAGGAATTTACTGTGCTCCATGGGATATTCAATGCCTTGGAAATGTTTTTATATCCTACCCCTGATCTGGTGCTTTTGAAGAACCTTATTCCGGATTTGCTTTGAATGTTCCTTCGCCTTCATGATGTAGTTTTTGTTAGGAAATGTACTAAGCAACTGTGGGACCTCCCAGAGACAGGTATATTTAACCTGAAATCATGTGAAACACCTTAATTGCACACAGGTGGACTCCATTCAACTAATTATGTGACTTCTAAAGACAATTGGTTGCAGCAGAGCTTATTTAGGTGTGTCATAGCAAAGGGGGGTGAATACTTATGCAATCAATTATTTTCTGTTTTATATTTGTAATTAATTTAGAACAATTTGTGGATTTTATTTTTCACTTTGACATTATGCACTTTTTTGTGTTGATCAGTGGCAAAAACTCCTAATTAAATCCATTTTGATTCCATGTTGTAACACAATAAAATGTGGAAAGGTCTAAAGGGGAAGGGGAAGGGGGAGGGGGGGGGAATACTTTTGAGAGCCATTGTATATACTGTTCACTAAGAACTTAGTCACTGCATGCACAATGGTACCACGTTATATTTTCTATCTGTATTTTATAATGCATATTTTTTCAAAGTTTTGGCAGGGTAATTTCTCAAACTCCAAAGAGTTTACACAAACTGTTTTAAAATGTCTGTAAATTTATATACATTGCTGCACAACTTGACCTACAGAAAAAATACATTATTATCCAGCTTGTATACGACAGCACTATTGCCCTATTTGTGAAAAAAAGCACAGAGCCAGCACTGAAATGCATTGTTTCTCTACAGGGCACCAGATTATGTTAAAATATGTTAGGAATAAACTGCAGAAATAACTCTACTCTTTGTCACAGGCTTAACTGTTCTTATAAGACATGTTGTGGAAATTGTGTTATTTATGTTTTAGGCCATCATGAATCCTGATGTTTTAAAGAGCCAAATATTACACAATCCAATTGCTGTCATTGCAGAGCCTTTGAAATAAGCACTGCGCATATTCTTTCACAAGCTTTCCACACTGTCTAATGTTTTCTTACCAATCTGTTTCCATCTTTGTTTGAAGAACCTTATTCCGGATTTGCTTTGAATGTTCCTTCGTCTTCATGGTGTAGTTTTTGTTAGGAAATGTACTAACCAACTGTGGGACCTCCCAGAGACAGGTGTATTTAACCTGAAATCACGTGAAACACCTTAATCACACACAGATGGACTCCATTCAACTAATTATGTGACTTCTAAAGACAATTGGTTGCACCAGAGCAAAGGGGTAGGGGTGGGGGTGGGGGGTGGAATACTTATGCAATCAATTATTTTCTGTTTTGTATTTGCAATTAATTTAGAATAATTAGTAGATTTTATTTTTCACTTTGACATTATGGACTTTTTTTGTGTTGATCAGTTCATCAGTCCAAGGGGGGTGAATACTTTTGTGTTGTGTGTGTGTGTGTGTGTGTGTGTGTATATATATATATATATATATATATATATATATATATATATATATATATATATATATATATATATATTTATATTATATATTTTTTTTTTTTTTATACCTCGGTGGAAGTGATCACCTGGTGGTAGGTTTCATTGTTTTTGTTTTAGGTATTATGAAGTTTATATCTCTTTACGTATTATGTAATTTATATCACCTTTCACGTATTATGTACTACATCGTATTACAAACTTTAATCATCGTCAAATTGTGCATAATCTTCGTATAGTTTATTTCTCATGATATAGACATCAGTCAATAAGTGCAAATTAGCTAGAACATTCTGTTCTCAGCATCATCAGTCAAATAATATAAAACACTGACACACAATAACCGGTACCTTTCTATTAATAGGATATATATATATATATATATATATATATATATATATATATATATATATATATATATTATTCTAGCTCACAATATATAGAAACACTCAGAAAATGAAATGTTATATTGGACTTTATTGTCAGGCAGAATCAATGTGCAAATAATCTAAAGCTAGTACATCATTTTCACTAATATTACCTGCAGTGCACTTTATATGCTTGTCTCATATATTGGTTATAGAAATCTGTATTTGATTTAGGATAGTAGGAGTACAGGGGTTCTTGGTCCAACTCCTATAAATACTACAGAAAAAAGTGTGTTAACCTGACACATAATTACACTTTACTTCTATGCCTCATGTTTTAGCTGCTTACATGAAAGAGCTGGGTACTTAAGATGTGTTTGATGTACATATCTATTTGTACCCACATTGCATTCTGATTTGTAGAGTATGTATTTCAAGCATAGGGAAAAAAGTAATGCAGACATGAATATTTTCTAATACCCCCTTAGCCCCCCAAAACGCTCAAAAACTACAAAACTTTAAGCGCATTATAAATACTTTAAGTGCAGTGCAGAGGCCAGGACCAGAGGACACCACTGGAAACTAAGCGGCAACAAGGAAGTAGCACGATTTTTTACAATTTTAGCGTTTCTAACAGCCACCACCAGCTTGGACAGATAGGTAATGCTGACCAGACCCCTGTTGCTGGTAAATGTGAGGGTGTCTTAAGTTTGAATACGGTAACTTGGACAAGTTGAACTTGTGTCAGTCATGGCTCTATTGGAAGAAATAACACAAATCCATACAAAAATGATAGATATAGGATAGGCTGGACAGATCCCTATACTCAAAGGACTGGCTCAGGCAGCATCCTCTGGCTGCTGATCGGCTTGAGATGAGTAAGGGCCAGGACAAGACATACAAACAAGACACACTGAACTCTCACTAAGGAGGATGAGAGACAGAACATATGAAAGACGAAGTTCTCAAGTCCAGGCCAGGTCAGGCAGCATCCCCTGGCTGCTGAGCGACAAGGAGAATGAGATATAGAGAACAAAAGGACAGATCCCATCAGGCAACATCGGCTGGCAGCTGGGTTGCATGGAGATTTAGAGAAAAATGTCCTGGGTACATATAGGAGAGACGAAGGAAGAGAACCCCCCCCCCCCCCCCCCCCCCCCCCCCCCCCCCGTGCCTCAGAGGGGCAAGAAAGGTGCTCAGACGTAGAAGAGAAACTTGGGAGAATGATAGCAGGTTGTGGCCTCCATGAGTCTAGCACATAAGCTGCAAAAGTATTGATGTGGCTGGGGGTCTCCATTGACCAGCGAGGAACCGAAGGGCAGGAGGCCGACCCGGTCAGTCAGGGGAGTGAGAATCACTCCCCCCCCCCAAAAGAAGGATCCCCCGCTCCCTGCAGAACCACATCATTCAGATAGGAAACAGACTGCAGAGCCGCACATAGATGATAGAAAAGGCTGGAAAAAGAAACAAAACAAAGAGAGGTTAGTATGATGGACTATGGATTGGAGGCCATCCGCACTGTGGAGAGGAATCCCCCCCCCATTGGGAGAAAACCTGTGGTGGACCTGACGGAGACGGCGCCCTCACTCCGGGCATACTAACGAGGAACTGGAGAGCCGCTGTAATGTCCAGTACTGGTTGATTCCTTTGAGTTCTGCAGAAGTGGCTGCAGAGTGGGGAGGATAAAACTGAGGGAAGAGCCTGGACCTGGACGGAAGGGTGTTGAGAAGCAAAGAAGTTGGGATGAAACCAATGTCTTGTAATGACATTTCTTGAAGAGTCGATGAAGAGAGGATCTGAAGGGAGACAAAAGTTTCTTGATGTTTTTGATGAATAGGACAAAGTGATTTCTGGGGACTTGAGTGAGGTCGGAGCGTCGCAGGCAGATGGCTGGGAAACTGGAGACTTAAGTGACTGAAAACTAGTAGCAGTGCAGGAACCCAAAGAAGGCGACTAGGCACAGAGCTTCCATGACAATGCCATCGAAAGGGGTGAAGCAGCCATGACAGAGGGATGAGATGAGGCGAAGGAGGATATCCGATGAGATTGATTGTCTTGGTGGAGAGGTGGGAGGGAGGCTCTTCTCCATGTCCTGGATCATCAGGCGGACCTCCGGGATGGAAAGGGGGGGACGGGGGACTGGAGGCGGAACTGGTGCTGGATACCTGAGAGGTAATTCCTGATGCAGGAAGGGGCCAGGTTAAGGGATAGACTGAGGTGTATGAAAAAGGCAAGGAGGTGCTGAAGGTTATAGGTAGTAAGAGAGATCCGATTTTGGGAACAAAATGTGGTGAAGGAAGACCAGGCAGAAGAATAAGAAGAGCGAGTGAAGGGGCTCTCGCTGAAGTTGCAGGCTGACTGGAGGAGGCTGGAGAGTGTGAAGTTTAGTGGAATACCAATTGATTGAAAGGAGGAACTTGCCGAGGGTTGGGGTCTGCTTCTCGGACCAGGCTGTGAAACTTGTGGACCATCACACAACCTCCACCATGTTTAACACTGGGCAAGGTTAACTTTTTTTTTTTTACTACAAGGTTTAGTATTCTGTAGTGAAATTATTACAGCTGGCCAAAGTCCAGTATCTGGTAGTCCAGTATCTTGAGGATCTCTCTGAGTGTCAAGCAGACTGATGGGATGGATAGGAGTGTTGGGAAAGGGACGGAGTTGAGGCAGTAGAAATACTGAATTCCGGAGATGTAGGCTTTAATGGTAGTGGGGACGAAGTGAAGAGAATCCCTTACATGGGCAATGGAGGCTAGAATATGTCACTCATTAAATCAGAGTGGGCTGCATTTGGTTTTGAGTGCAGAAAGTTATAAATGTTTTCCATCCGATGGTGTACCATGATTTGGTCGCCGGGGCTAAGGCTGTTGCCATGTAGTAGCGAGCAGATTGCAAAAGGTTGGAGAGTGCTGTATTTAGTTGAACAGCAGATGTTGGTGTTGCGGAGTTTGATGAGGGCTGAGGTGGCAGCTGGAGCTGGAGCCTTATTTATACTTATTTATTTTTTATTTTATTTATTTTTAGAGATCTGAGTATTGGAGGAGAACTAGAGCTATGGAACCTCTGGGGGAGAGCAGTTGCAGATTTAAACAGTAAACTAAAGCAACTTTTGCATGCTGCAATAGTGAGCAGATCTGAAGAGGGAGCCGAGGATTTGCTGTAGTGAGGAGTGATTAACAGTAGAGGTGAGTCTGCTGAACAGGCAGAGATCTGAGGGAGTAAACAATGGAATGCTGTCAGTAGTGTGTAGTGGCTTGCTATAGATATCAGAGAGCTGCTGAATGCAGTGGAAATTGGTATTTGAGAGTTAAGGTGGTTTTAGATGATGTCGAAGATGGGGCTGCCTTTGGGCAGAGATGAAGAATGCACAGATCTGAGGTTGCTGCAAAACCTATTGATTTGATCTGGAGCAATCTGAGTGTATTGTCTACTGCAGGGTAGGAGGATATTTTGACTGATAATCGTAGGACATGGTTTCCATATCTGACTGGCAGCACATATTGAATGAAATGATGGCTGTGAAAGTTGCATAAAGTGCCTTGATGAAGTTGGGGGCTAATGGGGAAGTGCAAATTCGGGAACAGGAAGGGTGCAGGAATGGCCTAATGGCCGAAAGCTGGAAATTAATGTAATGGCGGATTCTTAGCATCTCAGAAAGCTGATAAGCTTGGCTTCATGACCAGGTCCTCAAGGGGAAGGGAGGAGGGTTGGATTTGAAGAATACAAGTTAATATAAGTAGCAGAAAAGGTTGAGGCAGGAGGAGACTGAGAATTCCTCAACTAAGTGACAACTAACTGCAGGAATTGATAGAAAGCTTGGAGTGTGTGAGATTCGCAGCTGTAGCAAACCAATTTAAATTATGTAGAGCTTGTGGTGTTATGCTGCCTTCTAGAGGCTGTGATTGGAATTTAAACTATTGGCTTCAGTGAAGCATAGCAGCATATATTTGGTTATTGCGATTACAATCCTTGTCTATGTATAAAACATTTGCTTTAGAAAGTTAGTGATGTATACAAATAAGTTAACATAGGTCTACAAGAGGATCCTGCATAGATGTCACAATGCAACGAGTTGAACTCACTCTCATGTTGCAAAAGCGCAGCAGCAGGAGCCAGACGATTGAAGTAGTGAGGCACAGGCTCTCAATGCCTGTTAAAGCTGCCTGGTCGCCTTGGCAACTTACCACTCTCAGTAGTCACTTGATGAGGCATTACCGTGGTAACCAAGGTCTGTGAGGCACCAATGGAAAAGAGTTGCCATACAGCAGTCTCGTTGGAACCAGTCTTCTGATGAAAACGTGGACCAAGTTGAGTAATGGAACTGTGCTTTGAACGACGCTGTAGCTGGGCTGAAGACGGGATGGACCAGAAAAGACTATCACTGGAGTTCCTGCAACCGAATAGAGAAGCTGAATGATGAGAAGAATCACCTGAGCAGGTAGGAAAACAGCTGCTAATATCTTGGCAGAGCTGTGCATAGAAATGACCTGCAGTGAAGTATGAATGATGTAGTCTGAGCATTTGCTATAAAACAAAAAACAAACACAAGACAAAGAGAGGAAGTAGTACTAGGTTAATATAGGAAAAAGAGCGAGGTTGACAGGCAGAGCTGCCAAACGGAACTCCCAGCACTGCCCTGGCTACACCCCTTGACTGACATGGTGAGTGCTGCGCAAGGCTATTTAGAGATGACTGGAAATGAGCTGCCCCCTCCCACTCGGATGTGATTGAGTCAGCTGATCACCTCCCCCAGGCGGAGCACAGCTGAGGAAAGCTAGAGTGGACGGCATAGAGAAATGAGGTAAACAGGGAAAAAACGCTCCCTACAGTGTCCCCCAAATTACCCATAATGACTAACATGTTGAATCCCTTTGACTCTAAAAGAATCACTTATTTATAAAATCAGAAAAGAAACAAATGCCAACCAATGCATTGTAATACTAATCCACCAAAGAGCCGTGCACATTTGATTATTTCATTCCAGGTCTTTGTTACAGACAGGTTCTAAATTGTTTAAACAATTAAATCTCCATCAAGGTACTAAAGTAATTCACTGGAGTTACACATCCCTGGACGACTGTTCACAGTGGTGCACTGCGAGGGCCCTTATAAACCAGTTATTTACTACATACCCATGATTACTAAACTAGACCAATTACACATTTATTAAGGTGTTCATCTGTTAATTTGTAACCCCTGAAATCTGATGTGGAATGGTCCTCAAGGCCTGGAGTTCTGCACCACTGGTTTAGCAGATCTGTTTGGGCTGGATGAAATTCCCTTTTCAATATTGCCACCTGTGGGTGAACAGATAATTACATAGGCTTCAAAAAAGAACATTTGTGAAGTGCCTGCCAGCAGAGGTATCTATTTTCCAACTCCACAACATATATGGACATATTTTTTAAGCATTTTTAACTCCTATTTTATGAAAGAAGAAAAAACACCAGAATTATTATTTAAACTTATTTTATTTATGTATTTATTTATTTATTTACAAAAGTAGAACAGTAGAACAATTCAATTCAATTTCTTAAATTGTAGCTCATACTGTCAATTACTTTATTGATCAGCCACTAATTAGAAGAACATTGAAAATACATTTACAGGAAACAAACATTAATATTAGATTTGAATAGATTTTCCAATATCAATTTCTTAGCCTTTAGAACAGTAAACTGGAAATAGCTGTTGAACTGGTAGGAGTCTCTTGAACCAGCACGACCAGTTAAAAACCAACTACCAGTCCTCAATAAAAAGGTGAAGATTGTTATTTAAAACTCCAACAACAAAACTAAACCTAATTTGTTTATAAATCACGTATGAGAAATAAACCAATAGCCTTAAGGATCAGTCAGAATCCCAGTACATATAATATAACTTAATATGTGTTGTTGACCTTGTCTCTTACTGTATAAAAGTGTATTGTCGTGAATACTTTGGGTAGACAAGATGACAGCAAAGCAAAGCTAATGTGTAAAACTGCACATACTAGCTTAGGAATGGTGAAATTAAAAGAAAAGAACACATTGCGTAGTTGATATGTTATTAGAAATGTTTTAATAAAATAATACATTACATAGTTGATTCTATTATCTGTGTCTTTAGAATGTTTTGTTCCTGATAGACATGAGAATGTTCAGAATTCTGGCATTTTGATTGGGTGAATGTCACTTCCTGTAATAACACTATGTAACACAATTTTTGTTCCTGGGTAGTAAGTGTTATTTCCTAATTGCTTATGCCTCAAAAGTATAGAAAATGGCTATTATTTCCCACAAACTTTGCTTTTGTGACCAGGACAGTGATATTTCAAAATATCACTATTTCCAATGGGAAAACGGGCAAATGTGTGTCTTTTCGTTCACATAAAGTCAGAAAAAAATACATATGAATCCAAGTTAACATGTATTTATACTAAAGTAATACAAAAATGACTACAAAAGATTTAGAAGTGGGTAGTTTTTCGAGATTTACGATTATACTGTATTTACAAATCTCGAAAAACTACTCACTTCTTAATCTTTTGTAGTCATTTTGTATTACTTTAGTATAAATACATGTTAATTTGGATTCATATGTTGTTTTTTTCTGACTTTATGTGAACGAAAAGACACACATTTGCCCGTTTTCCCATTGGAAATAGTGATATTTTTAAATATCACTGTCCTGGTCACAAAAGCAAAGTTTGTGGGGAATAATAGCCATTTTCTATACTTTTGAGGCATAAGCAATTAGGAAATAACACTTACTACCCAGGAACAAAAAAAAAAAAAAAATTGTTACACGGTGTAATAATAATCCAGAGAATAGATGTCATCCTGTGCAAAGTTCTTAAGTTAAAAACACTTTATGACCTAAAGTAGTTTGTGAGTACAGTATTCATTTTGTGATTTGTGATAAGTTAACGTGTTGTGTGTGTAGATGTCTAGTACAGAAATCATGTCGCACAGTCTGTGCAGCCAGAACGATATGACATATTGTATAACAATAAGAGACACTATACACAACGCATTCATTTATAGCATTGCTAATAATGTTATTTCTTGAAGTTATGGCTATACTGCATTCTTTATCTTGAATCCCAGCAGTTTTACTTGAACAGAGAATTTTTTAAGTCGTTTGCTCCACTTAACTAGAAAATTGTTTTGAAAAATGGCTCAGTGTGGAACTCAGCATCTGTGTTGGCAGTAGATGTAATAGTTAACCAGGAATCATGGCAGCGCTTTCATGGAAGGTGTTACTGGACATACTTGCTTTATTTTAGTTAGGTGTGAGTATCTGGAACTCTGCTGATTTAAGGTAAATACAATATCAAATAGGGATTGGCTGTTGGCCAGGTTTTTAGAAACGTTGATTACTTTAAGTAAAAACACATTGCCACAAGGTGACTCGATGAATTAACGCAGTTATCATTGGGTTCCATGCAGTAATTTAAGGGAGGCTGAGAGCGAGGGGTAATATAATTATCCGGAAAAGTAAGGGTTTCCACACAAACTGAAGGGAAAGTATTCAGACCCATTGGATCCCCACAGCGGCTATGCATTTCACAAAGCTCTCACAGTAAACTAACAAACAAAGATGGAAACAGATTGGTAAGAAAACATTAGACAGTGTGGAAAGCTTGTGAAAGAATATGCACAGTGCTTATTTCAAATTTAAAACATCAGGATTAATGATGGACTAAAACATAAATATCACAATTTCCACAACTTGTCCTTATAAGAACAGTTAAGCCTGTGTCAAAGAGTAGAGTTATTTCTGCAGTTTATTCCTAACATATTTTAACATAATCTGGTGCCCTGTAGAGAAACAATGCATTTCAGTGCTGGCTCTGTGCTTTTTTTCACAAATAGGGCAATAGTGCTGTCATATACAAGCTGGATAATAATGTATTTTTTCTGTAGGTTAAGTTGATTGCAGCAATGTATATAAATTTACAGACATTTTAAAACAGTTTGTGTAAACTCTTTGGAGTTTGAGAAATTACCCTGCTAAAACTTTGAAAAAATATATGCATTATAAAATACAAATAGAAAACATAACGTGGTACCATTGTGCATGCAGTGACTAAGTTCTTAGTGAACAGTGTATACAGTGGCTCTCAAAAGTATTCACCCCAACCCCCTTTAGACTTTTCCACATTTTATTGTGTTACAACATGGAATCAAAATGGATTTAATTAGGAGTTTTTGCCACTGATCAACACAAAAAAAGTGCATAATGTCAAAGTGAAAAATAAAATCCACAAATTGTTCTAAATTAATTACAAATATAAAACAGAAAATAATTGATTGCATAAGTATTCACCCCCCTTTGCTATGACACACCTAAATAAGCTCTGCTGCAACCAATTGTCTTTAGAAGTCACATAATTAGTTGAATGGAGTCCACCTGTGTGCAATTAAGGTGTTTCACATGATTTCAGGTTAAATACACTTGTATCTTGGAGGTCCCACAGTTGCTTAGTACATTTCCTAACAAAAACTACATCATGAAGACGAAGGAACATTCAAAGCAAATCCAGAATAATGTTCTTCAAAAGCACCAATCAGGGGTAAGATATAAAAACATTTCTAAGGCATTGAATATCCCCTGGAGCACAGTAAATTCCTTTATTAAGAAATGGAGAGAATATGGCACAACTGTGAATCTGTCTAGAAGAGGCCGTCCCAAAAACTGAGTATCCAGGCGAGAAGGGCACTAGTCAGGGAGGCCACCAAGAGGCCTATGGCAACTCTAAAGGAGTTACAGTCTTCCACGGCTGAGTTGGGAGACCCTGTGCATACGGCAGCAATAGCCTGGGTGCTTCACAAAACTGGTCTTTATGGGAGAGTGGTAAAAAGAAAACCATTGTTGAAAAAACAAAAAGATCTTGGCTAGAATTTGCCATGTGGGAGACTCTGAGACCAAGTGGAAGAAGATTCTATGGTTTAATGAGACCAAAATAAAGCTTTTTTGCCTCAATGTTGAGCACTGTGTTTGGCGAAGGCCTAACACCACACAGCATCCTGAGAACACCATCCCTACTGTGAAGCATGGTGGTGGCAGCTACAGGCTATGGGGATGCTTCTCTGCTTCAGGGCCTGGAAAGCTTGTGAAGATAGAGGGCAAAATTAATGCAGCAAAGTACAGAGAAATCCTAGAGGAAAACCTGCTGAAGTCTACGAGAGACCAGGGACTTGGTAGAAGATTCATCTTCCAGCAGGACAATGACCCCAAACATACAGCCAAAACCACACTGGAGTGGCTTAAAAACAAAAAGGTCAATGTCCTGGAGTGGCCCAGTCAAAGCCCGGACCTCAATCCAATTGAGAATATGTGGAAAGAGTTGAAAATTGCTGTTCACCAAAGGTCCCCATCCAACTTGACGGAGCTTGAGCAATTTTGCAAATAAGAATGGGCAAAATTTGTAGTGTCCAGATGTGCAAAGCTGGTAGAGACTTACCCAAATAGATTCATGGCTGTAATTGCTGCCAAAGGTGCCTCTACCAAATATTGACTCAAGGGGGTGAATACTTGTGCAATCAATTATTTTCTGTTTTGTATTTGTAATTAATTTAGAACAATTTGTAGATTTTATTTTTCACTTTGACATCATGGACTTTTTTGTGTTGATCAGTGGCAAAAACTCCTAATTAAATCCATTTTGATTCCATGTTGTAACACAATAAAATGTGGAAAAGTCCAAGGGGGGTGAATACTTTTGCGAGCCACTGTATACTGTATATGAATATTAACATATTGCATGTGATGTAATTGGTACCTACTTTTTAACAACCAATGGGAACAGAGCAGGGCAAACAAACAGGCAGCGGGTAACATGGTACAGGAATACACACACAAAAGGTAAACAAGCAATGGCAGAATACAGCGCGGAGGGAATATTACACACAGCATGCAAACACAACAGACAGCAGGGAGTATGGTACATAAACACAAACTAATGGATCGCTACAGTACTATCTCTGTTTATATGTGGTTTAGGTGTGCCACGCTAGAGTTGAAAAGTCACAAAATCTCACGAGTCAATGGGGAAGTCTGTTCAGTTCCAGAAATTAGGATTCTCCAACTCAAAGCAAGGTAAAGTCTGAAGCAAGAACCACTGAATAATAGCTGCAAACAAAAGGGCAATGTAGAAATGCAATTAACTTTACTGCGTGGAAGGTAGAACCTAGCAATCAGGAATCGGAATTCAGAAGCTGGGATCTGGGATTTTTTAAAACCAGATAACATTGATTTTCAGTATCAGAGAATTTTACTGTATTTGTCGGGATTATAATTTTGCATGAAAAATAAGAGTACTTTACCAATTTGTTTTCTGCTTTCTGTTTTCCCCTTGGAGTGATGAGCTGAGTGCAGAGTGCATTGAACTTCACCGTAATGGTTGTAATAGCAGCTCATTTCAAAACGTTAATACTGTGAAGAAGGCAATGTTGACAATGTTACACATCCCATTGCTTTACTGTTAACACTTTTATCTGAACACGAATGGTGGTAGCATGGTTAAAAGGCTATGTGCTTCACTTATGACAAAGTAACTGTTTAGCTTAGTGATTATTATCACAGCCTCTGTGTCAACAAGTTCAGGTGTTTGTATACTGACACAGCATCTGTATCAATGAGTACAGGTTATTATATACTGACACAGCCTCTGTGTCAGTGAGTACAGGCATGTATATATTGACACAGCATCTGTGTCCACAATTTCAGGTGTTTGTATACTGACACATAAGGCTGAGGCATTTGGCAACTATCTATAGTCAAGCCTGTGCATCGTTTTTGTGTAAAGGATTTAAGCAAAGAAAAGCTTTTATTTTTTATTAAATTTAGAATCGGTCATTATTTTTTGCATTAAGCACAGAGCTTCTCTGCTCCCCTCAGGTCTCACTCCTGTTTAGCTACAAAAGAAATTCTGTCATAAATGTAACTGTTTTTCACTGTATGCATGTGTCACCTTAATTTAGCGGTTAGCTTGTTCAGACTTAATTCATATAATATGCACATGTATTCTGACATTAATTTTATCTATGACTTAATTTAGGAATAATTCAGCATCTCTATGGCTGTAAAAAAAAAATTCTGTCATTTCCCTGAGTGCACTTTCTCCCCGAAGTTCACTTCCCTTTGCAAGTTTTTGAATGTCTTCTATTCTTCCTCCTTCATGTCAACCACTGCAGGTTCTTCTACCCTCCTTCCAGTTGACCATTATTCTCCCTTAACCAGTTCACAGCTTTAGCTACCTCTGGAAAATGCATGTACTTGTTGACACAAATGATGTGTCAGTACATAAATGCCTGTATTTGTTGACACAGGTGCTATGCCAGTATATAATCACCTGAATTTGTTGACACAGAAGCTGCGTCACCATATAATCAGCAGTACTCAATGACACAAGGCTGTGTCTGTATATAGTCACCTGTCCTCGTTGACACATATGCTGTGTCAATATATAAACACCTGTACCAGGATAAAAACTAACCAAATTTTGGTACTAATCCTAAAGACTAGTACCTTTTGAAACTTGCTAGTCCTGATGTAAACTTACTAGTCCCAAAAATAAACACGATTATACATTTAGAGCAAAATAGATTACAAAAATAAATAAATAAATAAATAAATAAATAAATAAATAAAAATGTTTATTCCCAGATGCAGATGTTGGGTAAACAACCTTTTTTTTTTTTAACAGAACAGATAGAGGCACCACACAGTCTCCATCTTAATGTACAAAACGAGCAGAGAGCTTCACACAGGCTTCATCCTCTTTGTGTAAAAAAGGAGCAGAGAACTTCACACAGGCTTCATCCTCTTCATTGTAATTTAGCTCATCCATGTATGTGGTCCTTCTGGTTTTGGTGCTGCTGTTCCAAAAGTGCTTGTCAGTAAGCCTACTCCTACAGTCATTCTTCACTAACTTCATCTGGAAAAATCCTTGTTCTGTCTCAATAGCTTCCAGGTATTGAAAGAACCAGGTAAATTAGAGGTAAAACATTGGGACACTTCAGTCTCAGCCATCTATTCACTGTTTCCCAACTCAGATTCACTGGCAGCAAACCTTTAACTAAAACAAAACAAAACAAAAAAATGACCGTCATTATTATGTAATATAATAATCCCATACAGTTAAAAAAATAAAAATAAATAAATAAATAGTGTATACGACACTGAAACTACTTCATTAATTATCCTAGGGTAGTAGTTCAGTGAATTTACTTTGGGCTGAAAGAAGAGGCTGCTTATGTTTTATATTTTTTATAGCTCCCATGTGAATTACCTGTAAATGCGGTAAAGAAAGCATTTGTCAACACCAGCTGCATGCAAGGCAGGGCTACAGTGTATCTGTTGCACAGCATTGCTGCATGATCATCTCCAAAATCTGCAAATGTCAACAAATAGTTTTTGCTTTTCTTTGTACTTCTCTAGTACTAGTTCCGCTGCCTCAAGTTCTGTGTATGTCAGATATAGTGGCTTCTCTGCACGGGAAAGCTTCTGAGACCTTTGACAAACAACTGACAACATCCCACAGGAAATGCAAGAAGTATGCATCATCTTTCCTATCCAGGATCTTAAGGAAATGTTTTGCCTTCCTATTTATTGGCTGAATCTGATGGATTCTGTAACTGTTTTAACATAGTAAATTCACCTTGTCCGGCTATTTCATGGAAAGAGCAAGTGTTACTAATGTTTTGTATACTCAGTGTGTGTGTGTGCGTGTGTGTGTGTGTGTGTGTGTGTGTGTGTGTTATATATATATATATATATATATATATATATATATTATATAATATATATAAGAAACGACTTAATATTCGAATATGCTGAATGACAGGTGAAATTGTTATTTTACAGTAGTTAAATTACAATTGCTTTTCTGATCAATTTTAAAATGGGTGCAATTAAAATGTAAACAGGTAAAGTAATATAAAATTATTATCATTATTATAAGTATTATTTGCCTGGTTTAAATGCTCTGTGATGGGAAAAGTCAGGTCGTTATTAAATGCATTCTTTAGGTGAGGAAGCCAGCGTGTGCCTCCAACTCTGGCAATAAGGACTGTTTGATTAGTTGCGATGTAGGATTCCTTCAGATTGGATCTGTTCAAGGGACTGTTCCAGTAGAATGTGTACAGATTCTGCAATAGCACAATCAGCCTGCTATAAAGGCTGGCTTACCTGCACATGTCTTTAAAAGCAAGAGAACAGTGAACTGCAGACACGAAAGGGAGGCTAGTTTCGTCTCTCATTCTTTTCACAAAACCACTTTTCGCACCGAACATGGCGGCAGCACCGTCTGTACCCATTGCCACCAACGTGTTTCTCCATGATTCACCCAGGTTTTCTGTGAGCAGATTACAAGTTGCTTCCGTGATGTTATTTTTGCATTTGCCTTTCTCCACATTCTGTTGAACCGTCCCAGATAACCCACAAATATTTTGCTGTTGCCATTCTGGTTAGGTGGGCTTGACTCTGGGTCCTCGCAATAGCATGTATAAATTCCTGTGCCTGTTTGTAATTCCTGTATGTTTTCCCCACATGTGGCAGAGCAGGGCTCTGCCTTTGGAAATACTGGCAGGGATGGAGTTAAATTCTCCGCCCTGCCCAAGTTGATTGCCCCAGGTGGGAGCAATCAACTAATGTAATTATTCAATTATCATTTAGCCACCTGGCTGGCTCACCTGGTTGAGCTGTTGTCCTGAGAGCCAGAGGGGGTGGAGCTGTCGTCCTGAGAGCCAGAGGGGGTGGAGCTGTCCCGAGAGCCAGAAGGGGAGGAGCCACGGATCCTAGAGCCAGAAGGGGAGAAGGCTGTAGAGAGGAGAGTTTTGGGAGAGGTTGGAGAGAGAAGAGAGAAGAGAGAAAAGAGAAGAGCGTTTTTTTTTTTTGGTGTGTTTGAAACCAGTGAAGGCAATGCCCAGCCTGGAAGATTTATTTTGTAAGTTTTATTTTGTGTTTAATTGTTTTTGTTTTGAAACCTTTTTGTTTGGCCCTTGTGCCTATTTATTTGATGTATTTATGTGTATTTTGTTGATTAAAAGCTTTATTTTTGAACTTTGAAACTGTTTCTGAGCCTCACCCTCTGTCATCTTGCCACATATGGTGTTAGAACTGGGATAGCGCCAACGGGAGGCTCAGAGCAGTATTTTATTATTTTTTTTTTTTCATTTTTGAAGTTTGGTTTTTTTAAGGAGTTTTTTTTTTTTTGAAAGAAAAAAAAAATGGAGCTGGCCCAGGAGGACGTAGATGACAACTGGGAGTTGTTTTTAGAAAGGCGAGGAAGAGTCTGGAGAGGAGGTTGAGCTGTTGTCCTGAGAGCCAGAGGGGGTGGAGCTGTCGTCCCGAGAGCCAGAGGGGGTGGAGCTGTCGTCCCGAGAGCCAGAAGGGGAGGAGCCACGGATCCTAGAGCCAGAAGGGGAGAAGGCTGATGCCCCTCAGCAGCCCTTGCACATGCTGCTGAGAGGAGCTCAGTGTAGGCGCACCCGACTGCGATGGCAGGAGGTGCCAGTCAAACCTCAGAGGTCGCAAGAATGTCCACAGCCACCATCACCGATGCCGGAGTGGCTGGAGCCATTGCCACTGGAGGAGTATCCACTGTCTCTGCCTGTTGTTTCTGAGGGTCCGCCGTCTTCGCCTGCTGTTCCAGAGGGTCTGCCTGTTGTTTTAGATGGTTTGCCTGCTGTTTCTGAGGGTCTGCCGTCTTTGCCTGCCTGTTTTAGATGGTTTGCCTTCTGTTCCTGAAGGTCCGCCGTCTTTGCCTGCTGTTCCTGAGGATCTGCCTGTGGCTCCCGAGGGTCTTCCTACTGTTCCTGAGGGTCCAGCGTCTCTGCTTGCTGTTCATGAGGGGTTCCTGTTACTGCCTCATCCACCAGAGACAGACGGGTTGCTATTCCCGCCTCTGCCACTAGAGGGAAATGAGCTGCTCTTCCCACCTCCACCACCAGAGGGAGATGGGCTGCCGTTCCCGCCTCCGCCACCAGAGGTGCCACCATCACTGCTCCTGCGGGAGGGTCTAGGTTCCCTACGAGTGTTCCTGTGTTCGGAAGGTCCAGGGCCTCCGCTATTGAAGGAAGTTTGGGGGATTCAACATCAACCCCGCCCACCACCGCCCGCTGAAATAGCCCACCCAAGGGACATAAGGGGACTCTTGGGGGGGGAGTTTGGCCGATTGCGGCCTCCTTACTTTGTAAGTGGGGGGAGGTGTGTGGCAGAGCAGGGCTCTGCCCTTGGAAATACTGGCAGGGATGGAGTTAAATTCTCCTCCCTGCCCAGGTTGATTGCCCCAGGTGGGAGTAATCAACTAATGTAATTATTCAATTATCATTATGCCACCTGGCATAAAAGGAGGCCTCAGCCTCCCAGTAGAGAGAGCGAGAGAGAGAGAGTTTTTTTTTTTTTGTGTGAACCAGTGAAGGCAACGCCCAGCCTGGAAGATTTATTTTGTAAGCTTTGTTTTGTGTTTAATTGTTTTTGTTTTGAAACCTTTTTGTTTGGCCCTTGTTCCTATTTATTTGATGTATTTCTGTGTATTTTGTTGATTAAAAGCTTTATTTTTGAACTTTGAAACTGTTTCTGAGCCTCACCCTCTGTCATCTTGCCACACCACATTTAATCCTTTTGTCTCATCCAGGTCACACATCCATTCAAAATCAGAATACTCTCATGCATGCTTTGCAAAGATGTGAGCATTTTTAGCTTTAAAATCACAGAGGTGTTCATGCTATGTGATAATTGCTCTGCTTTGATGTGCCTTGTTTGGATCAGTTTCACACAGTTAGACTGACTTACTTGATTTTTTTGTGTGCTTTAATTAACTCAATTTGAAAGGTAGATGACCCAGTCACAAAAGTGCCACTCTGGCTTTTGTCATACTGGACACAAGCCTTGCAGTACATCTTTCTTTCTGGTGCTGTATACCGTAACCAGTCAAATTGTGAAAGCCAAGTTACCTGAAAAGTGTGCTTCCTCTTTTCTTTATTTTCCTGGTGGTGTTTGTGATTCTCCTTATTGCTCTTTTATTTTATCTTTTTTTGTGGTGGGGGGTTGCAACCCGATATGAATTTCCACAGTTTTATTGAATTGCTTATACTGTTTTCAAAGAGTCTGCAAAGACACAACTATGGCTTGTTTAGGACATTGACTGTTGCACCGTTGCAAAACCGACTTTTCCTACAATTAAATGGGAGTATATATGTACACTTTTTTTAGGTACTGGTGTCCTAGGAAATAAGTTGATCAAGCTCTAGAATTTAAAGGGGAAGTTTCATTGTTTGTAATGTCTACGAGCATCACATGATGTACTTGAAAAATGTTGCTTATACAACATTATTAGTGTATTATGGGCTTTGTTTCATTTATTTTTACATACAGCACTTTGTATAATTAGGACAGAAAACTAATACATGCATGTATTTCAGTTATAAGTTTGGGAAGAAACAATACATTAATTAGTTAAAAACTACAGAGTTAACGTCTTTGCTAAACCATGGTAAATACCTGTAGTTTAATACCAACCAAGACAGCTACTGTAAGAAAGACAGATCATACAGTATAGGCTACAGTATATCAGCATGATTTTAAAAAATGGTAAATTCCTGTAGGGCAACAACCATGTAAGACATTTCCTGCAATCATATCTTCCTAGGCACACATTTTTAATTTCTCTATTTGTCCTATCTACAGATGATTTGACAGGGTCCTTTTTAACATAGTACAAGTCTTATCCCTTAGTAATGCTATATATTACTGCAAGGAATATAGTTGTCACGTTTTTGAAGAATATGGCATTTATGTTAATGTATTGTGCAAACAACATGAGAGACTTTTGTCTGGCTATTTGTAGTTAATTCTCTTCACCCTATCCAAATTTAAAAACCACAACCCTAAACCTAGAACCTTTTTTAAATAAACATAATTGTATGTGTAACAATAAATGTTAATACTTAAGACATGCAGATAAAACAATGTACTGTATATCCTTTTTTAGTTTTTTAACTGGCTGTGATAGGCCTACATTTTGCCACATCTAGTAAAGTTACAGCTATACTAATATTAAAATGTAAAAATATGACCTTGTCATACTAATATTATGGATGCAGCATGTTATTAGAATATACTACTGAAACATTTTAATTTTGATTGAAGATTGACAACATTTTGACATGCAAAATCATTTAATATATAAATAAATCTCCTCGATCACACATAAACTACATCTGATTGACAATGATGTTATAGAAACATAAAAAGACAGGGGTTTAAAACAATTTACCATATAAAGAGTCGTCAATCACACATTTTAAAGTTCAGATGAAAACACAGTGGCACGAACACACACCAACATACACAGTTTTGCAAATAAAACGGTCAGATAAAAATAAAAAGCCATGCAGTGATCCTCCCTTTAATCAAACTGTTGTCCTGCCTTACTCTTGCCTACTGTTGCATTACTGCGCTTGTGTGATCAACTAATTTCCCAGTCAACTTATTTCCTACTACACTGGTACTCGTCCAGAGGACTACCGACACATAGATATCAACTAGTCCTCAACAATTTTAATTCGTCTCGGGTGAGGAGCAAGTGTTAGTTTCTAACCCTGCCTATACTCATTGACACAGGTGCTGTGTCAGCATATAAACACCTGAACTTGCTGGCACAGATGCTGTGACAGTATATAAACACCTGCACTTATTGACACAAGGGCTGTGCCAGTGTATAAACACCTGTACTGATTGACACAGGGGCTGTGTCAGTATATAATCACCTGCACTTATTGACACAGATGCTGTGTCACTATACCTCCAGACCCTCATGTCTCCCTACACCCCTACCCGACCGCTCCACTCCACTCCACTTGCAGGAGAAGACTGGCTGTACCTCTGCTACACTCCCCTGCCTCCAGAACCCGCTCCTTCTCCACCCTTGCTCTGCAGTGGTGGAATGACCTTCCTATGGGACTGCCCAGTCCCTGGCCACACCTGTAAAACTCAGCTTTTCCGTTCTGGACACTCTGCCTTTAATGTACTTTAACTTGCACTTATCTGCTCCCTAGTTTACTGTATTTAATCCTGTAGTATCTTGTTTTTCACTTGCACTCGTATCTAACCCTGGTGTAACTATCAACACTGTTATCTGCTCTTGAACCGCCCCAATATCAAATCGTACTGTGTTTTGTATTTGCTCTTATTAGGACTGAAGTCACTGCATTTTGTATCTTAATTGTACTGTAATTATTGATATGTATTTTTTGTATACAACTGTAAGTCGCCCTTGGTAAGGGCGTCTGTTAATAAATAAATAAATAAATATACTAATAATAATAAAATAATAATAATAATAATAATAATAATATATTATTATTATTATTATTTTTATTATTATTATTATTATTATTATTACAGTGATAAAATACCTTTGATGTGACAAAGTTGTTAGACATAGTTTACAGCCTGCTTGAATGCTAGTGCTCTTTAACTTTAACTCCCAAAATCACAAAATTCTTGTAGCACAGAGCATAAAAAGAGCCTCAACAGACAAGTGGTTAAATAACAATTATTTAGAAAAAAAAGTTTTTATAGTGTTTACTTTAGAATTCGGATTTAATGTTTTGACGTTATGGATCCTTATTAGCAATACCTTTGCTTGTGTGTCTGATCTCTCTCTCGGCTTGCTCCTTCAGAAGGAGAGCAGTATCGGAGCACCAGCTATTGCATGACAAAGGCCGGTCCTTCCAGGAGCTGCAGAGGCGGATCTGGCTGCAGAACCTTCTCGATGAGGTGCACACTGCAGAGATCCGGGAGCTGCCCAGCCGCACCACAAACCCCAAGCCAGCAGGCAGCACCAAGAACTATCCCATAGGCCTTGGGGTGGAGGAGGAGGGCACCTACCTGCCACAGGAGACCAACAAATCACAGATCTACAAGGACCAGCCCATCAAAGTGGGTGGCAAGAAGAAGAAGGGCCGGTCCGGGAAACGCCGGGAAAACGACAAAAAGAAAAGGAGAGCTCGCTCGATAAGTCTCCGGGAGCCTGGCAGTCGATACAGCCTGGAATGGGCTCCATACTTCAGCCTGGGAGAGCTCCTACACTAGGGGAAAACCTATGATTAAGGTAAGCTGCTGACTACGGCCAGAAAATGAATGTGTAGTAAAGGTTGTTTTTGGCTGGTTTGTGTGAAAGACATTGAATGCCCTTCATTGTGCAGTCAAACTTTTCCAATACATTTTCTTCTAAAGGTTCATCACTATAGAGCAGTCCTCTCTTCCATATCAGTCACACCTATTTAGAACGTCACTACACATATAGTGGACTCTAACGGCTGGTTTCACAGATCCTGATTAGTACTAATCTTGGACTACCTTATCTAAAATAACGTTAGGCGCTGTAGTCCAAGATGAGTGCTAATCAGGGTCTTTGAAAGAGTTAAAAGACATTACATTTAACTACTGTGTTGCTTGGTGTTTAGTTTTGTATAAAATAGCAGATGTTTTACTTCTTTAAAAGGGATCATCCTCTCTGAATGTTCAGGGAGAGGTGCACACCCCTAGATAACACATGCAAAATTGTAATATGTTAACTTTTACTAATCCACTAAAATTCTTGAATTACAAACTTTTAGAATAAATGCTGGTATGTCACCCTGCTTTGCTGAAATTGTGGGACAGGTAAATGATATCCATTACAGAGAGTCTAATACTTGTGGTGTTCTTTTGGGTTGTACCTTCCATGATGTTGCAAAGTTAACCATTTTTATTAGAAATAAAAAGGTTTAGCAAAGAATGTTAAGGCTTGTAACACCTTTTGCTTTTGCTATAAGGCGATCATCCTGGAAAGCTTCTTTTGCTTTATCAAGCAGCTGTCTTTTACAGTGGAATGATTCTCATTTGCTTAAGTGGAACCATCTGCAGGAAGTTTTTGTTCTCCACGAATCCTCACAGCCCAAAATTCAAACATCTTTAAAACAAGGACGAGAATCCTGCAGCTGCCTTGCCTAGTGTCATAATTTGAACCAGATATTGTTTTAGACGTTTGAATGAGTTCAAATGTAGTAAAGAGTTATAATACTGTCATACAGGACCAAACTATAACGCTTGGGGGTATTACATATAGTAAGCACTGCATGCACATATTTTACATTATAGGACTGGTGTGTGGCGATTCTCTCTCAGCAATGTTTCTTTTTTTTTTTTACTTTGACTTATTCAGTTTCTTGAACAGCTTTAGTTTTACTACAGCACCATCTTCTGGGACAAAACAGTATTACCTCCATGTAAGTCATAAGAATATATTTTGAGATCCAATATAAACAAAGGCTATGATTCAAACCCAATTTCATTCCTAAAACCTCAGGAATGGATTTTACTGCTAAAGCACTTCAGCTTGTTGTTGCATGTAATTTGTTTAAACGTTGGTGCTCTCCCCCAGCCCAAATACTTCCGTGAAAATGGGGAAAATCATAATACATGTAAGTGGGCCGCTATGACTGAAAGTGAATCACACCTCAATACAGATTTAAATTCCAATAGAATTCACTTGCAACTGTACTGCCGCCCTATACACTAAAACAGCAAACTGAAAATTTAACATCAATTCTAGTCACCCCTTATAGAAGTTTGCATGGTAAAAGTATAACAAAGTATGTTAAACCAATGCATGGGCCTGGGTTAAACCATGCCAGCCAATGCAATGGCACTACAATGGTTTCATCCTATAATCATTTAAACAAAGAAGGTAAAATGACTTTAAAATGAGCAAATGGTCCAACAAAAGTTTGTATACACGTTAGAAACGTTAATTTCTGCAAACATACCCCATGGCATTAAAGTTGAAACTGCTTCCATAGGAAATATTTCATTTTTGGTCATCACTTTTTTCTTTCTTTTTTTTTCTTTTTTCTAGGTATTTGAGGATTTATCGTTGGGACACCTTAAGAATCCTGTTGCAGTCTTCTGTAATAGTGACCATATGTAAAGTATTAGGGAAAATATTTATTGTCTGTACATATGTGAAACGCACCAGAATATGAATAATATTAATTATAATATTAATAAAAACTTTTGCATTGCTCTGTAGAGCTGCAGATTTTGGTCTTTTTTGTGAATATTTTTCTTCTGTTTTTTTTTCTGCCACAACTAAGCCAATTATTAATGTCAGATTTGCCATATTTATTTTGTTTGAATGGTATATTTATAAACAAAACTTACCACATACAACACAATTACCACGACACGACTGGATATAAAAACATGTATATATTACCATATTTATCTATATTATATTATATATATTATATATATATATATATATATATATATATATATATATAGATATATCAAGTACTTTTGTTAATTGAACTTATAATAAAGCGATTTTTGTTGTTGTCTTTGATGAATATGAAAATAGTATTATCCTTTTTCTGGCTCTCTCCAGCTTCTCTAACAATTTTACAGAAAAACAGATTTTGACGCACAATAAATGGCAGTTTTGATTGTGTTTTTTGTGTTCAATTACCAGTGTTGAGTAATGCATAACATGTAACTCATGTAATCTGATTACATTTTTCAGTAAATTGTACTTGGAATGGTTCCTTTCTCAAAAATTCAGTGTGGTAATGCATTACATTCAATGCGAAAAAAAGTAACTTGTAACATTTAGCTCCCTTTCAATTGAATGACAACCATTACCGAATGGGAAGAACCCTCTCTGACCACCAATCACTGAGCATACATAAAAAAGCTGCCCTATCAGGGCCCTGCTGTGAGGAATAAGTCCCTTCCACCTCCTGCTGAAGAGACATCCTCACAGTAGCACATCGCCATTTTCTCTCTCACTTCACTGAGACAGGACACAGATTGCCTTGTGCTTTCTTTGGCTGGTTTGTTGTTTTTTTACTGTGAAATTTTCACTTTTCCACAGTAGAATCACGCTTCTGAGAATTCTAGAGAGTGCTGCTAACTTATTCTCGCATCGGTTTACTGACAAGAGCTGGTTTTGATCCCTCTTGGGAAATTGGTAAGCAGCCATTACTCGCTTTTTCACTAGACAAGGCTTTGTGTAGTTGCCAGCTACTGTGTTGAGAGCTGTTCTGGTGCTGTAAGGAGACCCCGCCGGCTCGCGGCGTCGTCCTCTATGCCAATTTAATCGACCACGGCGACCAAAAAAAATAAATAAATAAAAAATAGCTTGGGCCTAGCGCCCCTCTCAAGCCTCGGGCTCTCCTAGCGTGGCTGCGCTTGCCCTTGGCAACCACGCCAATTGAATAGGCTGCATACCCTGCATCAACTGCAGTTTTTCCACTGAACACGAGGCAGAGAAAAACAGCGCCTACCCGGCCCTGATTGACTTGGCACCGGTGTAACCATCTTTGGTGCCACCTACAGTCCGGCACCGACCACTCTACCCATTGGCACCGACCTTGGCACTGATTGACTCGACACCGACCTCTCGGCACTGACAGCTCTCTCCTCGACACCGATCCCGGCACGGATTGACTCGGCACCAGTGACTAGATTCGGAGGTCCCACAAGACCATGGAGGTTGCTTCCAAGTTCCCATGCCTTCTGACTTACCGTCAGTGCCCAAGGTGGCATTCACAGCCTGCTAGGGAAAAAGGGCCTGAAAAACGCCCTCCACCCCAGAGCAGACAAGCAGTCAGAGGCAGAGCTGGTGGCAAGGGACCACCGCCGGCCAGGGGTAACCAGTTCTCCGGCTGGAGACCGAGGCCGGGGCCTAAGAAAAACCGGCTGCCAACAAACCCCTCCATAATCGGACTGACCAACAGCAACGACCCATGGCAAGGCTGCACCCAGGACTCCTGGGTGCTATCGACAATTAGACAAATCGACAAAACATATGAATTCTGCGTGCTGCCATTTGGCCTCTCACATTTTCAAAGTGCATGGATGCAGCACTGGCTCCAATCAGGCTGCGGGGTATTTCGATCCTGAACTATCTGGACGATTGGAAAGTTTGTGCACATTCCAAAAGACACGCAGAGGTGCACACAAAACAGGTCATAGATCATGCGACGAAGTTAAGGCTCTCAATACATCAGCAGAAGAGCAACTTCAACTGTTTCAGTCCACAGTCTTCCTGGGATCAAACTGAACTCTTTGAGCATGCTTGCCTCACTGTCGGAAGACAGTATTTGATCGTTAGAGGTCACACTGTCCCTATTTACAGAGGATGCTCTCCTATAGATCAGAGTATATCAAAGGTTGTTGGGGTTGATGGCAGCCGCCTCGAGAATCCTTCCATAAGGGCTGCTGAGAATGCGACCGCTTCAAGCCTGGGTAAATACGCTCAAGGTGCACCCGGTCCGAGATCGGTACTGGCTGGTGTGAGTGTCCAGACAATGCCGGAAGACACTGGAGTGGTGGCTCCATCCTGGCAATCTGCGCCTTGGATCTCCCCTCACAGAAGGGAAGTGATTACTACCGATGCTTCCAGACTGGGCTGAGGATTGGTCTGTAATGGGAGAGGAATAAGAGGTCAGTGGAAGGGACATTGGCAGCGAGCACACATAAATGCCCAAGAGCTGAAAGCAGTGAACCTGGCATTATCTAATTTTCGCCAGCAGTTAGTGCGCAAACATGTGCTGGTCCAGACGGATCATACAATAGTGGTAACCTACATAAACCACCAAGGCGGCCTGCGCTCGCCGGGCCTTCACCACGCAGCGCACAGACTCCTGTCCTGGACCCACAGAAACTTGTGTTCCATCAGGGCGGTTCACCTCCCTGGTGTGGACAACAAGGCAGCAGACCTCCTGTCCAGAAGTGCTCCAGACAGCTTGGAATGGAGATTACATCCTCAAGTGGTGAAACAGATTTGGGAGAGGTTTCGACCTGCATGAGTCGACCTCTTTTAACCTTCTTACAACACCTGTTTGACGCAGGAAAATCAGCGTCCACTTTGAAGGTATACCTGGCAGCAATATCAGTGTGCCATGACAAAATTGACTTGGTGTCCACTGGGGCACATTTCTTGGCAGTACAGTTTCTTAAAGGGGCTTGGAGGCTTTGTCCTGACATGAAATGTATGGTCCACAAGTGGGATCTAGAACTGGTACTGCAGGCCCTTATGGGTCCCCCATTCGAACCCATGGTGCCAGAAGAACTTTGCCCTGTTTCATTTAAGGTGGCATTTTTAATAGCCATTACGTCTGCCAGTCAAGTGAGTGAGCTTCATGCGCTGTCCATTGATGTCACATGCATGCCTTTTATGGGAAATGACTCGTGGGTAACATTAAGAACAAATCCATCCTTTTTGCCAAAGGTGGTATCCTCATTCCATATTGACCAACCAGTAGTTTTGGAAACTTTCAGACCTCTCCCGCACCAGTCAGAGGAGGATCGTAGCCAGGATGTGGATAGAGGATATTTCAAGCTGCAGACTGAACACAAAAATATATCTATTTGTAATTGTAACTAGTTACATTTTTTTTCTCAAAGTAATAATTTATAGTAAGGAATTCTTTTTTTTTTTTTTAAACTTCCCTAATACTGTCAATTACCAAATGCTTGACATTCAAATCTTTTTTAAATAGTGCATTGACATAGTGATGCAAAATACTGGGCTCCAGTCACACTTTAACTCATAAGTTATCTAAAAAATGCCTTTTTTCCAAGACTGCTTTTATTAATAATAAGAAATAATGTTCTGGACTGTTTGTTATTTACTGTTGCTAATGAAACCACAGTTTCATGGAAAACAAACTTTATTTTATTCATTGCAAAAGCATTATTTTAACAACTCTTGCGTTAAAGCTCTATGAATAGAGCTCATTGTTTCAAACATATAGTCCCCTTGACGGACGAGTGTATCTGGACACCAAAATATGCAAACTACTCAAGAACTAATAATTTCAGATTCATCAAACAGACTACATTGAAGACTTTTTTTTTTTTTTTTTTTTTAATCAAATACTTCTAATCAATACATTTGTATAGGTTACAAACCGGACATGAAAATGGATGGGGTAAAGTGAGGCAACAGCATCTAAGGAGAAAGTCTGTTACTGTATATGGAACGAGAAGGGTGACAAACGTATGTATGTCATAATAAATAATATACTTTGGTTACACTAAACAACACCACACTCAACATTAAAGTGTATATATCAAAATGTGTTTAGAATTTGTAAAACGTAAATGGTACAAACACTTGTATACTACTCATATTTTATTTGTGCTGCCCATGTTAACCCTACACTGACAGTGTTATGGCAGATGGACATATTTATCTCTTAAATGGCTACCAGCTTTGAAAGTTAAGGACACAGTTTACACAAGTATTGCCACTTTAAGGCTATGCTTCAGAACATCATGGATAAAGATACATGTAAAGAAAAGATATAGAAAAACAACCCTATCACCTCACTGACTCCCTGCCTTGATTGCAGTTTATTGAGTGCATGTCCGGTCTTACACACCAAAAAGCTGCAGAGAGGACATTGCCAAAGGCAAATAAAAGCCATTTTATCAGATGTGTACTCTGCAAATCAAACACAGACACATTGCTAAAAGTATAACCCCTAATAATTTTGTATGACTGTCTTTCTGTGCCAAACCTCTATTTGGAATTCTGTAAAGCAGCAGTGAAGCCTGGGCCTCTCTAGATAAATGAATATGTGTTACTTTTCTGCCCATAATGCTTTATGTATTGCATGGAAGGGCATGATGCCCCCCCCCTCCCCCCAACCTCCTATTAGCTCCATATGATGTTAGCTTTCAACATTCTACACAAAATATCATAGTGGCTAGCAGCTGTACCTTTTGTTTAGAGGTGACTTCTATAAATCAAAGCTGCATTTTTGAGAATGATTTGAATTCCTGACACTACCATAAATTATGAGTTACAGGATGCAAAAGCTCAGCTATAATTCAAAATTACAATAGTGAGGGGGGAAAAACTATTAAAATGACATTTGAAGCTACTTACTCATTAATAGAGTTATATTCAGTGTCTGTATTTTACTTGTTACCGGTGCAAACGTCTGAGTGATATGGTGGCATTATTTAATTTTGACAACAATATTTTGTTTCAACTGCATTTTCAACTTTTATTGCCTGAATCAGCTGAAGAATTGTAATAGTCCATCCTTTTCAATGTTTAAGTTTAAACAGTGCAGTCATTAACTGGAGTCAAGATACAATTGGTGCAAATTAAAGTGCGATTGAGTCCATTCAACTTGTTTCCCAAGTTCATCTCATTCCCTACAAGTATGCCAAGTCATGAAAATCCACCATGGACAACAAGAGCAATATTTGTTTTACTTTTTGATTGCCTGTTTTTCTTGACATATCAACTGAAATATTAAAATATCACTGACACAACTGAGACAGCTGTGACAAAAGCCTACATTTCTGATAAGGTTTGGTCAATCCTTTTCTCTTACTGGTTTTACAATAGTTAATGTTTTACAACAGTTTTTCCATGCTTTTGCCATATGTGTAGCACTATAAACATTAAATAGGGTACAGCATATTTGCTGTCATTCCTTTGAGATAAATATAGGCCTGCAATTTCAGCTCAGAAAGTAGTTTTAGTTTGTAGGTGTTCGTTCTTTGAAAAGATGCTGACGTTTTAGTTTCAGTGTTGCATGAGTGATGTGCAAATGATGCACAGTATTTACTTTTCTGATGCAATACTGTGCTAAAAGGAATCACTCACATAACCTGTTGTAAAACTACAGGATAAAACCTTTAGCTCTGTGGATCTACAGAAGACTTTTATGACTACGAAGGGATGAAATGGTTTGGTTTTGAATCACTGGAAATTTTTAGCAGAAACTCCTTACTGGTATTTAGTATACCGTTTTTCTTTCTTTTTTTATGGAAATGGTTTATTTGTTTTTTGCAAATGCAGAAATGGAAACTGGGAACCAGCTGAATATTTCATAAGACTTGTATGGAAATGTAGCTGAGGCGGCTATTTTACCATAGTGCATTTATTAGTATCTTGAGACACAGAAACCACTTTGATCTGTGCCTGCAATTTGTTTCAGTTTTAAAGTGGACTATGTTTATCTTTTAAAGTGTTTTCTTTTTTAGTATGGTTTAGTATAGTTTATTCTGCTTCCTGGTGACTGTTTAATATAGGAATATTTAATATACATCTATTGGACCATCACTGGGATAGCAAAACTTTGTTTGACAAACAGTGTCAATTTTACCTGATAGATACAGTAAAGAAAAAAAAAACTACAGTGACCATGCAGAGCCTTGTCATTGACTACGGGCTCATATTCGCTTGTACCTGCGGTGTGATCTTGGGGATTGGGTTCTGCGCCAACCTTCTGGTGTTCCTGCTCTTTGCCAAATACAACTCCTTCCGCAAGAACCGCCTTGATCTGCTCCTGTTGAGCATGGCGCTGGCGGACTTCCTTACCCTGCTGCTGGTACCCTTCACGCTCCAATCTGCCGTCAGCTACAGCTGGTCGCTGGGGAACACCTTCTGCAAGATCTACCAGTTCATCCTAGCCTTCTCCCTGGCGGCCAGCACCTATTCCCTTTGCGCCGTCTCCATCGCTAGGGCCATGATCATCATTAAACCCCATCGGCCCCCTGAGATGAACTTGGTCATCTTCATGCTGGTCCTGGTCTGGGCTTTGAGCTTCTTCATTAGTTTCCCCCTCCGGATCTTCGCCACCAAAAACACCTACTGTCTGCCCACCATCCAGGAACACCACTACCAGGTGGTTTTTGCCCAGTTTATTCTCTATTATGTGCTCCCCATGCTAGTGATTGCCTTCAACTACATCCGCCTAGCTCTCTTCCTCCACAAGAGTCCCATGATGTCCCTGGCCAGCTCCAGGAACACCCGCAGAGCCTCCATCTTGATTTTTCTTGCTGCCGCCACCTTCTCAGTATGCTGGCTTCCAGGCTATGTGCTGGAGCTGTGCGTCTATCTAGGACTGTACCGCCACAAAGCAGTCTGGGACATGTTCTACTTCGTCTGTACCGTCCTCCAGAATCTGCACCCTTGTGTAAACCCGGTGCTGTATGTCTTGCTGTCCAAGCGGTCCTGGCACAAAAGGGTCAGATGCCTTCTGAACTGCAATAAAACCAAAGTGCAGCCTCACATCATTAGTGTGACAGAGAGGTTGCAGACCAACTGAGCAAATCAAAAAAGACTCACGGCCAGGCAGAAAGTCTTCATTTGCATATGTATAGCTATGTAATTTCCTACATAGAATGAGTTTGTTTTAGTTATTTTTTTGTTTTTGAATATTGGACTCTTATATGAAGGTAAATGACTCTAAATCTCAAGTTGCAACTGTAATAATCTTACTGTTTATTATATCACTATTTATTAAACTTAGTGCTACTAAGCCTTTAGGTTAAGTAATATAGTGAAACTAGAACTTGAGAAATTGTTCAATTTACACCACAGTATCTAATTCATGTATTGTACAAACATGTATGCAAGTTCTATGCTCAGAAGCATAACTACCGAGTGAATAACTTTAATGTCTTCAGTCGTTAAAATCATTAATCATTGTAATATACTGTAACCGCTCTAAAGATGTCTTGAGCTTCTAAGGCCTTTTGTAGTATGAATAAAGCATTGCATTAATGTAAATAAAACAGAAACTTTGATTCAAAGGCTGTACAATTACTTCTCTGTACTTTCTTTATAGGGTGCTTCTTTACAATCTGACTTTCTGTATTAACACGAGTTGCCCTGTATTAAAGCATGAGTTGTCCAACTTACATTGTAATAACGTCCTACTATTTTAAAATTGCTATATGTATCTAGTATATTTTTGTCTGAATCCTTTGTGTGTTCTTTCCACCCCAATGGTAAGGTAGTAAGCCCAATATATTTCCTTCTATGTGCCACGAACGTATCCTAATAGTTTTCAGCAGCAGTAATATTTATTATATTTTTCATTGCCATTACCAGCTTTGCTACTAAAAGATTTATATAGGCGCTGAATAGTTAAGAACTAGCATACCCTAAAATACAAATCAGCATTAGTGGCTGCCCATGTCATTATCGGTAACAGCTAGCAAAGCAAAAATACAATGGCTCTCAAAAGTATTCACCCCCCTTAGACTTTTCCACATTTTATTGTGTTACAAGATGGAATGAGAATGGATTTAATTAGGAGTTTTTGTCACTGATCAACACAAAAAAAGTCCATAATGTCAAAGTGAAAAATAAAATCTACAAATTGTTCTAAATTAATTACAAATATAAAACAGAAAATAATTGATTGCATTGAAAGTATTCACCCCCTTTGCCATGACACACCTGAATAAGTTCTCCTGCAACCAATTGTCTTTAGAAGTCATATAATTAGTTGAATAGAGTCCATCTGTGTGCTATTACGGTGTTTCACATGATTTCAGGTTAAATGCAGGTTAAATACTCTCTGGGAGGTCCCACAGTTGGTTAGCTCAAAAACAATATGATGAAGACAAAGGAACATTCAAAGCAAATCTGGAATAAGTTTCTTCAAAAGCACCAATCAGGGGTATGAAAAAAGAACATTTCCAAGGCATTGAATATCCACTGGAGCACAGTAAAGTCCATTATTAAGAAATGGAGAGAAGATGGCACAACTGTGAATCTGTCTTGAACAGGCTGTTCTCAAAAACTGAGTATCTGGGCGAGAAGGGCACTAGTCAAGGAAGCCACCAAGAGGCCTATGGTGTAGTGACTTTGGTATACAATTTATTTACATATAAATTAGTCTCTAGGCGCACTGTTTAAGAACGTCCAAATGTTAATAACTGAGACATACCATAATAGTTCGGTGATATCATGCAGAACTCGGATTCCCTTGAGAACAATTGACATCCACACAACGTGTCAGAAATACAAAACAATTGTTTATTTAAGAATTAAAGGGGTGCACAACTAATCTAATATTTCAGAAAGGAAAGGCTATTGGTTAGAGATATGCGTGAATAGTAATATGCAGTTCATTGAATCCATAGTCAAACAATTACAACGACCATAACATCATTAGCATACATGGTTAATATACTAATATTGAATAGGTCTTATCACACAAGGTGTCTACTTTGCATTAGTATTTTCAATACCCATTTCTCATTGTAATCGTACATGTCAATATGCACGAGAATTAATTCAACCTTCCATTCAGAACGGAATCCAACATTCCAGTACCTAATTTAGCAAATTAGTTTTACCGTGTTAACTTAGTTTAGACGTGATGTACAAAACTAATAATATGTTATCAACCTCAGTTGATTATATATTCAAATTAACTCAGAAATGGCAATGATGAAATTCTCTGAATTTACGAGGCAACTCCTTCTGAGTTGCACATTTCAAACAAACATAATACATATCTTAGACACTCCAAAACAGGAAGTTATATTCTATTTCTAGAACAGTTTCCACTTAACTTGATAGCATTTGCTTCAGTTACTTTCTCAAGTCATAAAGTATTTAACATTAGACATGTTGAATACTTATCCATTTCCATATACAGACATCAATCTGTGTTAAATACTGTTCTCGTACTCTTGTTCTCCGTTGGTCCGCTATTTCGCCCCCTGTTGGCTGGATTTATGACAAGGACTGATTCTCGTCTTAGTGTCAAGGTACTCAGAATTGTCTGGAAGTTGCCCTCAGCAAAATACTACTGCTGCTGAAATGACTCATTCAGTGAAAGGTAGAGGTAAAACACTTGTCCAGCAGTTAGTTTACAACTCATTCTAAAAACATTCTTTGTCAGTGGGGGAGTTTGTAACCAGACCAAGAAGACATAGAGAATGGTTTAAGACTCCCCCTTGTATATTCCATGTCTGTTATTTTCATGCCCCCCTTCTGATGCTACAATAGCAACTCTAAAGGAGTTACAGTCTTCCACGGCTGAGCTGGGAGACACTGTGCATATGGCAACAATAGCCCGGGTGCTTCACAAAACTGGCCTTTATAGGAGAATGGCAAAAAGAAAGCCATTGTGAAAAAAACTCACATCAAATCTCAGCTAGAGTTTGCCAGAAGGCATGTGGGAACTCTGAGACCAAGTGGAAGAAGATTCTATGGTCTGATGAGACCAAAATAGAGCTTTTTGGCCTCTATGCTAAACGCTATATTTGGCGCAAGCCTAACACCGCACATCATTCTGAAAACACCATCAATACTGTGAAGCATGGTGGTAGCAGCATCATGCTATGAGGATACTTCTCTGCGTCAGGGCCTGGAAAGTTTGTGAATATAGAGGGCAAAATGAATGCAGCAAAGTACAGAGAAATCCTGGAAGAAAACCTGCTGAAGTCTACAAGAGACCTGGGATTTGGGATAAGATTCATCTTCCAGCAGGACAAAGCCCGGACCTCAATCCAATTGAGAATATGTGGAAAGAGTGGAAAATTGCTGTTCACCAAAGGTCCCCATCCAACTTGACGGAGCTTGAGCAATTTTGCAAAGCAGAATGTGCAAAAATTGCAGTGTCCAGATGTGCAAAGCTGGTAGAGACTTATCCAAATAGACTCATGGCTGTAATTGCTGCCAAAGGTGCCTCTACCAAATATTGACTCAAGGGGGTAAATACTTATGCAACTTTAATATTTTTCTAAGTCAAAATACACCAAGCAACACTTGATGTTGTCAGGAAAATGTTTACTCTGCCTTCTTTACAAAACTGCTATAAGATAACATTACCTGAGCAACTGAAATCAATGTTTGGAATATGTCAACTTCGGGCCTTACTGTTTTAATGTCATGCCTGACGACATTCAAAAGCTATCTCGATGGTTCCAGTCAGTTTTATTGCAAAAACATGATGTATGAAAAACAAATGGACATCTGTGTGACAGAACAAAGGCAGATTGGTTTGTAGCGCAAATACTGTAGCAACCACAGACACAGCAATAGAAACGCAGAAACTAAATTCTGTTTGCATTTGAATCAATCCTGTTACATTGCTTGTTTAATGTTGTTGCTGAGGGGAGAATTGGTGTGCACACAAAGCTGAAAGGATATCAGTCAATAGGGGAATCAGCAAATTGATTATTGACAGGAAATAAAAACAGTGACGTACTGGGGATAATTTCACCCTCCAGGTGAAATGACCCAGGAAGACCATATAAAAATATGGCTTGCCAACAGAGGTGTATTTAACCTAGTATAGCACCAGATATCATGTTTATTACATTCAAATACAGGTTTGCTAAAAAAAAAAATGTGCAGTTTCTTTCAAAACTGCAAATTTGAAACATATCTGGGGCTCTTAATTTCATTGAACAAGGGTTTCTCTTTTGGTGTATGGATATTGCCCTACCCTATTTGTTTGTATTGTATCAAGCACAAGAAAAGAAGAAAGCTAAGGAGAAGTAACGTTCCCTTTCAATTTGAAGACGACCACCAAGACATTATGTATGGGATAATGTATACCAGAGCTGTCGCGAGGGAGAAGGAACAGCATCATATGAGGGACACACAAGCACTGTCTAACCCCTCCCAAATATGCATGCAGGAGCTGTACACAGACAGCACCTGCATCTCCCTGACCATCAAAAGTGGAACTTTTTGGCCAACATGGGCCTCGTTATGTCTGGTGAAAACCAAACACTGCATTCCACAGTAAGAACCTCATACCAACAGTCAAGCATGGTGGTAGTGGTGTCATGATTTGGGGATGCTTTGCTATATCAGGACCTGGACAACTTTCCATCATTGAAGGAACCATGAATTCTGCTCTGTATCAGAGAATTCTACAGGAGAATGTCAGGCCATCTGTCTGTGAGCTAAAGCTGAAGCGCACCTGGGTCATGCAGCAAGACAATGATCTGAAACACACAAGCAAGTCTACATCAGAATGGTTGAAGAACAAGAAATTAAAAGTTTTGGAATGGCCTAGACAAAGTCCAGACCTAACCCCCATTGAGATGTTGTGGCAGGACCTGAAACTAGCAGTTTATGCTCAATAACCCACAAATTTCACGGAGTTGAAGCAGTTTTGCATGAAGGAGTGGGCCATGATTCTTCCACAGCGCTGTGAGAGATCAGTAACTACAGGAAGTGTTTGGTTGCAGTTATTGCTGCTAAAGGTGGCGTAACCAGTTATTGAGTCTAAGGGGGAGATTGCTTTTTCACACAGGGACATTGGGTGTTGCATAACTTTCTTTAATAAATAAATGAAATAAGTATCAAAATGTTGTGTTATTTGTTCACTCAGGATCCCTTTTATATAATATTAGATTTTGGTTGAAGATTTGATAACATTCAGTGTCAAAAATATGCAAAATCAGACAGGGAGCAAATACTTTTTCATGGTACTGTATTACAGGTGTACAGTGCATCCTTATTTCTCATACTCTGCAAATGAATGTAACCTGCATATGAATGCAGAACCAAACCTCAACACACAGCGGTGGCAAAGGCACCCAAAGCAGCAGCATGCACATACAGAAAGAAACCACTAGATGGAGAAATGAAACAATAGGTTACAGCATGCCTTCAAAATTTTATTTTTTATTTTAGTAGCTCAGAATTACGCTGGACACAACCACGCCACATCTCTTTTCACTGTAACCTGTTGTCCTGACCATCCACGCTATACATATTTACAAATGTGTGGACAGTAAAACAAATCCAAAATGCTAAATGTCCTGACGATGGAAACCTGTGGATCCAAACTGCATGTGTATCCCTTACTCATACTCCTGCTGAAAGTGTGTGATCATGCCGCAATCCAAATATGTGAAAAGTCATGTGAGGGGAAGAGGGAATGTATATATTATACTAAATGTTTTATTAGATCCGTTAACCACTGCTTTTGATAGTTAAAATTAGTTTATTTCTTTTTTTGGGAGAGGGCTTCAACTATTTTTTTTTAAACAATGTCTTCCAGAGTTTTTATATTTATAATGGATGCATTTTGTTTGCCTTAGAGACTCTCATTTAGTTTGTGCTATTCACCCCACACCCAATTAAAATAATGGAAACAGTGACCTGGAGCACCAAAGAGGGGAGTTTACCGCTTTTTATTTACTACTAAAGCACTGGTACCAGCAATCATCTTTAAAATACAAACACATATAAGAAATGGAGCGCACAACAGGTAAGATCTGTGAATGTTTTTTTGCTACAATCAATCTTGAAGCACAAATATGATTTGCTTTTATTTGGTAATGCATACACAAGGGAAATGACTTTATTGGCCTCAGCCTCGTTTTTCAGAGAAACTTATACTAAGTTCTGGCAGGATGTGCTGCTAATGAATGATTTAGCAAAGCTATTAGCGCTGGAAGGGTGAACCCATGTGACTGATGCTAAAAATGTAGTATGAAGACTTATATATAGTGTAAAACTGAGCATGATTGTAGGATTTTAATAAATGTAACAGATCTGAAAGATCATATTTTAAAACCAACACCTAAATGATAAATAAACCACAAGCATAAACTAAATTAACAAACAAACTAATTTACAAAGGACCATTTAGCTTCACACTTTTCTGTTCACAAATTCCAGTGGTATAGCAGCCAAGTTCACCCAAGCCTAACTTGGCAAAGCTCAGAAGAACCCTGTCGCTTCCAATATTTAAAGCAGCATTAAGTCTTTCTTGTGTATTGCATTATGAGCCCCTTTGCCTGCCAAATGCAATGTTTTGTAAACTTCATATCTGACCTTAGCTAAACTCAGAGCAATTCAGATGCATTACGAGTTAGACCTAGCACAAAGAACCCCCCAAATGCAAGCTCTGAATACCTAATACAACCTTGAGAAAAACAATAAGATAGTCAAAGCTGTTTGTTCAAGAAAGTACCATTAACTCACACAGCCAACAAGGTAGTCAAAGCTGTTTGTTTAAGAAAGACCCCTCCTAATCTTGCTTGAAAGAATCTGGGCTGCTATAATTATGGTAATCCTTTCTCACATTCACTCACAGACAGGTCCCTTATTTTGTTATAAAGGACTGAGCCACTCGACTCCTTCAGTATCTCTCACGAAGAATGTCTTTGTGATGCTGACTTATTGACAGGGCCTTGTCCTGGTTACTTAACACTGAAAGGCAGAGTTGGGTGGGTCTTTCTATACAGTAAATACACGTTTGATTAAAATAATTCCAGTAAATCTTATCTGTTATTTTTTTCATAGCATGTAAACACATGTCTTTTCCTCTGACCTCTTTTCTCAGCGGCATCTCTTGTTAAAGGCACACACCCGACACTTTATTTCTAAGCAGTTATGAAACACAAGTATAACCCCAGATACAATTTTCGTTTCATGAACATCAAACCATATTTATAGAATCAGCACAGTACTTAAAGTTATTGTATTTAACTAAATATTTCCATAAAGCTTAACCATTTTGCATTCCCATTGACCTCAATGTGCAGTTTTTATAGAATAACTTCATACTGCAAACCTGTATTTTCATTTTAAAACATGACATTTGGTACTATTCTAGGCTAAAGAAAATTTCCTTTCAAAGGAATGACAACCATTATGAATGGGAAGAGCCCTCTCTGACTATCAATTACTGAGCATATATAAAAAAGCTGCCCTATCAGGGCCCTACTGTGAGGAGGAAGTCCTTCCCACCTCCTGTTGAAGAGGGTTGTCCTCACAGCAGCATATCGCCATTTTCTGTCTCACTCCACTGAGTCACATCACAGATTGCCTTGCGCGTCTCTTCTGGAAATTGGCTGATTTGTTGGTTTTTGAGTCTACAAATTTAAAAATACACGGTAAGATACACCTTTGAGTTTTTTTTTATATTGCTCTTGCCTTAGTCTCACTTCAGTTTTAGAGCTGGTTTTGACCCCTCTTTGAGATTGATAAGCAGCCATTATTCTCTTTTCTACTACCTCATGTAGTTTAATTACCGTTGTTTTTGTTACAGTGGTGCTGTAGGGTGACCCTCTGGGCTCGCGGCTCCGTCCTCTACACCAATTTACTCAGCCTCAACAACCCTCCAATTCGGGCCTACGCACCCTTCTCAAGCCTCGGGCTCTCCTAGCGCAGCCGCTATTTTCCTCGACACCGATTGACTCAGCTACACCAGTCCGGCATCGACCGTGCTTGTCCTTGGCACCGACCCCAACGTCGATTACTCAGCACCAGCTTGAAACACGACGCCGACCCTGGCACAGATTGTCTCGGCACCGGTGGGAACATCTTTGGCGCCGACTACAGCTCGGCTCCGACCACGCTCCTTCTCGGCACCGACCTTGGCGCCGATTGACTCGGCACCTACTGCTTGGCACCTACTGCTTGGCACCGACAGCGCTCTCCTCGGCACCCACCTCGGCGCCGATTGACTTGGCAGCGACTGCTCGACACAGACCGTGCTCTACACGGCACCAACCACGGCGCTGATAGACGCGGCACCGACCGCGTGTTTTCGACGCCGAAGCCGATATACTCAGCGCCTTTTATCAGCCCAGCTTTGTCTGCGGTCTCTGGGCACCGACACCGATCAGTACGGCCTTGACGCCGACACTGACAGAAATTACTCGGCGCCAGTTAACACACTCTGCACCGACGCTTCACTCGACGTCCCACGCGCCGTGTCAGTGCGCTCCACTGGGTCCTCCACTGGTTTCCACCAGTGTGACCAGCGCACGGCAAAGCTCCCCAGGCAGGACGCTGGTGGATGAGAACTAAGTGCAGGAGTGCAGCCCTCTCCCCAGCAGTCTCTCTCCCCGGAGCACGGGAGATTGACATCAGTGGTTCAGGGCCCCACCCATAGGTCCTCAAGAACCCCGGCCGCCACAGTGACCAGGGACCTCCCTCACACTCCTGGCTCACCTTCACCCTTTACGCCACCGGTGCAGAGGAGGAGACATCCGTCTGTATATGCGAGATGGTCCCCGCCCAGGCGACACTGCTCAAGGGGTCGTTCGCCAGAAGGCAGACGGTTACCCAGGCGGTACTGCTCCTCTTCCCCATGGAGGCGCAGGCGCTCTCCGTCAGGGTCACCAAAGAAGCTCCATAGCTTGGCTGAGCGGCTTTTCCAGGAGCTGGCGGAGACGGTGAAGGCTCAGCAGGTCCTGCTGGGGACCCTCTTAACATCGTAGGGTAGACTGCCACCTACCACCGGGCAGCCCCAGATTCCCCACTCCTGCTCCCCATCCCCAGCCCCACATAGGCTCCCAAGCCCAGGTGAGCTGTCATTCACAGCATCTAGGTCAGATGTTTCTGACCCCACCACTTCAATCGGGCAAGCCACAGTGGGGGGCTTCATACCGCCCCTGCCGCATGTGTCACAGAGGGAGGAGTTCCAGGCTGCCGCGGATGTTCCCTGGCTGGCAGAACAGGAAGGAAAGGGGAACTGCTTCCTGAAACAAAAGGGGCAACCACAGCAAGCTCTACCACTGTGCCAGGACTTCCTGGAGCTGGTTTGCGCCTCTTGGGTCAACCCGGCGTCCGCTCCCTCAAGCTCCAGAACAGCAGAATCCCTGCTTCACACCGCAGGAGCCCAAGAAACTGGCCTGGGTACGTTCCCCACCATTGGGGACACGGTCACTGTTCTGGTGCAAGGCTCCACCTTTACCAGAGGGAACAAAGCCCTGTAGGATTACTGACGCTATGCTTAAGAAGGCATATGTCTGTCAGTCTGGGTGGCCAATGCAATGGCCATACTGGTCCTGTACCAATTTCAGCCTGCAGGGGGAAGGGGGCCTGAACACTGCCCTCCACCCCAGAACAAGCAAGCAGGCAAAGGAAGAGCCAGCTTTAAGGGACCACTACCGGCCAGGGGGAACTGGCCAAAGAAAGACATGCCCCCTCCCAAGCCACATGAAGACCGCCCCTGAGGGGCCCTGGCTGCCAAGGAAGACCGCCCACTGCCACCCTCTCCCCCCCCCCCCCCCAAAAGAAATGGACTGACCACTGGACACGAACCATGGCAAGGCTGCACCCAGGACTCCTGGGTGTTATCGACAAGGAGACACGGTTACGCTCTACAATTCCGCTTAGGTCTGCCACCCTTCAAGGGTGTGCTCCTTACCACTGTCGAACCAGCAAGTGTGATACTCCTTCAACAGGAGATCGCCAATCTTCAACAGAAGAATGCTGTGCTCCTGGTAAACCCAAGCGATGCCTTCAGAGACTTTTACTCCAGCTACTTCCTGGTCACTTGTATGTATTTGTATATTTTCAGTGTAAAAGGTTTTGCATAAGACTTGATAAAGTACTTCCATAAGATGACGCTGTTTGGGGCATTTTTGCATACAGACTGTGATTTGGACAAACCCTTTACGTCTAGCCAGACGAGTAAGTGAGTTTCATGAGCTGTCCATCGATGACACATCATGTATGGCTTTCACTGGAAATGACTCACGGGTAACATTAAGAACAAACCCAGCTTTTTTGCCACAGGTGGTCTCTTCATGCCATATTAACCAACCAGTGGTTTTGGAACTTTCAGACATCTCCCGCACGAGTCAGTGCAGGACCGTAGACAGCACACGCTTTCCAAGGTCCAGACTGCGCTGTTATCTGGATAGGATGGCGTCCTGGAGACAGTCCAACCAGCTGTTTGTCTGCTATGGGTCCTGCTCTAGAGGTCAGGCCCTATTGAAGCAACATCTAGCGCACTGGGTGTGGCAGATGCTATAAGCTTGGCGCATGAACAGACGGACTCCCCCTTACCTGGGACATTACGGCCCATTCTACCAGGGGCCAAGCAACTTCGTGGCTTTCCTTCATGGTGCCTCCTTGGATGAGCTTTGCAATGCTGCTACATGGACGGGCAGTCAGACATTTGTGCGTTTTTACCGCCTTGATATTGCAAACTGAGCGAGGCCCTCCCTGGTCTCTAGGGCGTTGCAGGTGGCATGCCCTTAGGCGTCATGAGGGCTCTGAGGCTATCGCCGTGGAGCTGTACTGTCGGTAATCTGGAGCCACGACAGTTTTGGTACAGCTTCCCATTCGGTAATGGTTGTCATTCCATTGGAAGGGAACGTTAGGTTATTACCATAACCCTGCTTCCCTGAAAAAGAATGACAACCATTACCCTTTGAGGTCATGTCCCCAGCTGATCTCCGATTTCAAAAGAAAATGGTGATATGCTACTGTGAGGACGACCCTCTTCAACAGGAGGTGGTAGGGCCCTGATAGGGCAGCTTTTTTATATATGCTCAGTGATTGACGGTCAGAGAGGGCTCTTCCCATTCGGTAATGGTTGTCATTCTTTTTCAGGGAACCAGGGTTATGGTAATAACCTAACGTTCTCAGCTTCCTTGCCTTCCAGGAAAGTTGTCATTGCTTTACTTCACTATGAATGCTTTACTTCTATGAATATCCTTTGTAAGTGCTGCACCAATATCAGATTAAAAACAAAAAAGTAGAAATTAATATGATTTTTCAAACCAAAGTACAGTTCTGGAAAACAGATCTGCACCCGACTAAACCAAGCTCACCACTCTTTAATTTAAAAAAATAATGCCACTGCTTCATCAGTACCTATTGACAGGGTCACTCCTCAGTGGACACTAGTTTATTGTCTTGCGGCTAGTTCGACATAGCCAGAAGCAACGTTTTTCAATTAAAATGTCTTTAAAGTTCAGTGGGTTGTTTTGGAACATAAACTCTCACATGCTACAGTAAGGGATGATAAAAAAAAATTGCAAATTAAGGGCTTGGAATCCGGATGTGATTGTCAACTGTTTAGAGGGGGAGAGAGGTGCTTTTTTTTTTTTTTTTTTTTTTTTTTTTTTTTGGTTTTTAGGGACAGGAATGTCAACGTAATCATGTAGAGTAAAGAACAGACGCTAAACGTGTCAAAGCTCAGTCCTCACATAAAATGCAACACATAGTCTCAAAAGTTTGCAGAAGAACACAGTTGTTATTGCTTTTGTCAAATTAAAAGCATGATTTGATTGTATCTCGTATTTCTTCGCATCTACCAACGATGGTTGCCCCATGGGAAGTTTTGATCATTCTAGGTTTTTTATGCAGCACAGAATCAAAGTGTTCACCGACTACTTTTTATAAGAACTGCTGGATTCGCCGTTTCCCCGGGATTTTTATTGATGTAATTGAGTCTCAATGGAAAGGCGCTCAACTTCAGAAGTTTTACCGCGAAGACACTGCACAGAAGTGCAGCAGGACATGTTGCCTTGCTAGAAATGGTAAGTCATGGAAGTGACTTAGTTTACATATGTATACAAAATGTTGACTATTAAGTCTGCTCTGCTAAAATAACTGAATGAATTATCATCAAGTCCGTAACTTTATTAATTTTATCGAGAACCAAAACTCCACAAACAAATGTAACTTGCATACAAACTTGGTTATATGAACAACATAACGCATAATACTCTTATTAAATGCTTAAGTAAAACTTGACAAGTTTGTTGTGAAAAACTGCATACGACAAAGCAAAGTTTAAAGATTTCAATCTGAAAATCTGTAAATTGCTGGTATTTGAGAATGTGTACAGTTCGTATTGTTTTGTTTCTTGATAGTATTTGAGAATGTGTACAGTTAGTATGGTTTTGTTTCATGATGGTATTTGAGAAAAGGTACAGTTCGTATTGTTTTGTTTCTTGCTGGTATTTGAGAATGTGTACAGTTCGAATTGTTTTGTTTCTTCCATATAAGACAGATATTTGAGTATAATGTTTATTTTCTATAGCAATTGTAGCACTGCGTTAAGCATCTTTGTCATACTGTTATCATGCTGGTTTGCACCTGGTCGTTTATCCTGGATGTATTCAGTTAAAGTAGATTATAAATGGATCGTTAGTCCTCTACAAAAAATAATAAAATAAATAAATAAATAAATAAATAATAAATATTATTATTATTTTATATATAAAATAAATAATGCTGCAACATTGTCTTTTATGACAGATGTTAGTAGTAGGATTTTTAATGGCATCAACTAAGGTAGCTAATTTTGCTGCTGCTAGTAGCTGCACAAAACGTTAGTTTACCAACCATAAACCTGGTTCCCTGAAAGAGAAGATGGCCACCAAACATCGTTATGGGATACGCTCCTGCCTATTGGTAGGTGCCACTGAGCTCCTATATCAAAGCTGCCGATAGGCCCCCTCCCCCCAGTGACCCCCTCCGTCCCGCCTCCCGAGGGCACTTAACCTTTGCGCAGGGGGAGGATCATTCTCTTTTGTGACGAAACCTTGATGTCGACCGAAGCAACCTCACGGTTGCTGGCCATGTTCTCTTTCAAGGAACCAGGTTTACGGAAGGTAAACTATGTTCCCTTTCAATTTGAAGATGGCCACCAAACATCGTTATGGGAAACGTGAGGGAAGAAAGAACGGCAGCATATGAGGGTCGCTAAGTCCTGCCTGACCAAGGTCAGCGGCGTGACCGTGCAACCTCGAGGACCCTAGTGCCCACAGAGGGCAATGAAGGATCTACCACATTCAGTCGGTAGAACCTGGCAAAGGTATGCGGGGTAGCCCAGAAATTTCAGCCATAGAGGCACCTCGGAAGAGGGTCCATGGCATAGCCACACCTCTTGTGGAATGTGCGGCTATCCACCCAGGTGGGGGTAAGCCAGCACTATCATACGCAGTTGAGACTGTGTCCGCAATCCAATGTGACAGCCGCTGTTTGGAGAGGGGCTGTCCCAGGGTCCTCCGTGTTCCATGTTACATGGCAGACGAAGAGCTGGTCAGACTTGCCCTATCTACATAACATCTCAATGCCCAAACTGGGCAGAGAAAGTTCAACTTCTTATCCTCTTCCGTCGTAAATGGTGGAGGATGAAAGGACTCAAATTCCACAGACTGATGGAAGGCTGTAACCACCTTGGGGAGAAAAGCAGGGTTTGCACGCAGTGACACTCTGCTACCATCTGCTACCATCATCCCAAATACGCATATAGGAGCTATGCACAGATAGCGCTTGACCCTCTTTGTGAAGGTGATAGCCAAGAGGAAGGCTGGCTTCAATGACAGGTGCTTCAACTTGATGGAGTACATTAGGAATGGCATGCAGAAATAGCCGCTAGGTAAACCTTCAGTGTGGAAGGTGATCTACCAGCCTCAAGCAGATCTTGCAGAAACTGCAGGATGGCAGGCATGGGACAGGAGATTGGATCATGACCGTTAGTACGGCTTCAATCTTGAAAACATTTCTACTTATAGGCGTACAGTGACCTAGTGGAATGCGTCCTAGCATTCAGCAGTGTACTCATGGTCGCGTCTGACAGTCCTAAGGCTGACCAGCGGTCCCTTTCAGGGGCCAGATCCATAGCTGGAGCCTGCCCTGCTCCAGGTGCCAAAGTGTGCCTCTTGCCTGACTGAGAAGATCCTGACAAAGCAGGATTTCCAAGGGTGGGCCGTTCAATAGCTGGCACAGGGATAAAAACCAGATTCTCTTGGGCCACCTGGGGGCCACTAGGAGAACTGACACCTCTTTTCGGATTCGGATCTTTTCGAGAAAGTTCGGGAGCAATGGCAGAGGCGGGAACATGTAAAGGAGCGCTCAGTGTGTTGTCTCCAACGAGGCGAAGAGATCGACCTGCGCCTCCCTGAAACGTTCCCGAATGCGCTCCACCACCTTAGGGTGGAGCCGCCACTCCGATGGGTGTAAACCGCTGTTGCTTAAAAAAATGCAATTGTGTATAATTTCACTCAATTCAGCTATATTAAGTTGACTTTATAGTTGCTTGTGAATGTCTAATATCAAACTAACTTCACCAGGGTCCTTTAACCTTTAAAGATATTGGATATTTGCAAGGATATTGGATATTTGCGCATTCACTGCATTAATGGAGAATGTAAGCCATGTATCAATTATTTGCAATCATTGTACAGTAGGCTACATTATATAATTGTTCACAGCTCCTACATACAAACTTGCAAAACAATGCTATTTCACCACATGGACAATGTCATGCTATGGAGTAAATTAAGACATGTCATTAATTTGTGAGTTAGTAATCTCTAGTTCTGCACACTCAAAATATGCATACGGATTCACATTACATTGTACAGTAGGTTACAGCATATAATGTCACTACAATACTTTGTGCTTACCAATGATGGCAGGCGAAGATATGCCTCAATGGCTTCTTATTTAATTTAATACAGGTCTATTCTTTAATGTGTCCCTTTTTAGGTATGTTTTTAAGGTCTGCTGCTTTTTCAAACATGGCTTTTTTATGTTTATTATTTTGATCAGATACTATACAAATGAAGCCCTGCTGCTTTGACCACAGCCTGCATCAAGTAAACACCCATTCTGCAGTGCTGGGCTAACACACTGTATTTTGAATTGTTTTCGTTTCATTGATCTAAATGTATACTAATATTTTATTAAAGTCCAGTTTGAACACATTTTCATGAAAAGACACAAAGTGAAACTGGCAGAAATTTAGCTGCAGAGTTCAAAACAGTTGATAATATATATATATATATATATATATATATATATATATATATATATATATATATATATATAAATGCAATATATAAAACATTCACCAAATGAAGGGTATATATTTAGATTATAAATACAAAACATATATTTAGATTATAAAAACCATGTATTTATTATATATATATATAAAAAAAAAAAAAAAAACATGGAGCAAGTTGTAAGTTACATACACTAAAACAAAATCCTTAGAAAAATAATAGAAAATCATGCCAGTGTTGTAACCAATCTGCATATAATTTATATATGAACATATATGTATACACATAATAACATTAAGAAACATAAGAGGCATGTAAGTGTAACATATGTTGCTTTTAATATATGTCAAGTATAAGTTATTTCCATAAGGGTTAGCCCAATTTTGTACTTCTGAAATAAATAAATAAAATGGTTTGATTATTTTATTTAAAAGCATAGGTCTACATTATTTATTACCGCATTACTGATACATTTACGCAGAGCTGTTTTTTCAGCACCACAAATTGTAGCGTGCGGAAACCTATGATACACGTTTTCAACTTATAATCTAATACAATGAATAGAAATACATATAGACAAGTTGTGTTTTGTTTGTTTAGTTAAATGAAGTTAATGTTGTTTCAAAGCGAAAACTGACATTTATTATTAACAGTCTTGGTGGTATGGGTGCCAATATAAAGCTTAATTATTCATGCATGCTTACTATATACGCATATGGGATATTGTATTGATTTTCACAAATTGTTTATAGAATTCACAGTGGAAGCAAATGTTGTGTATATATTCACAATTGTCCAGCTTTACATTAAAGTTGGTTTGGAAGACCTAGGTGATGCAGTTTTGAATATCAAATGAATATCGAAGGTGAAACCAACTCTACCACGGTGGTTTGGGGTGGGGGGTTCTCACTGGTAGTAAATGTGTACTGTCTTATACTTTCAGCAGAAGAAGAGACCTTTGAGGTCTTGAAAGCTTGTCAGTAATTATTGTTTAGTTAGTCCAATAAAAGGTATCATTTCTCCTTCTCTTTTTCTAGCTTCATAATGCAAACACAGCTAATGTACTTAATGTAACTGGAGAGGTCGTTAGACCACTACTAATTTATTTGACCACTGATTTGCACATTTATGGCTTTGTCTATTTTGTTTGACTTTAAATTATTTAATGTCACTTTTTTATTGGAATTCACGTTCTCCGGGTCCCTATGCACACAATCATTGAATAATGAGGTTCATTTGTACAAGTATAAAACCTCTGTTGTCTCCAGTTAGGCCAGTGGCCACATGCCGATCAGTGCAGATCAGGGGACTCCAAGAGTGGGAGTGAGAGCGAGAGATTCAAGGGAAAGGAACCCAACTGTAGTGATTCAGGATTGGTGGACAAGAGGATCGGGTAATAGGTAGCAGCAACTGAGACAAAAGGACCTTTTCAGGTAATGGCAGGGCATCAGGCCCCCCTCCTACATCTGTGAAATAGGGCAGATTTGTAAAATAAGCTAACTGTTTAGCAGTCAAATGTAGCACAGAGGTCTGCTCCTCTTATAGGTACTAACCATGAGCATTTTTACCAGACTTCATTTTTATTTTGAGTCGTGTGAAGCTAGTTTACTTCCTGTGGGGCATGCTTTGGATATATATTTAAAGCATTTACTTCAGTCTTTTTTTATTAATGTTATTAATTCTCAAATGGTATGTTTCTTAGTTTGTAGTGTTGATTTGGAAATATGTTCCTTTATCTTGGGCCAGGTACCTAATATCTGTTGCACAGGAAATGAATTCAGTGTGGTGGCAGGATACAGTGGTTTGCCTAAATTAAAATGAAAACAGGAAAAGGATAAGTAAGACTGATGAGTATTATGTTGTGCTGGTAAAAGTACAGAAAATAATGTCTATATTTAGCTTATTACTTATCCCTTTAAGACAAGCAAGATTTTTAACACTAGCCTTAAGGAAAACTCAAGATACAAATAATAATAATATAATAATAATAATAATAATAATAATAATAATAATAATAAAAAAACTGCCTACAAAAAATGAAAACAAAAATACATGGAAATTAAAATAAAACTTTGAGAGAGATACGTTGATAGATTATGTAATTTAATTGCGATTAAAGAGTAAGTAGCTGGTTTAGAAAAATATAGTATTAACTGTAAAGTCTGTTTCAAAGATCTTTACAAAATGGCCACATTGCCAAACAGGTAACACATCAATAACGATCCATGATGTGGGATGGAAAAGAAAAGCCAGATCACTTGTTATAGTTTTTTTTTTTTTTTTTTAAATCGCTCTTCCTGTAGTGATTTAGAGGACATATCTCAAACTCCAGTGCACTAGAGCAGCCATTTGAAAAGAGCTTTGAAACAGACTTTAAATTATAAATATAAAAGTTGTCAGGATGTTAACAATGAAAATAAAAATGACAGGTACATTTTTTAAACAGTTGTAGCAACACTTAAGGATGAATAACGTTATATTTTATATCAGAACATGGCTACTTGCTCTTTAATATCCCCTGTAGCAGTGATTACCCATAGTTGATTTGCCTTGCCTGTTGCAAAGAGCCTTGCCTTCATCTCTGAACACCAAACTGTCACTGTGATCAGTTATCTAGCAGGTAATGACCGCTGCATTGAATATTAATTAATCTCCAGAGTTGGTCATTCTTTACCCACACAAAAATCCTTTTTCTTTTTTCATCTGTCTGTTCCTGAGCAAAATATATTGACCGCAGTGACCTTTTTTAGCTTTTGCTCAGTCCGATAAATATTTGAACTTTCCATTTTGGCAAGCTCCATCACAATTGATAGGTGTTGAGAACATGAAATTGTTTACAAGCAAAAGTACACTATATTCCAGCGTCTCTGAAGATACGAAGGGTTGTGTTACTATGCACTCTACCAGTATTGCTAAAGTAACACATTGTATAGGTTGCTTCTGAGGTGTCCAGAGTCAGACTCTGCTAGACCATGTAGTGGGATCTGCAGGGTCCAACCCGTGTCTTGGAATCCACCAGAACAATTTGGGTCATAATAAGGTTGGTGTGATATGTGATTTGTTTAACCAGCCATTAGTACATGTTTGAAATATATTTAGAAAGTGTTGGAAATCGAATTACTATGCATTCTATTTAAAGTAAACCAAAACCAACAAATTCTATGTCTACTAATAATAATAATAATAATAATAATAATAATAATAATAATAATAATAATAATAATAATAATAATGGTTATGCAGGTTTTATTATTTTATAGTAGCTTATTAGGAAGTTATCTGCATAATAAAAATGTGGCAAAATACATTATAAAGTAGTAACTCAGATAATAAAATAACAGTAGTGGAATTTAAATTAAACATGCATTGATGGAATAACTTGTGCCATGAATATTATATTACTAACACATGCAAGTTTTCAGTTGCATCTGTAGTATTTTGTGAAGAGTACATTTCTTTTGTCTTCTGGCTGTTGAATAATGCTTCAGTGCATTGATTATGGTTCATTATTACCGGTTCTGTTGGTTGCTGAACTTCTAATATGTTGCTGAATTTTCTATTGCAGTGTCCTGTAACCTAGCAGTCTTTCATTATGAGACCACTCAGAACACTGCTAACTGCTTTCACTTACACTGCCCAACCCTGGAGAGTTGTGTACACAGCCGGAGCAGCAATACCATTCTGTACACCATTACCAAAGGTAAGATTCAAAGCTGGAGCTGAACGTTCTAATTCACTAGCCTGGGTTTCAGTCTGGCTGCATTCTTAAAAGAAAAATTATTAGGGTATACACAATGAAAAAAATGTCCTTTCATGTTATTTGGTTTCTAATTCGAAAACATATTTTTTAAAAAGTGAGCATTGTTTATAGCAACATGCTCTCATCTGAAGACCATTAAAACTTGCTTCTGGTAGTTCCTCAGGAGTGGTTTTTGCATCATCAATATGAGAGTAAAGAAACACTGAGACCAATTTGATTATTAGTCTCACCTCCTACACTTGTTTGAGCTTCCCTGCTGTCAGTTGCAATGTGATGGGCGGGCTAGCCGAGTTCATTGCTGCTGCTAATAAGATGTACTGATTTTGTGTTCATCACAGGGAAGCTTGCACAGGTCTAGAAGGTGAGACTAATATGCCTTTCATTTTAGAAGCATGTTGTAATGGTCTTTCGTAGAGACAATATTGCTGTCAACCATGCTGAGCTCAAACGTTTTAAAAATATGTTTCAAGGATATGACAAATGGAAGCAAACAAGAATTAGAAACCAAATAATATGAATGATATTTATGTGAGAGAATGATTTAATTGTGTACATCATGTGGTCATGTATCCACATGACAGACTGCTTGAGAAAGATTCAAATCTTGTTGAAAATGCACTTATTTCTAGTCTGTTTTTTATCATGAAGGCAGTATGTGAATGATACTGTATCTAGAGAACACTTGTCCTGTTGTAATGAAACTTGCTGAGGACCTTCTTCAGCACAAGTTATTACGTGTATTTTAATCTTGGGGTATGTAGGGGCTGTCTGACTGTCTGTATGTCACATAAATGTCTAAATCATGATCTTCAAGCTGGTAGATGATTTTTCAGCCCCTTTTTAAAGGCATGCAGCCACCTGCTGCACAATTAGGCAGGGAGGGAATTACCCTGCCATATCTAACAGAAACTTTATTTCCAAATTAAACAAATGTTGTTTACAAACCCAACAAAACATATTGTTTACACGTGCACGGCCTCAGCCCTGCCACAGGGGTAAGTAAAAGCACCTGTCTGTCTGTATGTATGTCAGATATACATTTTGACTTATGCATACAGTAGATATTGGCCATATTGATCTACAGTACTTTCTCATGTTACTGGTAGCTATAAGGTTTTTATTTACAGCCGTGACAGGGATGAATGTCATGGACATGCTGAATATTTGCAGTCGCTCAGAGTAGTTCCGGATGCTCAAATATCTAATTTATTTTTTCTTGTGACCTGGGCCAGCTGAATCCACGGTGCATCACTGTAATAATGCAGACTGGACAAATATATATATCAGTGTTGGAGCAATAGCGCTCAGACCTATTCAGAATTATTGCATTTATCATAAAAGGGTAAAACTGGTAAAATACCATGTAAAGCTACCTGCTGCTTTCTATATCTATGTATTCTTACAGGTATTGACCCAGACCTACTTGTATTTGGAAAACACCCCACCTCAAGTCTCCGCTTGTGGACCAACCTGTCGTCTTCAAGATTCAACAGCTCTGATTCCTCTTCTTCTGACAAGAGACAGTTCCACCGGCTGCCATTCTCCACCAACCCTGCACAGACCTCCCTTCCAAGTATCCATGAGAGCCTGCTACCAAGCACTAGCTGGGAACCAAGCAGCAGCAGCGGCAGCAGCACATCTACCCCTGTACCTACCATAACTACATGGGCCAGTTCATCCACTACAGTGGTTAGTGTCCCTAATGAGACCCAACCCACTATAGGCTATTCTAGTAGAACCACAACCACCACTCCCAGTTCTACTACTACCACTGCCAGCCTTTCTGCGGAAACCCACCCACAGTTCACAGCAGCCTCTACTGTAACCAAGCCCTACTCCAACATTGCTGCTATACCGAGTAATTTAGACAGCAGTAAGTACCCCAATGAGACTAAAGGCTACGTCAGCAGGAACCACACTTCTGAAGAGGAGCCCAGCACTCTGGCACCGTTCTGGGAGGCGGCAACGGACACACTACTGGTTCCCGTGATGATTTGCAGTGCCGTATTTGTGTGCTGTTGCACCGTACTCTGTGCTGCAGGTTGGCGCAGCAGAAAGAGAGGTCGCTACAAGCCGGGGTGGAAAGCGGACAGGGGCTCCATGCGTTTGATAAAATATGTGATGGTTAGGGAAAGCCTGTAATTCTAAACTGAAGGGAAGTTTTGCAAGGGAAGATTGATCATGATTCCCCTTTATCTTTGGCCTTTTATTGACATTGTCCTCCATCACTATGAAGAGCCTTGAGATCAGTTTTTGTTTGCTTACTTAAACTATTTCAGGAGCGTATTTTTAAGTATATTTATTTTTAAAAGTTGAATATTTAAATAATTTAAAATTTCAAACTGTAAAATGTTATCAGTTTTAATCATTTTGAAGGCAATGCCCTAATTTAATTTATTTTCCAAATTTGAGAGAGAACTTGAAGATGGTCAATATAGCCTTCTACTGAAGTTAAGAAATTATATTTGGCTGTGAACCTGAACCTCACAGTGGGACTAAAGATTATATTATGTTTTCCTTCTGTGTAATACACCAGCATAGCCAATATGCAGGTGTGATTGCCCAAAAATGTCTCAGTTCAGTAATGGCTTCCCAGACACCCACAGAGATGTTCCACGAGTTTGTGTCTTTAATGTACTATTTCACAGTGCCAAAGACATTATAGGAAAGCAAGTTAGAAGCTGACATGTCGTGATCAGTCACTTTTTTGGCAACATTCCTAAATTGTTTACCCTTAGTTTTGAAAGGACCACCTCACTGCCGTGACAACAAGAGGGACATTCAGTTTCCATGGTAACTCAATCCTAAAGTTTTTTTCTTTTGAACAAAATCCACCTGGAGGGGCACTGGACTGGACACAGTGGTCACACAAGGAATGGCTTTGACACAATCCGGTCTCAAAGTGAACTGAACCCAGGAGAACCGGGGCCTTGAATTTAGGGGCGTGTGGGTTTTCCCTCCAGTAGGCTTGTGTTGAGACTGAGGGGCCTAGCTTGTTACTCTGAGAAGATTCATTTTATGTTACTTGTGTTGAGACAAAATTAAAAATGAATGTAGAAAACATACGTGGGGATTGACAAAAAACACCTGTGTGATATGTAGCACACATATTTGTGTCAAAGAGCTGTCTAAATACAGTTGGTAGAAAGAAAGCCTGGAGCCTTATTGGGCATTTTCAGGCCTTAATCACATTCCTATCAATTAATATTGCAGACTTTTTACAGTGTTAAAGTGCTTAACTCAGTTAACTTTTAGCTGGGGAAAATGTAATATAAATCCATGCAATAAATGTTAAACATGTCTATGATGTCACCCTCACTCATTGTACTTTTAATTGATTCATTTCCCAATTCAACTGAAAACTGTGTACTCGCAGAGAACTTTGGATTTGTCAGAAAAAAAGTGGATTAATTAGAACACAGTCACTGAATACAATAGTTTGCAAACACAATTTGGCAATGCATACTGCATAAATACGATGCAATGTTTTAGGTGTTATTGAGTTAAAATATGCCACGATTTTTTTCCTAACAATCAATAACCACTTAACGCCGTTTACCAATTACTTAATGAGGAACACTTCTTATTTTGATTCATCATCAATGATTTGTTATTTATTGCATGAATTTATTTTAGGCAACAACCGAGCAGGAAAAAATAGAGATCCCAGACTGACTTCTCTAGCAGACATGTAACTCATTGTTTTTGGAAAACTTATTTTAGATGCTACCAAACTAAACAGTGACGGTTCTCAAAACAAGCACCTCTTTCTCGTCAGATTGTTTTGCACTGCTTATTGCTACAAGTTTATTCACCTGATTTTAAAAGAATCACACGCTGCACGGCTTCAGTATCAAAGTTCATAGCCAGGAAATAAAGTTTATTATTCTAAAAGGTATAGGAATATATTTACTCAAACACATCAGTATATAATCTAGTTTGTGATACTTTACAGTCATCTAATATACAGTTTTAAAATCAGAATGACAGATGTGTTTTATTAGTACATGTGTTGGCTGCAGTTATAAATAATGTGGGTTCAAGGAAGTATGGCTCTGTGTAGCTTACAATGAATAATAGGCCTGTATTTATTAAAAAAATGTTACAAGTTGTTTTATTTTGTTTAAAAATGGCAGTTGTTGCTTAATTCAACGTATAATGATTTGCAAAATAAATATTAAAGTTATGTTTCATCAAAACAATATTTGTACTTTTTATGGCACATACAGCATAGGTCTGAAATGTAAAGTTTTTAATGAAACATGTTACAGGATGCATGTCGTTTCATTTTAAAACATGGTATCTGGTACTACAATAGGTTAAAGATGTTCTCAGTTTGCTTGCCTTGTCTTCCATGAAGTTTGCTATTGCTTTACTTTCTTGGTCACTTAAAATCAAACAGTGTCTTCTGGGTAAAAGCATGTCAAGTCAATAGGGGGTGCAGCTGGTTGGTTATTGACAGGAAAGAATGTGAATAGTGAAGAAAATGTATGGAACTATATTGTTAGCTACAATGACTTTAAATTCTTACTGCACGAATAGACATGTTATTTAAAAAATTTGGCGTGCACAATTATTTTACCCCCAATTTTCTCCCCAATTTAGTAAGTCCAGTTACGTTCCCTCACTGTAGCAATTCCCCCACAACAACTCAGGAGAATTGAAGGTCACAGGCCATCTTCTTCTGATCCCACGACCAAGCTAGTTACCTCTTAAATCTCGCAGAAGCTCGAGAGTGCCGGGTACTGGCCTCTGGAGGACAAAGGCCTGGCCAGTAGGGTCCCCTGTAGCCTGTACTTGTTGTCACATGATCACATGGAGACTGGCTGGGCAGTTGTTCAACTGTTGGCCTACTGCAGCTTATGTACACTTAAGAAAAAAAAAAAAAGTTTGAAATACAATTAACAAAGCATTGCTTTTTTTCAGCCCACCAATATAAAATATTATGTGATTAATGACTTAAATGTTTCCAAATTTTGGAAATAAAGTGGGTTAGTTCAGATGACTGAACAGTGTTGCAAAGAAAATGCTCACAGTGGATGTTTTCTCCAGTCACTGAAGCCCAAGAACAGTTTAGAAAGATGGAGCAGCTGGAATAAAGAAAGGTATTCTGAATCTTCAGTTGTTTAACACAATTTTTCTATATGTAAACAACATACTGTTAAAAACCAAGCCAACAGGACTAGGGGAATGTTTTGGGTTAACAGTTCAGCAAACTTAACAGTCACGTTCTGCTGAGGCAATGTTTTACCCCAATCCTATCTCTTGCTTAATAAACACATACATGTCGACCAAACTGTAACGCAAACAAAAGAACCATCAGAGTATGGTTCCTAGTGGCCACAGTAACCCCACTCATCAGACAACTTCAGAGAGAGACCTGGGCCCTGCATCCAGGGTTCTGTTTGGCAAGGTGAGAAAATGAGGTGCTTGGCAAAAGATGGGACAGCAGTCGCACAGAGTCAGTGTGGGGTTGCAGTGGTGAGGCTAAATTCTAATCTGAAATTGAAAAGAAAACGAGTAAAATACATAAACATTGTCTTGACTTTGTTTCTAGTTACTTTATTATGCATGAGAAATGCGTACAAACATTATTTTGCTTTTTTAGCCAAGAAGTAGTCCTTTCTGTGCGGCAGATTACAAGTTGAGCAGGTTCTTGACGGACTCCTTGTACTGGAGGAGGGTGGTTTTGCTCTCCCCTGCATTCTTCAAGTTGGTAACAGAGTTTCTGTATTCCTGCACAGGGCTGGAGCTCAGCAGCTCCTCTCTGGTTGGAGCCGAGCCCTCCTCAGACCCCTTCATGCGGAGCAGTGTCTCCAATGCATTTCTCTCAGAGGGGCTGCTCTCCCATAGATACTCCTCCATGTCCGCCTCGGTCTTCTCCTTCTCCCAGGGCTCGTGTTTCTGAAAAAATAAATATATTCATTAAATCACACTCTTACATATGGTGAAAAGGACAGGTTTAAATGGTATTAACTTATGAATAGTATGAAGCACCGGGCCCATAGTTGCACCATTTATCAATTTATGACAATCTTGCAATAACAATCCCTGTACACCATAAGATATCTCAAACATGCAATCCTTGTCAGCTATTGAGTCTTTTATAACATAGGAGAGATTTGTGGTAAAGAACATCAGTACTTAGTTTGCTGAGGACATGAACACCCCTATTGGTTGACAGGTCTGCAATCCTAAGAACACAATAAATTAACTTGTCAACTTTTGTAACAAATTATTTATAGTCTGCCCAATTATTTTAACCCTGGGTTTTCCACCAAATTGAGAATGATGAATGACTCAGTTTCTGCAGAAAATCCCCACAACAGGTCAGGAGAACTGAAGGTCAGTCGTGTCCTCCGATCCAGACCAAGCTAACTGCCTATTTGCAGCCAAGAGCTTTACAGCAGGTGTTGGCAAGTTACCATACTCTGGAGGACTCTGCTTTAATTCACCATGCACCTGGCCAGTAGGGTCCGCGTCACTACAGTCAGGAGAAACAGTCCTTGAGGGAGCACCAGATCCATTAGAACATTTTCTGTAGATCCAATTGAAGATCTGTAACACTGCACAACCAGCACACAAACCTGAGCTTCTCCTGAGTCTTTGACTCACCCTGCACAACATGTGGTTGAATCTTTACCAGGTGAGCCACTCGGGGACCCTAGACTTTTTTCTAAGTGCTCAAATTTGTTTTCTCTATGAAAAAAATTACAACGTTTGACTGTGCTCACTGCTTTTGAAGGTGACACATATTAGTTAAGCGCTAACAAGAATTATTGCACAATTATAACCTGTTGGTACCAACTCAACAAAATTACTATCCTCAAACAATTGTGTTAAACTGCACCGTGTCCAGTTTCAAGTTTTCTAAACTCTGCATCACTGCCTGTAAAGCAATGATGGAAGCTGCCTTTTAAAGTGCTTTGAAAACAGCAGCTCAAACCCTGCCAGGAAAGCTGATGCTTCTCTTCAATTAAATTATTCAAGAGAAGCATTTTGACATCTTTGTCATACAGCAAACAACTGTCTCTCACAGAGATTGAGTTTCCAAGAGGTAACACAAGAGGCACGGCGCACCTGGTTCATGCCAGGGCACAAGGCATCTCTTCATATTTCACCGGTCACATCATAAACTTCACTTACAAAAAACCTTTGTCCGTGCCTTTAAAGCATGGTCGAGCTTCTGATTTTTCCCAGCCACTGTAATCAGAACTAATGACCATCATTACATCTACCTTGTCAAGAAAATCCTTATAGTAACCCCCCTCCTTCTGGGATTTGATAGATACAGGCTGATAAACAGATTAGCTGGTCCCCTGTACCTCCAGTACACCACACAGGCACGGGCAAGCTTTAATAAGATCTGGTTATCAGAGAAGATGACTAGGATAAACTGTTTTTTAACAGCTGACAGCACAAAACACAATCCAATTGATTAAATGGACACGGGAAACTAATTTTGAAAAACCAAATATTAAATAGTTTTACAATAGACCAGATATCTTATCTGAGATTTGAGGGAGTTTAAGTATAAAAGTAATAGTTGCACTGTTCTAACATTTGCATTTCAAAGAGAACAATAGTAACTAAATGTGACAGGCTGGTGAGTGGATTGAGGCTCAGAGACAGAGTAAAGGCAAAATAAAGTTCTTTATTAAACAAAAAGTCAAACAAACAGGCACAAGGGCCAACAAAAAGAGATTCAAACAGAAATAATCAAAACGAACTTACAAAATAAACAGTCAGTTCCAGGTCTTCCTTTAATTCTAAACAAAAAACTCTCCAACATAAAAGCAAACTCCCAAACAAAAGAACACACCCTTCCAAACTGAAAACACACACACTGCCAGCCAGGGCCTCTCCCCTAGCTTTTATCCAGCCCAGCCACATTCTCACATGTTTTTCTGGCAGGGAGAAATTTACCCCCCTCCCTGCCAGTTCCAAACATGTTCATATAGACGGGGAGTTCCCCGTCACATATCCCCCCCTTGTGCCTAGCACACATGGCCCCCAACGGCCACCTCCCCCCTTAAGTCCCAAAGTCCTTTGTCCGGTCCCGGGACGGAGAGACGTCCGTGGTCCATGGGGGCGGCCAAAGTGGAATATTTAGTTCCCATCTGGCGTCCTCCCAGCAGGACTGAACACTCACGACGGGGCTCTCTTTGGTGGTGGAGGCGGGAACGGCGGCCCGGCTCCCTCTGGACCTCCTGGCGACACTGGACTCCCTGGCAACGTTGGTGACGCTGGACCCTCTGGCGACGTTGGACCCTCCGGCTCTCGGGACGGTTCTCCATCCTCTCTAACTCTCAGGACGGCAGCACCTTCCCCCTGGGCGACGGCGGGCCAACAGTGACCCCAGGTGATGGTGGACCAGCATCCCTAGGAGAAAGCAAACAGAGTCTCCCCAGGCGATTGGCGAGCAGGCAGGCCTCCCCAGGCGATTGGCACTGTGCCTCTTAGCCGCCGGGCAGCTTGTCTCCGCGCTCCCCTCAGCAGCTGGTACAGAGGCTGGGTGGGTCCTCCAGCATCTTCTGCTGGCTGTGGAGGAAGAGACAGCTCCAGCTTTTCTCCCTCTGCTGGTGGTGGAGGGAGAGACAGCTCCGGCTGTTCTCCCTCTGCTGGTGGTGGAGGGAGAGACAGCTCCGGCTGTTCTCCCTCTTCTGGTGGTGGAGGGAGAGACAGCTCCGGCTGTTCTTTCCCTGCTGGTCCCTTCAGCCCTGGGCCTGTGGCCTTCCCCTTCTTGGCCGTGGACGTACCGACTCCTCCCACTCGTGCCCCTCCCTCTCGGGCTGTGGATGTTCAGGCTCCCCCCTCTCGGGCTGTGGACGTTCGGGCTCCCTCCTCTCCGGGCTCTGGGAGCGGCGGCCCCACCTCCATTTCTTCAAGGTGTGGGATCTCCCCCATGTCTATCGCCAGGTATGCCAGGACCATGATGAATATTTCCTGGAGGGACCCCAGGTGATGCTCTCCCTCCCACTCCTCCCATCTCTCCCCATCTCTATGCCACAGCATGTTGATGGCGACAGGAAGGTCGTGGGAGAGGTCCGCTTCAGGGTGCGCCAACCACTCCCAGATCTCCCACGATGGTGGTGAAGGCGGTGTTGGTGGGGTGGCTGCCGAGGATGGGGTTGGTGGTTGCTCCTGGTCTGGGTTGTGGGGGCATCCTGCCCAGTTGTGGCCGTCCTCCTCACAATGCCCACACCAGTTAGCAATTGGCCCATCCGGACATGACCTCCACTGGTGGTCATCCTTCCCGCACCAGGTGCACCATGGGAACAAGCTCGCTGGGTCCTCCCACAGGGTTTGGGTTGGTGATGGTGGCGGCTGCTGCGGCCGCTGCCTCCGCTGTCTCTGCCTTTTGCCCATTCTTCTCTCTGAAAAAAAAGTACAAAAAGAATCTCCAAAAATTCAAAAATTCAAAAAAAAGAAATTCAAAAATTCCTAAAATTCCAAAAAGAAAAAAAAGTACTGCTCTCTAGGTGGCGCTATCCCACTTCTCACTCCAAGTGTGACAGGCTGGCGAGTGGATTGAGGCTCAGAGACAGAGTAAAGACAAAATAAAGTTCTCTATTAAACAAAAATAGTCAAACAAACAGGCACAAGGGCCAACAAAAAGAGATTCAAACAGAAATAATCAAAATGAACTTACAAAATAAACAGTCAGTTCCAGGTCTTCCTTTAATTCTAAACAAAAAACTCTCCAACATAAAAGCAAACTCCCAAACAAAAGAACACACCCTTCCAAACTGAAAACACACACACTGCCAGCCAGGGCCTCTCCCCTAGCTTTTATCCAGCCCAGCCACATTCTCACATGTTTTTCTGGCAGGGAGAAATTTACCCCCCTCCCTGCCAGTTCCAAACATGTTCATATAGACGGGGAGTTCCCCGTCACACTAAAGCATTTAAGAGCAGTCAGAATTTCACAAGTTACAATATTTTTGTATTGTGGCACCTCTGCAAGTTTGGTACAAAAAATATGATTCCTTCCTTACTGCCTCTAAATGTCGTTTAAATATAAACTCACAGCTGGAGAGTACATGTAGTTCAATGCAGTTCAGAGTCTATTACTTGCTGTAATGTGGGTGGTACGATAATTGGTTAATATATTACTAGCGAGAATTTGATTAGTCTAGAAAATGATAATCTTATTAAAATCGGCAACAATTGAAGTCATCTAAAGCAAAACAGGATGAGTGCCACTGTTACTTGTGTTTTGTTCCTCTCTTCCTGTAGACTTATCCATAAAGAGTTGGTGAGGGATTAGGATCCATGCAATTAAATCGGGCATTGAAAAAACTTTAATGCAGCTTGACTATCCCAGATTAGGAAAGTCTTTATTAAAGAAGTTAGCAAGGCTGTGAAACGCTGGTGCACAAGATAAACCTATACTGATGTAGTGACTTTGGTATACAATTTATTTATATATAAATTAGTCCAAGGCATTGAATATCCCCTGGAGCACAGTAAAGTCCATTATTAAGAAATGGAGAGAAGATGGCACAACTGTGAATCTGTCTTGAACAGACTGTTCTCAAAAACTGAGTATCTGGGCGAGAAGGGCACTAGTCAGGGAGGCTACCAAGAGGCCTATGGTGTAGTGACTTTGGTATACAATTTATTTACATATAAATTAGTCTCTAGGCGCACTGTTTAAGAACGTCCAAATGTTAATAACTGAGACATACCATAATAGTTCTGTGGTATCATGTAGGACTCGGATTCCCTTGACAACAATTGACATCCACACAAAATGGCAGAAATACAAAACACTCGTTTATTTAAGGGAAAAAGGGGTGCACAACTAATTTAATATTTCAGAAAGGAAAGGCTATTGGTTAGAGATATGCGTGAATAGTAATATGCAGTTCATTGATTCCATAGTCAAATGATTACAACGACCATAACATCATTAGCATACGTGGTTAATATAATAATAATGACTGTCTCATCACACAAAGTGTCTACTTTGCATTAGTATTTTCAATACCCGTTTCTTGTTGTAATCGTACATGTCAATATGCACGAGAATTAATTCAACCTTCCATTCAGAACGGAATCCAACATTCCAGTACCTAATTTAGCAAATTAGTTTTACCGTGTTAACTTGGTTTAGATGTAATGTATCAAACTAATAATATGTTATCAACCTCAGTTGATTATATATTCAAATTAACTCAAATGGGGTAATGATGAAGTTCTCTGCATTTACAAGGCAACTCCTTTTGAGTTGTACATTTCAAACAAACTAACAAAATAATACATTTCTTAAACACTAAAACAGGAAGTTATACTTTATTTCTAGAATAGTTTCCACTTAACTTGATAGCATTTGCTTCAGTTACTTTCGAGTCAAAGTATTTAACATTAGACATGTCGAATACTTATCGATTTCCATATACAGATGTCAATCTGTGTCGATGAATACTGCAGCTCTCTGGATCTGCAGTTCCAATTTAGATGGAACTTTACGCACAATAACCAATAGTTCCTTTTCAAATGGAGATTAGCTTGTTGATCTCCAAGGCTTGCAACATTATCTTTGTTGTTGGCTGTTTTCCCACTGGGAATAGTTCAGTTGATCAGACGTAACTCAGTTCAGCTAATGCGTTGCAATTGAAAAGTTATAGTTTATAAAAGTGTTCTTGTTGCAATTCTTCTGTATGACTTTGCTTCAGTTTGTTTCGTGCAAATACGTGTAAACAAAGACCCGTTTTCTGATTAATGCAGTATCCCATCACTGATCCAGTCTCTCATAGGACAGACAGCAGGACCCTTCCTCAGAAGATGATTTTAGCCATTATTCAGAACATTGGTTCTTCCTTGCCTTCTGTGAATTCGAGCACGTATGCTCCCATGGCTCTACAACTTTGTTCAAAGCAGTGTAGCATCCATTTCATCCATCCGAACTTCAAGACAACTCTAGCGGGAGGACACTACTTGTGCACACCTCTTTTGCAGTCAACACGCATGTCTGTGTGCAGCAGCTCCACTGGAAACAGCAGAAGCTCGCTCACATTTTAGAAGCTCACTCCACTTGAAAAGTCAGCAGGTTTTGTGATTCTCTCTTCAACCCTGTGATTGGCTAGCCTGGTTATTTTGGGCAGTACCTGAGTCCACGCGAAGTGTCTTTCATTGGTTGTTCTCGTACCGACATGGCCTTGTTCTCCATTGGTCCGCTATTTCACCCCCTGTCTGCTGAATTTACAACAAGGACTGTTTCTCGTCTTAGCGTCAAGGTACTCAGAATTGTCTGGAAGTTGCCCTCGGCAAAATACTACTGGCGCCGAAATGACTAATTCAGGGATAAGTCAAGATAACACTTGTCCAGCAGTTAGTTTATGACTCTTTCTAAAAGCATTCTTTGTCAGTGGGAGAGTTGGAGATCAGAAACCAAGAAGACACAGAGAATGGTTTAAGACTCCCCCTTGTATATTCCAATTCTGTTACTTTCATGCACAGAATGATATGATGACCCCCCTTCTGATGCTACATTGAGCAGGATACTTTATGGTAAAGTATAGGAGTAGCAGATGTCAAGAGTTTAATGCTTACAAGATCACATGGATTTACAAAAACAAAAAACAAAACAGGCCTGCTGGAAAGATGGCAGTTTGAAAAACAGATCACAATTATCTCAACAAAATCATAAAAAGGTATGTGTAAAAATGGTAAGCTATATGACCAAAGCCTGTTTTGACATCACAAGGTTATTTGTCAATCAATACATGTTGGTTCTGCTTGATAAAAGGAAATCATTGGAACTGCATCAGAAACAAAAGAAACGACAAAAGGTGATGCAATTATTCCTTGGAAGCAAAATCATCTATCAGTCAATGCTCCTGAGCTGGTTAAGAATTTAATTAAAAAGATACATACTGTTCCACTGTCTGTGCCTAACCTTACTGTAATCCCATCGTGCAGGTGGGCACTGGCACGACTGCACACCCTGGCTTATGAGCAGCTGGCAAAGGAGGATTAAGCCCTCTGTGTATCCACTGAGCAGGGATAGCACAGGCTAACATGGGATCTTCCCTCAATCCTGCCCTGGATGCACCACACTCATAACCACATTCCCATCTGAGACATATAACCAGTCTGTAAATCTCATCTCTTTCCAGTGTCAAACCGAGGCTTCTACAATCCAATCTGCAACCAGGCATTACACAAAAATCAAAGACCATCTGTATGAATCAGTTTTTATACGATTGCTGTTTATTAAATATATGACCATTCTACAATGACTGACTAATATATTTATATTTGTTTTTGCAGTAAAAGATTTAAAACCTGCATTAGGCACTCAGTAGGTAACTTCCACCGTCAATGTGAGCTAGAGAGATCACAATCCTACCTGGGGCTAAGGGAGTGCCAATTGAAATTGATTGGACTTTGATCTGCTGCAGAAATTGTTTTCAAACCAGTTCCAGTGGCACATTAGAGTGTTGTTACATGCCCATCCCATCCTTCGCCTCTCTGGGAGACCATTTGCAGGTTTCACATTGAGCCAACTGTGGTTTTGTGACTATTAATGGGTTACAGAACACTGTAATGTTCTCATTAACACATTTTAAACGCTCTAATGCATTTCTCTGAAAAATGCAAGTTGGCTGGTGGCCACAATACAGTTGCACACTACTGTACGTTGCAAGTATTTTCAGCTTCGGTTCATGTTATGTTGCCATTATCTATTTTTTGCTACCCACCATATAAATTGTAAAAAATATTCACATGACATATTGTGAAGATAAGGAAATTAAGTGGTGAAGGTCCCCATAGGCCCCTTTAGTTATGCTTATCATTTTCAAGTAAAGGGGTGGAAAGCCAGTGCAAAAATTTCAATTGCAGACAAAACCACAGGGCAGTTCAGATTATACACCAACTTCGTTTGCACACTCTTAGAGAGATTTTTTTACCTTGATTGCTACTGGCGTAAACCTTGATTGAACAATTAAAAAATGAGAGGTTTTAATCTATTAACATAAAGCTCTAAAAATCGATTTATTGTTAATTAGCTTCAAATGTAATTTTAACTGCCTTTAAACAACTATTCTTCTACAAATCAAGCCGAGTGGTTCTTGGTTTAGTTACTCCAAATTTAAATTCTAATCAATTTTAGATATAACTGCCAGGCTTGCTTTAAGCTTGTTTGGAAAATTGATTTGACCTCCCAATTCCACTCAAATCACAGGAAAATGTGAAGATGTTAACCCTGCCAGCCCTACCTAATCTGTCTCTCTCCCTGTCTATATACATATTCATACATTTGGTAGGTTGGGCTGGCAGCTAATATTGTCAAATGATTTGAATAGAATGAGAAAGTCTGTTCAGCGCAGGCAATTAGGATCTACATGCAAGCTGAAAGCAAGCTTTGAGAGTGATAAAACAGTAAAAGGGAATGCAAAAAGCAATTTCATTCACATTGAATTTACATACTCTAACTAAATCTACTTGAGTTACATTAAATATATTTAAAGCAAAGCCCTTTTTTCAGAGTTTTTTTTTTTTTTATTGACTTCTACAGAAAACTTTCGGGTTTTACAAAAGCTATACTGTAGTATGGCCCAATCAAGCATATGAAAATACTGATTTACACCAAGTAAACCATGTCCTTGCATTCAGTATTTGGTTTCAGTGTAATAAGGGGCAGTCTGTTTAACATAGTACCGAACTTAAGTAATGATGCAGCTTGTCAATACCAGTTTGCATTCACAAAGAATACTGAAGCAGATGAGCTGCTTTTCCCACCCTTATCCTTGATATTTACCTGTAAATGTGGGACATTATTATTTTCACCCATTTAATTTCATTATTCCTTTCTTTTTTTAATAAACTGATCAAATTACCACAAAATTATATATAAAAAAAGAAAATTAGATGACATTATGGTGGAAAAGCCCTTTTAGTTCCCAGTGCTATGTGTGCATGTGTCTGCCCCTCTTGTGCAAGAATAGCATTCTTGTGTTGTAATCATGAGACTTCTCCAGGAGAATAAACCTGTTCTGCATGGGCTCCTCCACTCCATTAGCACAGCACAGTCATTTCAAGCACTTTAACCTCGCCTGAATCATCTTTCTTCACTTTAGGAAAATAATCAGGTCAGCTTAAAGGGTATTTTTATTTTATTGTGTTACATGTTCTGATGTGTTGCTACAACTGTTCATGTAAGGTGGGTTTTTTTTTTTTTTTTTTTTTTTTTTTTACATTTACCATTTTTTTTTTTAAACTTTTAAAATTGTATTATCTGCCTCAAGACTGTTTCCCATGTACCAGCATGGACCCCTCAGAACTACATTTCCCATCATCCTCATGCTCACTGGTAAATCTATCTCTGATATGTGAGCAGGAGGACACAATCAAATAAAAAGGTCCTTATGTACCCTATAACTAATGCGCAAACAAGCACTGCCAGGGGAGTCTGGTCTTTAGGATTTTTAATACAGAGCTCCTTTTCCATTAAAGGTTTCTTTAGCTGCCAAGTGCAAACCCCTGGGTTTTAGCTACCAGACGCCTTCATGACAAATGGTCAAAAGGAGGATTTAGGGTTAGCTGGCGCAAACCGCTAATACACTAGCCTTTCAGAGGTTTCACCTCTGCAGTGAAGGGATCGAATCGGCTCACACCCAAGGCTGGTAGTCCCAACCCAGTGGACAGTAGTCTGCAACACAAAACCACCATAGTATTCAGCACAACCTGATATTTCCTTTACATGATATATAGGCTTGTAAAGAGGTATGTATCATTTGTGTTCTTTAAATCAAGAAACGTGTACATGAATACATACTACCCTTTCTCATTTATTGTCTTATCAAAATAATTAATCGTTAAATGATAATTAAATCTTCTGCATCATTAAGGGTATGATTTTGGCATGGTAATTTTTAGTACATTTCACAGGCATGGTGTGGCAAAAAAACAAGAATTCACAGAAAGTTAACCAAATAATGTAGTTTTAGCTACATCAACATACACAAGAGCTTTAAACAGTACAACAAAACCAACAACATAAAAAACTACTGACAAGTTTAAATGTTAGAATACAAAACTTACAGTACATATTTCAGAGTCCAACAATTTCTGGGCCGAGTCAAGGGTCAAGTCAGAATTACGTAACCTACAATCTTGTAACATGCATTTTTTTGGAAAGGTGTACAGCCTTAACAGATCATCAAACCTGTCATCTGTCCTAAAATATCTCTCACTGTCAATATATATATTATATATATATATATATATATATATATATATATATATATATATATATATATATATATATATATATATATAAGTGTGAAGTTCCAACAACGATGTATTTGTATAAGAGGTACAAACTCAGCACATCTACTCAAATGTATCCAATTTTGCGAATGCACTCTATTTAAAAGTATGAACCGCTGCAGTCAAAAGACACAATGCGTCCTTCGTACATCAAATAGTGAAGCTGCACAGCTTTTAGCTGTCTGTGCCCAATGTATCGCATTCATCTGCAACAGAAGTATGAACCAGGCTTTACAGTTTTCCACGATTCTGAAACAAGCCGCTACACTGGCTCCCTGTCTATTATCGTTGCCTGTTCAAATTCTTTACCCTTGTGTATAAATCTCTCCATGATCTTGCCCCACCTTATCTGGCTGCACTGATTACCTACTATATTCCCCACACGTCCCTTATGCTTCCAATCACTATTGTCCCACTCTCGCCCTGTGCCCAATCCCGCTTCTGTTCCTGTTCCCTTCTTGCTCCCCTTCATTGGAATAAGTCTCCCACCTACCATAACACAGTCACCCTCACTGCGTGGTTTCCACTCCTCCCTGCCCATCCTACTGATACCCCTGGCCCCTAACCTCCTGTTTTGACCCCGCTTTCCTGACCCTGACCTAGCCTCTGGCCCTCTGCTTTCATTTAAGCAACTAATCTGTCTCCCAACCCTAGCCCAATAAACTCACATTCTTTTCATCCATTTTTCCTTGATTGTACCATTTTGTTTAAACTTGTAAAGTGCCTTGGCTAAAGGCGCTATAAAAAAGTAACTAAATAAAAATAAAGAAGGGCCTCTAAGTTGGTAAACTTCTGTTCTCCAATGTATTTGGTCTTCTGTCTTCATAGAAAACACCTCACAATTTTTAGGTATTTTAGCCATCGCCCATTCACATGATTGCGCTCAGCTATCTCATTCGCTGACCTACACAGCTACATGTAAATGCTGCGTGCATCCACAACCAAACAATTTACAGATACTCGCAGATTTGTATTTTAAAGGAAATAAAGGAAGCACCTGATCAAATGTGTTTCACATCCATTTCCAAGATTTCACTGACTATTCAAATTCATGATTTCTGTAACCTCAGTGACAAAATTGTAGCCCTATGCATCATACATGTAACCCATCAGGACCATCACATGTATCATGATACATATTGCATCGTAATCTTAGTGTATCATTACACCCATACCTTTCATGAAATACAAAATGTTTTGACAAGCACTAAACACTTAGTGTTTTCTTCAGAGTTCATTTATTAAAAGTATTAAAAGACAATACTTTGATTAATGAAATCTTTCCTAGAACATTACTTCCCAAAATTGGGACACACATGGGGAAAGGGGTGGGGGTCAGTACACATCCACTTTCATAAAACACATGTTATGTGTAGCAGAGTTCCTATTCACCAAATTCCTCTGAGCAGGAAGCACAAAATTAATAAGGCAGAGCACAAGCCAGCAAACAGTCAAGCAGTCAGGGCTTCAGAAATCTAAACAACTCCCCTCCTACCCCATAGAGTTTACCAAGTAGGAGTCAGTCAATCCAGACCGGACACTGCAGAATGAAAAACAAGGGCCTGTATTACAGTGCCTTGCAAAGATACAATCAAACTGGTTACTCACCGCAGGGACTTGAACAAAGACTCCTTTGCCGGGTTCAGTTACCTGAATTCTGTGGTCACTACCTGCTTACAGCACGTTATGCTAGCACTGTACTTGGAAATAATAACCGTAAGGGCATCGGCCATCTTTAATGCACAATTTATTTTAGAGCAAACGCATTAAGTACATAGGCATTTCAGTCTCCTGAAATGTAAACAGGCCACTATTTATTCAATTTTAAAACAGTTTATTTTAAAAGACTTAAAGCCATATTTCTACAGCGTTTACTCCAGTCTTTAATTGACTCCTGTTTATTTGAAAGCAGAAAAACACCTATTAACTTTACACAACTAGATCTGATCAACCTATACCATGCTGTGATAAGAAATAGCTGCATTAATATTTTGCAGTACCACGGAATCCACCTGGCTTGCATCAGCCCCCATTTTTAACAGTAATCTTGGGATAAACTACGTGGTTTGGATAGGGCTTCTGTAAAATGATCTAAAAAGATGTCATTACCCTGGTGAGGTGCAGGCTGATCAAATCAATTATCTGTTATATCAATGAATCTGAAGCAGAACAACCCAAAAATATAAAATGTAATAATATTTTCTGAAACTGGCAGAAAATATCTGACAATTATGGAAATATCAAAAGCCATTAGGACAGATTAAACAAAAAACACTATATTCTGTCTGTTCTACCCTGGGTTTCAGTATGGCAAGCATGTAGAACAGAAGAGCAGCTCCTGAACTCACACAATAAATAAAAAATCAATAAATGCAACAGCAAATCGGAATGTATTTGTACCAAAAAGGTTAAATGTAATTTAAAGTTACTTACTAATTTAAATTCTTCCATAAGAGTTACACTCCATAGTGCTTAACATAGAAATACTTTCAACTAGAAGTCTTGTTCAAGAGCTCTTTTAAAAAATAATGTCTTACAGTAGCAGCTGCATGTTTAAATGCAGCCTAACACTGCCCCTTGTGGATTCTACTGAGTTAAAAAGCTGGTCTTTATTCCAGCCAGGTCCTAAATTAGTTAATTGCCTCTTAGCAGCTTCAATTAACTACATTAGAACCTGCTTGGAGTAAAAACCTGGACTGGATTTTATCTCAAGGGTCAGAGTTGATTCCCACTTTAGTACAGGTCGATTTCTTTCATTGCCTTTACATGAGTAAATAACTACTATTTTTTTTTTTTTTTTATTAGAAAAAAAGAAAAAGTAACCCAAGTAATAAGCATGTCAGTCCCATTCACCCCCACTGCAGCTGTAAATTCAAAACCTGAGCTACTGTAACAGGAGCAATGGCACCATCATGATCTACAGTATATCCACTGTATAAAAACGTCTTCCTATACCCACACAATTGCCAAAAATCAGAAACACAATCTTAGATTACAAGTACATTGTTGGTAAATATATGTATTTTTACCAGCTTTCAAAACTTTATAAACACATTAGGACTTATTTGCCTGTATTTTTAAATATCTTGTTTTTTTGTATCACCACTAGAAAAAAAAAGTATTTAAGGTAAGCATTACCAGTGAAAATACAAGGCCTGAACATTTTGCTCAAATAAAAGATGTGATGCCTACAGAAGCAAAAACACACGCAATCTCTCCGGAGTCACATTGTGCAGTGGTCAAGCACAAATAGAAAACCCCTTAGTGTACTACATATCGGATGTGCTTCAGCTGTCCAAAAATCACGCAACCCTTCCACACTGGACAAGACACACCACCTTCAATCCAACAATGCAGGTATTGGTAGACAGACACTTTCATTTTTAGCCCATCTGTGTACAGCTACGGCCAAAAGTTTGCATCACCTAGAATTTTAGGATTGAGACAATTAAATAAAACAATAAATAAATAAATATATAAATACATAAATTTAACATAATTTAGATATTTTATTTAACATCATACAAGTCAAAGAAACTACAAAATCATATTGCAAAAGTCCACCGGATAATGGCCATACCATAATGAACAACTTGTATAACAAATGTGCATTCAAATTTACATTGTATTAAGAAAATAGGCTTCATTATCTTAACCAATTACAACCAAAACATTTCAGAACAGAACAAACTGGAGCTACTACAACATTCGTCACACTGAACTACAATGATAAACAGTCTAAAGTATGTTAGAACCAGGTATTTTTCAGAAGCAGGATTGGCATGTATTAGAAATTTTGACAACAAAAAAGACTGAAATCTATATTTTGGGATACTGAATTTGGTTTAATTTCCTGCATATTTCAATTTTAGGATTAAAACTGTTCTAATGCTGGAAATTGTTTTGACCAAATAAAATAGCCATCATGAGAAGCCCTCCATTAGAGTGCCATTCATTTTGAACGATATACCATGATCCACCTGAGTGAATGTGAAATAAAGGATCTTACACTGCACACACCCTGCTGTAGAAACACTACAGCTACACCTCACAAACATATTTATCAAAAACTAAACAAGTTATGGTAGAAATAACTTTTTTTCTATAAAACTTGCCTGACTGGTTTCACATACCAGCCAGTAGTTACTGATAAAAATTTTCAAAACATTGTTTGTGCTAATATGAAAAAGCCTGCATTGCAAACTTTCAACTAATCTTCAATTACAATGCAATGGCAGCACAAACAACAAGATACAATTGCTATTTTTATACAAGCTAATATTACAATGGTATAAACATGCACACATTGGTAATCTATTGCAGGACCATGGTCACTCATCGGCACCAGGGGCTTACCATATCTGTTTCATTGTGGTATATTAGTGCCAAATCCACTCTGTTAATGTGGTCAGATAATTGTTCTACAAGAGTTTCTTCAGGATAATACACTTAAGTGTCCAATTATTTTACCTGCCAGTTATTAATGATAATATTTCAAACAAGGTCTGTGACATCTCTACTCTTCGCTGCTTGCAGATTTTCTTCTGGGGAATACAAGGTTAATTATTACTGACCTGAAGCAGGGTGAGCCCATTTCATTTCTCAGCTGCAGTTTCCACCGACTGAATGGAACATCACCGTCAGTGGTTTCAAACCTGCAGCTAGCATTGTCCTTTGTGCAGCAGACACAAGCATACCATTCAGACCGCTTGGTCGGTTTTACAAGACACAGACCTGCAACATGTCACTAGCTTGTCAGCCAAGTAATTGGGTTTCTGGCACATGAGTGGACTAGATGTGCCATTGCAGGGTCAATTAGAAACCTTTATCTGGCTGAATTGACTATTGTTCTTATCCTAATGTTCCAAGTTTTTTTTTTTTTTTCTTGCCTACATGACCGAAGCTGGAACTAGCGCCACTCATACCACTGTCTAAACATAAAAAAAAAATGAAAAAAAATCAGCACATTCCACTTAATGAGTCCATTAAGAGACCATTCAAACATCATCAAATGTGGTGGAGTCCACATCATCCAGTGATAAGTCTGTGACTCCATACCAGTTTATTACGATTCCTTTAGCATTTCTAAATGTAGCACTATGGACCGTTTATTAGTTATGGATAGGGCTTCTGTTTTTCAGTGTTTATTGGTTTTATAAATCAGTGGTAATTTTTAGTTATTTTCGAGTTTTATGTAAATAGTTTTTTTGGGGGTCTTTTGTTTTTCATACACTACAGCGCCTATAGAAAGTCTACACCCCCTTGAACTTTTTTCACATTTTGTTGTGTCAGTGCCTCAGCGTTTCATGCATTTAAATGAGGATTTTTTTCCCCCACTTATCTGCACACCATACTCCACACTGTTAAAGGGAAAAAAGTTTTTATTGAGAAAAAAATTATATATTAAAAATACAGAACTGAAAGATCATAATTGGATAAGAATCCACCCCCCTCAGTTAATACTTGGTGGAAGCGCCTTTGGCAGCAATTACAACTGTGAGTCTGTTGGGATAGGTCTCTAACAACTTTGCCCATCTAGATTTGGCAATATATGACCATTCTTCTTTACAAAACTGTTCAACCTCTATCAAGTTCCTTGGGGAGCGTTGATGGACAGCAATCTTCAAGTCATGCCACAAATTTTCGATTGGATTTAGGTCGGGGCTCTGACAGGGCCACTCAAGGACATTTACCTTTTTGTTCCTTAGCCACTCCAGTGTAGCTTTGGCTGTATGCTTTGGGTCGTTGTCATGTTGAAAGGAACTTCCGTCCAAGTTTCAGCTTTCTTGCAGAGGGCAGCAGGTTCTCTTCAAGGACATCTCTGTACTTTGCGCCAATCATTTTGCCTTCTACCTTGACAAGTTCCCCAGTCCCTGCCGATGAGAAACATCCCCAAGCATTCACAAGCATTTTTTTGCTGAACACGCGCTCGCTCGTGACCCGATGTTGCAGGGATACTTAACATGCTCTTTGTCAAGGCTGCTAGGTTGGGAAAGTGTGTCTGGTTATTTTTCCACAAAATCATGGGATCTTCTCTGATGTTAATGGAGTTTCAGAAGCATAAATCGTCATCTTTTGCTGGATTCAGGTTTCCTTGGAAATAGTGTGTGTTTGTTGCCATCCATGAATTCCATTGCTTTTTCAGTCATCATTTTCTGTTTAACAGGTAAGTCCTCTGTGCTGCACTCACTTGTACAGGCATGATTTCCATCATTTTCAAGGTTGTCCTCCACCAGTCTCACTAGTTTGGAAGACAGTGCTTCTGACACGTGGGCTTTGGCTTGTTCGGATAAGAAATCCAGATGGCGAAATCAGGGGTCAAGAAAAGACGCAAAAAAGCAGAAACAAAACCACTAAGACAAACTACGCACTAGCTTATGTCTCAAACTCTGTAACTGGAATTAGCAAATCAGTTGAATTTGAAGACAACGGTGTCTCCTTTTCATCAGGAACTTCAGTCAGTCTGTATTTTATCCCTGTTGCAAGTGGGTACAAAGAACTAGCCAATGTTTTTCTCTGCGCTCAAAAGTACTGTAGCCAGCACGAATGGCTGCAGTAGAGGTAGTATCTCAGCTTCCACTGCTCAGTCGTGAGATCTGAAGTAGCTGCGTCAGACTTTTTGGTCAAATCTGAGTTTGACAAAATAGCAATAAATGGCCATTTTAATTCAAGGCGGCGTTGAAACATATAAAAAACCGTGTTCCACCCTACGTTCTGTACTAACTTGAGTGGTGCCTTTTCTGTGTTCAGCTTTTCTGTTTGTTTCCTATTTAAAGCGCTTGTTGCCCTCTCACTCTTTTTAAAATGTGCAACCAGTCTCCTTGCTGCTGCCACTAACGTGTGAACTTGTCATACATCCTCCAAGCTTTTCTGAATGCAGAGATTTATATTCTGCCCTGCACAGCTCACACTTGCCACGCTACCACAAAGCTTTCAGAAAGCAAAGACACTGCTCTGCACACGTTGGCCGCATTGTCATGAACACAAGCTATTACTTTTGTAGCCGCTTCAAACTCTGTGTTTCTCTGATTGATCGCTTCTGCTAAATTCACAGCCGTGTGTCTCTGTGGCAAAGTGGCTGATGATTAGAAACAGGTGCAGAGGTGATGCAGTGCAGAAATAATCACACACAACGAAACTGTAATCCGTTTCAGAAAAGGGATCCTGGTGCGTCCAACAGTGCTTGTGATGGGCGATAACAATTAATTTTTTAGTGACTGTTGTGCAGTGTTGATCCGGTTTTTGTGCTGGCCCAAGGTGACAGCTCTGGATACTTGTTAGCCGTCTGGTGATCTACAATCACAGACAGCTACTAACAGACACAAACAAACAAACAAAACACTCACAAATGTCTCTATTACCAAAACCAAGCAAAGGAAGAGATTTATGATTCTCCGTCCCTTTATGCTATTCCCTTCTGGGTCAATACGTTCCTGCAACGGAGTCTCGCCTTCTTCCAGACTGACCGACTGCCCGGCCCGAGGAACAAACTGTCCGGCCAGCCCATCCAAAGACTTCCCCCTTTTGCTACTTAGTGCCCTCACAGGTCGGGAGGGGGATTTACAACCAAAACTCATTGTATTTCTGTCACAGTCTTGTGTAATTTTCGTGTCGCCAATACTTTTGACTCTCAAGTTTTTCGTTTACACGTTCGTGATTCACAGTAATGAATTTTGAGATTGTCTTTTGACAAGGTATTTCATTGCCTGGAGCAAGAGTCGCAATTAGATTTTTAAACACAGCTCCCTCTACTATACTAACAGGTCTGATATCTTGCGTGACAACATCCACTATCAGGCCTGTTATTTTATTTGCTCTGATGCTTTTTGGATCAACTTTCTTTCCAAAATAAGCCGTCACTGAAGGTGTTGCTTCCTTTTGTTTTTTATCACATGTTTTCCCGCTGTCGTGTTTTGTCGGGTGTTGTCTTACTAAATGATCCCGCAGGTTGGTGGTATTGCCACAGAAGCTCATTAAAACTCTACAAAAAGCACATTTTACCTTTCCATTTTTTTCTTTTGTAAAAAAAAAAAAATCCAAAATGTTTGAAGGCATTATTTTAAATTAAATTACATCGACAATTTAACTAGCAAAATATGATCCTGAAATGCGACCTACCTCTAGTCTCTTCTCTAGGTTTTGTTATTTTTGTCAACCTTACTTGGAAAATGTACGTGCTGTGCAGCAGGCGGGGAGGGTTTTTTATTATTATTATTTAAATGAACCAAAGGAAAAAGCTAGGAATAATAGCATAGATTTACATTTTGCCAGTACTAATAATGAACTGATAGAAGCAACTTTGTCTCCTTTATCAGTGAATTCTTCACCCTTCCACAGTCGTTAATATGGCAATTATTAACTAGACATGCAATTCGATTTTATCTGCAGATTCCTTAAGTACCAGCTAAAAGAGTGGTGCAATTTATTTACAAACTAATCTTATATCCTGGTCTATGATTTTATGTAGCCTACACAAATGGTTTATTGTTTTGTGTGAATGTTTCCTTTTAAAAAAAACATTTGCAGTTAACAAACCATATGCACAGGTCTATATATATATATATATATATATATATATATATATATATATATATATATATATATATTGTAAGGTAGCAGGGAGGGGGTTAAAATCCTTCCCTGCTAAAACTTGTGAGAATGCACATTTAGGTCTATTGTTTAATTGTTTTATTGTTTAGTAATCCCCTGCACCTGGTGGTAGTTGTAAATTAGAGCCAGGTGCAGGGTATTTAAGGGAGACAGGGAGTTTGTTCGGGGCTGCTGTGCGTAGGGAGGCAGAAGGTGTGGTCTGCTTCCAAGCAGTCAAGGTAAAGTGCTGTAGAAGGTGAGAGTTTGAGTTACAGGTAAACAGCTTAGCTGTCCTGGTTCAGTTAGGTTCCAGACTGTATAGTTGGTGCTCCAGGAAGGAGCTAGGTGTTTGTTTGTTTTGTTTAATTTATTTGATTGGTGTTTATTAAAAGTGTGCGTCAGCGCTAAGAAAATTCCATTTCTGTGTCCTGGGTCTATTTTAAAGGGGCAGCGAACCGTGTGAGTGCGAGGATCTTTCACATTGTGTGTGTGTCTGTGTGGTGTGTGTGTGTGTGTATATGTGTATATATATATATATATATATATATATATATATATATATTATAAAAAATAAAAAATAAATATAAATCGCAAAGTTAAGAATGTGAAAGCATGGATTTACACAGTAAAGTAAGTGAGTAAATTCAGGGTGGGTACCAATATCGATACGATAGATATCAATAATAATTTCCATATTGTGATATCGTGGGATAAAAAAAATCACGCACGCTCGCAGAGACATACTTTTTATTGCTGATGCTGCTAAATATACAAACACGGTATAATCTTATATTAAGGTACAACAAACCCTACACATACCAATCAGTGTCAGTCTCCTAGGCAAACATCACACAAAGTATTACTTAACCATTTTATTCCATTGATTGGCATTTTTCTTTTTCTAACAATCCAATTAACAAATGTATTCCAAACACTCAATAGCTATCTATCAAGAAAAATAACAAATCCACAACCTGTGTTCCCTCTCTCATATGCTCTACTCCCCTTTTTTCACCTGTTTCCTCCCACCAGCCAATCCCTTACCAGAAACTATATCCTGTTTTCAAAAAGTGCGTGCATCAACTAATTAAGAAACAGGACCGTCTTACGTGGCTCAGACACAAAACGACACTTTAAAAAGAAAACATCAACTTACCGACGATTCGTGATATAATACAGTAAGGAGATACATTGCATGATCGTAATTCTGCCTCCTCAGTGGGCACCTTTGTAAAAGAAAGATATTGTCATTTTCAATTAAAACAGTACATATAAAGCAACAGATGAAGCAAAAAAAAATCTTCATAAAAACAGAAATGTATTTTTTACTATGTCATCCCACTGAATTCTGCAGATCTTCAACTGGTCTAAGAGCACACTGCTAAGAACAGTATTCACACTGTAATTTGTACATCCTGGTCTCCAGTCTTTATTTCCACAAAACTGGTCTGCATATTCATGTGAGATTGCTGAGGTTTCAAGACAAAAGTGCATACACCTTTGTTTACATTACACATTATAATATTTCTATACCTTTGTTGTACTGTTTTTCTAACTCTTCCAAATAACTAAAATATTTCCACTACAATACTATTGCAAATTATAAAGAACTCGCTTTCTACTGAACAGAAGAGTGTTTCCCTGATGGCTACCATGTTTATTTTACTGTTACATAAGAACATAAGAAAGTTTACAAACGAGAGGAGGACATTCAGCCCATCTTGCTCGTTTGGTTGTTAGTAGCTTATTGATCCCAAAATCTCATCAAGCAGCTTCTTGAAGGATCCCAGGGTGTCAGCTTCAACAACATTACTGGGGAGTTGATTCCAGACCCTCACAATTCTCTGTGTAAAAAAGTGTCTCCTATTTTCTGTTCTGAATGCCCCTTTTTCTAAACTCCATTTGTGACCCCTGGTCCTTGTTTCTTTTTTCAGGCTGAAAAAGTCCCTTGGGTCGACACTGTCAATACCTTTTAGAATTTTGAATGCTTGAATTAGGTCGCCACGTAGTCTTCTTTGTTCAAGACTGAACAGATTAAATTCTTTTAGCCTGTCTGCATATGACATGCCTTTTAAGCCCGGAATAATTCTGGTCGCTCTTCTTTGCACTCTTTCTAGAGCAGCAATATCTTTTTTATAGCGAGGTGACCAGAACTGCACACAATATTCAAGATGAGGCCTTACAAGTGCATTGTACAGTTTTAACATTACTTCCCTTGATTTAAATTCAACACTTTTCACAATGTATCCGAGCATCTTGTTAGCCTTTTTTATAGCTTCCCCAGATGATAGCTTGTCTAGATGAAGACATTTCTGAGTCAACAAAAACTCCTAGGTCTTTTTCATAGATTCCTTCTCCAATTTCAATATCTCCCATATGATATTTATAATGTACATTTTTATTTCCTGCGTGCAGTACCTTACACTTTTCTCTATTAAATGTCATTTGCCATGTGTCTGCCCAGTTCTGAATCTTGTCTAGATCATTTTGAATGACCTTTGCTGCTGCAACAGTGTTTGCCACTCCTCCTACTTTTGTGTCGTCTGCAAATTTAACAAGTTTGCTTACTATACCAGAATCTAAATCATTAATGTAGATTAGGAACAGCAGAGGACCTAATACTGATCCCTGTGGTACACCGCTGGTTGCCACACTCCATTCTGAGGTTTTTCCTCTAATCAGTACTTTCTGTTTTCTACATGTTAACCACTCCCTAATCCATGTACATGTGTTTCCTTGAATCCCAACTGCGTTCAGTTTACACTGCGTACACTTTTGTTTTTCAATTAATTCAAAATAGAATATCCAAATTAATGTCATGGTCTTCCATGCACAAAACAATAGAGATGTAATTTAGTTGTACTTTCTGCTTCAGGTTTGGCCCCCAGAGTTCAGCCACATGGCTTTTCTACAAAGAGGGTGAGGCCAAGGTGCATCTCTGAAGGCTCCTACACTCAAGACCTTCTATTTGATTACTGTACCTGTCTGCTGTGATGGTAAGCATATCTGTCTCCTTGTTGTACCTCTCTCCTGCAAGTTTAATCAGCTTCTTTCTTCCATGATCATCCAAGTTCAAACTGGAGATTTTTACCTAAAATGAAAATAAGTGTTCAATATTTATGCAGAGTGAAGTCAAAATATTACAGAATACTAATTACTGGGTCCCTTACTCTTTTGTATTTACATGTCACCACTTGGCCAGATTATTAGACACTTTGGCCTCAGGTATCATTTTTATGTAGATGATACACAATCATATGTGTACTCGAAACCAGATACAAGCACTGCTACCTCTGTACTAGCCAGTTGCCTTTGTGATAAAAATTTGGATACAGCACAGTTTCTTAATCTAAACTGTGACAAAACAGAAATTATTTTTAATCGGTTCCCAGTCTCTTGTTCATAGAGTTGGTAAATTTAACGTGGGTATTGACAATGTAAATGTATCTGCTTCCACTGTATTACATAACCTGGGCATTATTTTTAGTCTTCTTTGACGTTCGAAGCCTATATTAAAAATTTCACTATAGTGCCCTTTTTCCATCTCAGCAATATTGCTCGGAGATGGCTCCTTTTATCTTTCTTTGATGCTGAAAAACTGATTAACGCTTTTATTACTTCTAGGCTTGATTATTGTAATGCGCTTTTATCTGGAGTCTGTATAAGAGTTATAAACAAGTTGCAATATGTGTAGAATTTTGCCGCCCGTGTTTTAACCCATATGGTATCTCAGGAACATTATTACACCTGTCCTTTTTAAACTATATTGGCTCCCAATGCAATTCAGGGTTGACTTTAAGATCATGCTCTTCATGTATAAGTCACTCAGTGGCACTACTCCAAGATACCTGCTAGGCCTGCTTCATGTCTACTCTCCTGTCCGTACTCTCCGGTCTTCCAACTCCGGTTATCTTCGACCACCTATTACCAAGCTACGGTCCATGAGAGATAGAGCCTTCTGTAGAGCAGCTCCTTATCTCTGGAATGGACTACCCAGCTCCATAACAGACTCAGAGACTGTTAAAATTTTTAAAATCTGCCTCAAAATACTTTTTAAACTAGCTTTTAAGGATCTGTGTTAATCCTGTCTCTTACTTTGTTTAATGCATTTTTATTGTTTTGTTTTTTTTTTATATATTTTGCCCTGTCGTTTGTTATCTTGTTTTCTATCAACTATGTTAAGCGCTTTCAGATTGGAAAAGCACTTTATAAATAAATTGTATTACTTTTATTATTATTATTGACCGTTTATTCCAGGGTACACGAAAGAATACTTTATAAGAAAGTGTTTCATACTGGCAGCTCTGAAACAGACTGCTGAGGAGCACATCAGGGCATGGACAGTACTGTCATTTTTTTGCTGTTTAAATTATATTTATTAAAATATAACTTTTTGAAGACACAGAACTGACATATGAACTCAACGAGTTATGCTTATAACAAAAAAAGTGATATTGGTATCTTTCTGGGAGAATATATTGACTCCCAAGTCATACAGTACAATCCCCAGAGACCAAGTCATATAGTACAATTCCATTAGACTAAGACATTTTCTTTTTTCAACATACATTTCAGCAGTCACTATCTTTTTGGGTCATTTGTTTTACAAATGTTAACCCCAAAAAGATGGGACATGCTCTCAAACACACTCCCTAAATCTAAATAATTGGTTTTGTAAAAGAGTTTGGTTATTTTATTTTTCATGTAGCATTTACTCAATATGAGGATAAACATCTGATTCATGCTAATGGCTCCTACGCCAAAAGAAATTGGTCGCCAAATATAATTGTTGGGTGCCACTACAGGAGCAAGTTGGTTTCTACCATATTCCACTGCTTAAATATAACATGCTTAAATGATACTAAAACCGTAACTGAAGGTCTGCACTCACTTGTTTGTTGCCTCATTCTGCTGAATGGTTAATCTATGCAGCTGATGACTACAATGAACTGGACATGTTTATATTTTAGATATTTTGCAAGTATTGTGTGTGGAATTGGTGACACACCTCTAATTGTGTATTGTTGTAATATGGGAAATTGCATGCTGCATCATCCATGCTCTGTGCTAGTGAAGTCCTGATCTGAGAGACATAGCCAGCGCCTATGTTTATATCTTACCATTTATTTTTTCAGTAAAAAACAAGGTTTGTGAGTTTGGTTTGTTATTTATGATTTTAAATACACAGCAGTAAGCACATTGTCACACATTCATTACCACAATCTGAAGCTAAATTTAGTGAATAGCAGTACATTTCATTTTTATTTTTTTTTCCTTTGTAGTACACTTCCTAATTACAGTCCCAAGTATTTACATGCTATCACCATTCTAAATGGTCAAGTTGAGAAATAAACTCAGTTTTCCCTGCATATTATGTTTTTTTTTTTCATTATGGCAACATCTTAAATTATCAGCTTATTATCCAACTAGGGAAAGAGGCGGAGGGAGGGAGAGAGAACAGCTGGATGTCACACGACATATGACAGCTTAGGAGTCATGACAAAGGGGATTAGTATACAAATAACTCATGGGCAGCAGCTGTGTACAAAAGAGTCTATGCTCACTTCGCAACATCACACTGCAGCTGTCAAAAAAAACCACATTCACTGGATAGCAATGAAGCATACAGGGAGTGGCATCACACAAAAAGGCTACAAGATTCTGGGACAACCATATTGTAGTAAACAAGCAGCAACATATTAGCTGTCCGACACAGTAGCCTAGAATCGTGTTGCCCACCAACTGCCTTTACCTGACAAGCGTCATTGATCTTCAGGTGAATGCTTTTTTACAAGCAAAGTTTTATTTATATTTCTAGAGGAGCTACTCAGTTTTATAAATCAACTTTTTCAAGGATCTCAACTCATTACTGAGCTGGGTACATGAGTACTATTAAATGTATAATCCTTCCAACCAAGCTGTACAAATCTTAACTTTGTTAGCATTTCTAACATAACCACTGCCCCCCTTTTTGCTGGGCTGAAGATATTTCTGTTCTTTGGTTATTGCAGCACACTTCCTTCATGCTGGCACCGTATCACTGTGATCAATTCCCATGATTTTGCCACAGTGCCTCATTTTGGTCAACTATACAGCTGGAACCTCTGATTTGTCACTGCTTGAATACTAATTTTGAAGCACTGGTGGAAACTAATTTAAGGGATAGTAGTTTATTTATATAGTGACATTAGTTGCATTAAAACCCAACAGGTACCAGTGAGTACCACTAATACACAGATACAGCTATGGCCAAAAGTTCTGCATCACCCTACAGAACTGACTAATTTTGCTTCATGAAGTCCAATGAAACCTGCTGAATAATGTTACATTAACATATTGAATTACATACCGCTTTGCAGTTTTCCATATACTTAATGAAAAACTGACAAATTGAAAAACAAAATATTGTACTATTATGGCTTCTGGTAGGGTTTTGTGATATGATTTTGTAGTTTATTTGATTACATAATGTTAATTAAAAGATCTAAATTATGTTTACGTTTTATTTTTATTTTATTTTATTTTATTATTTTTTTTATTTGTTGTCTCAAGCCTAAAAAGCCTAAACAAAATAGCAAAACCTTTGGCCATAGCTTATATGCAGAGGTGAAAGCAAGCCAGTACAGCCCGGTACTGTGTACCGGTAACATTTTGCTAATGTTACTTACCAACCTTTTTTTTCTCGCCAGTACATGGTGTGCCGGTACTAGCAGATTAGCCAATGTATTGGGCTGTGTTAGCGCCATTCAAAATATAACATTAACAGCTGTAAATCTTTTTAAAATTTGTTATAAATGAATTTTTAAAACTATCAGTGTTATTATATACTTTTATTTTAACGGCATCATATAAATATTAATATTATATATATATATATAATATAGTATATCTATATATATGTTATGTATATATTTATATATATATTATATATATATATAGGGTCTGTATATATATCCCAGACACCAAAATACAAGCCGAACTAGAAAACTAAAGTTCATTCCTACAGTAGAACAGCTCAGTGTTGAGTAACTGAACACTGCCCTATTCTCCTCCTGCAAGTCATTCAACACGTATCAATTAAAATTAGCAAAGTGTCATCACGGCCCCCCCTTCCCCTCCCTTCTAAAGCAATATGTAAGAATCTAAAACATGGAATAAAAAACTGGAGCAACATTTCAATGGGTGGGAAATGACCACTTAGCAGTAATACAGTACCGGTAAAAAATTAAAGCTACTTTCAACTCTGTGTATATGTATATATAGTTAAGCTTACTACAGTTACCTCCCTGAAAATACACTATCTTGGCAGGGAGAGTAGGGAAGAAAGCCTGGAGACATCCCTGCTTAGTGGTGGAAGCAGATATATCGGACTCAACAAACACACCTAGTTGCAGGGACTGCTGGCTGCAAATACTCACAGTGAGGGTAGTGACTCTTGCCTTTGGATTTCTCACAGAGGGTCCTGCAGACACGAAGTCTGTCATCTTCACTTGGATGGGGAAGTGCTGCTCACACTTTGCATCACTGTCTAGTGTCTCTGGCCACTTAGTGCAGAACACTGAGGAAAGGAAAGAACAGTTTTCTATGTGCTTTTATTATTATTTGTGAATTCAGAAGGAGTTAATTAAATTTACTAAGATAAAATGAAAAATATATATAGAAGATACATCACAAATGTTAATAGAATACTGTCATTACTCCACGATAGCCAAATAACCCACAAGCCCCCCACATTTTTTTTTACAGCCATCCTCATGGGATAACTACAGGACTCTATGGATGTTTTTGGAGTATTCTGTTTATATTTAAGAATGTTTAAACCTAAATTAAACCACTGAGTTCAGAGAATTACATTCCTTATACCACGCAGAGATTTTTAAAGAAAGAAAATTGGGAGTTTTCTTAGATGAAGATCTCTCGCTAAGCATTTTGTAAACTTTGAAATACAATTTCAATTAAATATTAATGGCTGCACTTTAAATATGCACTTTGGAAACAACTAAATTTAATACTACATAAATAAACACATCAATTTAGAGGTATGAAAAAAAGTTAATGCGCTGTTCCAGGGTTACTGAAACGGACCAGACGCTGTTCTGTATTACTTTTTCCCTGTTGCCAACGAGTTCATTTTTGAGTCTGTCAAACTAACAAGCAGCAAGATACTGTATCACTGATAGTGGATATTACAGTCCACCACACTAATGCACAAAATAATAGAATGCCACACATCTAACATTGCTTGAGCCTTGTATTTCAGCCAATCATCTCTCTACAACACCTACAAAGTGCTGGGAATACATGTTTGATGAGAGTAATATAACTGAGAAGCTGGTTACATTAATATAAGCAAGAAGCTGGTTATATTAATTTCGGAGAAATTCAAGGATGAGATACAGCATTACTAAATGTTTCAAATGTTTCCAATGACACAACTTACCACTTAGTGCTGCACACTGCTTCTTAATTGCTGCTGGTGTGAGGTGCAAGAAATTTGGAATCTGAAAGAAATGACTTTGATGAATAACACTGTCCTTGATATTGCACTTTCTATTATTAAATTGTGTCAAATGCCTCTAAAGTTTCCCAGAACATTTATTCTGTTGATGCAGGAGGAGCATGAACTGGATACACTAAGAAAGAAAGAAATCTCCTTCTCTGGAACGAAAGTGGAAAGAAAGTAGCTTCCTAGTTTGACCTATGAGGTGTGAATTCAAATGTCAAAACTATTGTGAATAAGTTGAAAAAAGAATTGCTGTGACAAGGCAATGTGTTTCTTGTTAACAATGCAGGGGGTCCTGTAGCACTAAGGGACATTATTATTATTATGCTGCTCCCACTTCCCCTAAAACCTCCACTAACAGCTGCATCGTCCAGAATACAATGTCTTCAGTTACTAAGAAACTACAAAAAAAAAAAAAAAAAAAAACCCAACAAACATTAGCCAATCTCTGGCTAGCTCTGTTGTTTTTGAAGCCAAAATAAAAAATTAAAAGCTACACAGTTGAAGCGTAAAACACCCCAGTCCAGCTACAAATCCAACTGGAACCGTCATCCAAGGTAACCGCTAAAAAAAAGGTGTCCATAATATTAAACTGTTTTATAACTTATAAATGCATTTCCTTATTTTATTTATCTGTATGGCTTTATGCTGAAGTTGTAACACGTTCACCGAGTTGAAGTATTTAATGTTAAATTAAGTAACATAATTAATTTGCATAGTCCGTGTGATACCTCGAAAAAACATGAGTTGAAAAAAATATGCGATACAGAAACTTACGCTTTGGGATGCCTTGGCATGAAAGCCGGTATATAAAATAAATTTGCTTGATTGTACAGTAGTTCAAACTAACATTGCACTAAAATGGAAGGCTCTCAATGCCTACCATTACAGTATACCATAAAAATTGTACAGTATTTATTGAGATTACTCATGACTTCAAGGTAACGTTGCATTTTACCCCCTGAAAATACATTTTACTCTCTCAGTGTTCAAATTTGAGGATAAGACTCCCAGACCCAAAAGCTTATCTGGAGCGCTGATCATAATCTTAACACAGACATTAATAAAGTACTGTAGCTAAACAATGAACACATTGTTCATTGAGTACTCTTTGTAGCAAGTACACCCACCCCTCGTTATATCGCCCCTTGCTATATTGCAGATTTGGATATATTTCAGTCCTGGAGTTGGCGCCCAATTTTTACTGTCTAACTGCATATGCCTTAGCTGCAATATACATTAGAATTACTGTTTGTTTTATTTCGTACTGCACATCAAACAAAAATATACAAAACAATTAAAAACAAAGCATTAATATCGACCTTTATCATATACACACGTATTGTACAATAATACAAAGCTAATTAAATATCTACTTGCTGAAGCGATTTTTTATTTTAGCCAACGAGGTGTTCACGTGTGGCAGCAACGCACTAGCAAGTCACAGGTCAGTGATGTCCACTCCCTAGCAACAAGCCTCCTGCGTTGTGAATGGATTCTTTAAATGCAGCGGGTTTGTGCACCTGAGAAAGGAGAGGAAGACTCATGAAATTAATTGGACTCAAGTTGATGAGAAGCAATTACCCTCCACTGTACGAATTAAAACGGTCTGCTACTCTTTATACGAAAAAATTAGAAAAAGCAGGGTGCGTAGAGGACTTATACTGGACCCTGACGCCCCTGATAAAATGAGGGAGTGGTTGTACAATATTTATTTGTTTGCCTATTTGTTTTTCTAAGGGTCTCTCGCTACATCGCGGTCCTCGATATATAGCAGATTTCTATTGGACCCCGACACCCACAATATATATTGAGTGTGTGGTGTACAATGTATGGAAAAAAAAAGGGTGGGGGGGTGGTTGTGTTGTTGGTGTTTTTTTGTTGCCCATTTATTTTACCCCTGATTCTCTCCCCAATTATGTTCCCACATTGCAGGTTCAGTGGGCGTCCAAATGCAATTTCCTCTTTTACACCAAAGAACTTGACAGCTGATGTCAGCGAGCGTTTGGAGGACAAAGGCCAGCCTTGAGCTTAACAGGTGACTGTCCAGTAGGGTCCACTGTAGTGTGATGAGGAGAAACTCACAGAAGCTTCAGAGCCAATGTGACGCTCCATCACACACCCAGGAGACGAATCTGCGCTCCCCTGACTCTTACTCCCTATACACACCACACTGCCGTGCTTTTACCAGGTGAGTCACTCGGGGACTCCACACAAATTATGTCTTAACCTACACTGAACAGCTAAATTTGGAAAATTACTTTTCTTAGATCAAACTCCATCTGCTTAGCCAAGCGGCATCATTTGGAACAGTTCAGTTTGCCCAGTCATTATGCCTTTGGATTTGAATAATTCAAAGTAATTCAATGCAAGATCAACAATTGTTGTATAAATGTTTAAATGTATGCTTGCTATAACAAGAAGCCTGATTAGTGGTCAGAGACCTCAGGGCTAGAACGACCCAATTAGAAGGTGTACTCTTTAAACATACCAACCTTTATTAGCTCCAGGTTCCCTTTCTTCTCTGGTGGCACTCCCCTCTTGACAGGATAGCCCATGCGAATGGGCAGAGGCACTGTATTGGGTTTAAATGAAGCTGCAGTCGGGTACACACTACTCCAGTCCTGGTCCACTGTCATCTTGTCAGTCCTAGGAGCAGCAGGCTATACAAATACATGGAAAAAGAGACCACAACCTTACCCTGAAATCAAGTGTCTGAAGTCTGATCCTATAAACTTTAGGATCTAAGAGAATCATAATGATTCTGAATTAATAACATAGCTTGGTGTCCTACTCCATACATTCAGAAGTGTCTGTTACCCTATCCAGATAAAAAAAAAAAAAAAAAGCACCACTCAGCTCTCTCACCTACCTTTTTCGTCTTTTTTTCTCTTAAACGAACACAGTTTGTGAGCTGAGTAAATGTTATTCTTGCAGTTCCTTGAATTTTCCAATTGACTCATAGGATCTCAAAGAAAGTACTGTAGCTCCAATTTGTAAATGGCATGAAACAGAAACACTAAGTTTTGTGAATTTAGCGCTCATGAATGGGGAAGGAAAAATGGTGTGGGCTACATCTAGCACAGTGTCAGCAGATTGCACTAGAACTTCCTCTCACATCTCAGTCCTGACAAGAACATATTTTGAGCAGTTGTGCCAAATTGTGTGGTGGTTTTTGGATGTGGACTAGTGCCCAGTAATAATGAAGAATAAGCTGAGACCACCACACTCATTTAATTTGTGACCCAAGTTGAATTTCCCCTTGTAGCCAAGCAGATTAAATACAAATTCTGAATTTGTGAGCTACTGTCTTGATGGTTTGCTCCAGATCGGTCTTATCTAAAGGATTTATGAGATCAAAAGACTTAATCCTGAGAGATTACAGTTTCTGCTGCAGTAAGCAATCTGATATTGTGTAATACATATTAATTTGTGTTATCGTAGGCATTTGTTTACTGTATATATTTGTATTTTTATTCACTTATTGTATACCAGTTACAGTTGTTCATTATTTTTTTTATTGTGAAAAATAAAATAAAATAAAAAAAAAAACATGGAGATACGCAGGTCCTGATAACAGCAGCACCACAGGGCTATCTCACCTCTCTTTTTGGTCTTCTACTGAAGGTTGATCTGTTTCCTCTTATCATAACATCTACAAAAAAAAAACAACAAGTGTCATCTTTCTGGAGTATATATTACAGCTAGGACAGGGCTCCTCAACCCTAGTCCTGGGGACACTATCAGCCTGATTTTCAATATGGGCAAAGTGAAAAATGGGTGGCAAAACACCTTTGCGACACCAGATAGGTGGCAAACTGTATTTTTAAAAGTCCTATAAGTCAGTTGCGCAATAGCATTTCAGGGTGTGCACTTTATGAAAATGCACTTGCACTACAGCTTGTTAAGCAGTTGAAGCTTATTATAAATAACATCTTATTTTCAAAAGGTGCAAAACACTGATGTGCCCACTTAGTACACCAAAATATGACATGCCCCCCTCTCGTGTCTTATTTAAACTGCAACCATTGACAGGGCTACTGAGCTGTAATCTGCAATGGAGAATATCGAAGCACTTCCAATTTTTTGAGTGCAGCATGACGGAAGGGATGAGGAAAAAATGACCCTACACTGAACCCAGAACACTTTGTACTCAATAATACAATAATTATTGTATTATAATTTGTAAATACAATAATCTGTTATACAATGACATTAGAAATGTGTGTAGCAAAGGAGAAGCCATACTAATGGGGGATTTCAACTTCCCCCAAATAAAATGGGAAAACCCGGTGGGTAGCGCGAAGGATGAAATAGAAATGGTGGAAATGACAAATGACTGCTTCCTAACACAATTTGTGAAGGCACCCACTAGAGGGGAGGCATGCCTTGATTTAGTCTTTTCAAATAACGAAGATAGAATAACTAAAACAGAGGTCAGAGAACCACTGGCAAACTCAGACCACAACATGGTCTCATTTGAAGTGTTTTTTAAATCCTCAAAAGTAAAGACTAAAGCTAAGGTTTACAATTTTAGAAAAGCAAACTATGAAGGCATGAAACAGAGACTAACAGAAGTAGATTGGAGTAAAATAGAGAAAACACCCACAGAAGAAGGATGGTTGTTCTTCAAAAACGTAGTACTAGAGGCGCAAAACAATTATATCCCTAAAGTAGACAAATCTAAATGTAAAACTAAATTGCCAAAATGGTTTAATAGATCAATTAAAAAAAATATTCAGCGAAAAAAGGCACTTTACAGAGCATTAAAAAAGGACCAAAAAGAAAGTACACAGAAAGAGTACACAGAACTGCAAATGCAAGTCAAAAAGGAAGTTAGAAAGGCCAAGAGAGAAATAGAAATGAACATTGCTAAGGGAGCTAAAACCAATTCCAAAATGTTTTTCCAATATTACAACAGCAAGAGAACATTCAAAGAGGAGATTAAATGTTTAAGAGATACAAATGGCAAAATCATAGAGGAAGAAAAAAAAATAGCAAATATGTTAAATGATTACTTTTCACAAGTTTTTACAAAGGAAGATACTGACAACATGCCCCACATGTCATCCAGTTCCTATCCAGTTTTAAATAACTTTAGCATAACTGAGGCAGAAGTGTTAAAGGGACTAGGAGCTCTTAAAATAAACAAATCCCCTGGGCCGGATGAGATCCTCCCAGTAGTACTCAAAGAAATGAAAGAAGTAATTTACAAACCGCTAACCAAGATCATGCAGCAGTCTCTTGACACAGGGGTGGTACCGACAGACTGGAAAATTGCAAACGTAATACCGATCCACAAAAAGGGAAACAAAACTGAACCAGGTAACTACAGACCAGTAAGCCTGACTTCTATTATATGCAAACTTATGGAAACTATAATAAGATCCAAAATGGAAAATTACCTATATGGTAACAGGGTACTGGGAGACAGTCAACATGGTTTTAGGAAAGGGAGATCGTGCCTAACTAACTTGCTTGATTTTTTTGAGGATGCAACATCGATAATGGATAATTGCAAAGCATATGACATGGTTTATTTAGATTTCCAGAAAGCTTTTGACAAAGTCCCGCACAAAAGATTAATTCTCAAACTGAACGCAGTTGGGATTCAAGGAAACACATGTACATGGATTAGGGAGTGGTTAACATGTAGAAAACAGAAAGTACTGATTAGAGGAAAAACCTCAGAATGGAGTGTGGTAACCAGCGGTGTACCACAGGGATCAGTATTAGGTCCTCTGCTATTCCTAATCTACATTAATGATTTAGATTCTGGTATAGTAAGCAAACTTGTTAAATTTGCAGACGACACAAAAGTAGGAGGAGTGGCAAACACTGTTGCAGCAGCAAAGGTCATTCAAAATGATCTAGACAAGATTCAGAACTGGGCAGACACATGGCAAATGACATTTAATAGAGAAAAGTGTAAGGTACTGCACGCAGGAAATAAAAATGTACATTATAAATATCATATGGGAGATATTGAAATTGGAGAAGGAATCTATGAAAAAGACCTAGGAGTTTTTGTTGACTCAGAAATGTCTTCATCTAGGCAATGTAGGGAAGCTATAAAAAAGGCTAACAAGATGCTTGGATACATTGTGAAAAGTGTTGAATTTAAATCAAGGGAAGTAATGTTAAAACTGTACAATGCACTTGTAAGGCCTCATCTTGAATATTGTGTGCAGTTCTGGTCACCTCGCTATAAAAAAGATATTGCTGCTCTAGAAAGAGTGCAAAGAAGAGCGACCAGAATTATTCCGGGCTTAAAAGGCATGTCATATGCAGACAGGCTAAAAGAACTGAATCTGTTCAGTCTTGAACAAAGAAGACTACGTGGTGACCTAATTCAAGCATTCAAAATTCTAAAAGGAATTGACAGTGTCGACCCAAGGGACTTTTTCAGCCTGAAAAAAGAAACAAGGACCAGGGGTCACAAATGGAGTTTAGAAAAAGGGGCATTCAGAACAGAAAATAGGAGACACTTTTTTACACAGAGAATTGTGAGGGTCTGGAATCAACTCCCCAGTAATGTTGTTGAAGCTGACACCCTGGGATCCTTCAAGAAGCTGCTTGATGAGATTTTGGGATCAATAAGCTACTAACAACCAAACGAGCAAGATGGGCCGAATGGCCTCCTCTCGTTTGTAAACTTTCTTATGTTCTTATGTTCTTACTCGTCAGACATTTCTAGATCTTATGTGTAGATACAGATTGGATATAGGTACTAACAGAGCTGTGTGATCTGCTCAAGTCTGATTTAGATTCACAAACAGCCTGCAGTCACGCCATACCTGTACCTGTAAAGGGTATGGTAGTCATTCATTTTCATGCAACGGGTGCCATCCAGACAACAGCTGGGGACAGATCAGGCATCTGTCAGTCTACTATGGCAAAGAAATGGACTGATGTCACAGATGCGCTTTTCTGTAGGGCAAGGGAGTATGTACCATACCGAGCATCAAAAGAAAGTTATTGTAACACATTTATTTTTGAAAAAAAAAAAAAGATATATAAATGATGGACATTGACTAAATGTTTTTGGTTTCTTTTTAAAATCACTCGATCGTTCATCCTTGACCATGACACGCTTGAGTGACTGACTGAAGCATATGCACTTAATCACCAAACTAGTGAGACAGTTGATTGGACATTGGATATGGAACGATTTCAGCCACTAAACTGCAAGCTTGAACAAAAGCAATTAAGAAAATCACAGAAAAAAAAAAAACAATATGCCACGTCTGTCAAGAGAGCAGCGCCTTTATGCAATCGGCATGTTGGAGGCTTGACTAGGGCAGCGAACTGTGGCTCGCCACCTTGGGTGCTCACAGCCAGCAATTTCAAACCTGGCAAGAGGGTATAACCAGACACACTCTGTCAAAGGCCAAGAAGTTAGAGACCAAGAGTCACAACACCTGCCAAAGATCGACAGATCATTTTGTAGCATCTTCGTGATGTCAACTGTTAAATCAGCAAAATAAAAAGTCACTGCATCTGATCTAAAACAGAGTTTATCATTTTTCAATCAGATCTAGGTCAATTTTATCCAAATATAAGTGATAAGTTTCTTTTGATGCTCAAATATAAGTGATATGTTTCTTTTGATGCTCAGTATATTTCCCAGTTGGGGATGTGGAACAAAATAGAACCAAACACAAATGTTATCAGTTGTCTGGCTTCCCAAATGTCCTAAGTGTAATAGATTACACACATGTTGCAATATACCCAGATTCAAGGCATGAAAACATCAAGATTCTTCATCTAGGGTATCATTTTAAAGCTTGATGTAATGAAATATACACTCCCCCTTATCAACAGTTGCGACCTTATTGAATGTTAGCTCATATTCTAAATCACATTGACAGCCTGGTTGTGCCACCAAGTAGGTATGATTTCCCTTCATCAAAAATGTCCTGCAAAAGTTGCAGTATACCTGCCATGGGCAAAGTCGTGAGGTCCAGTGCACGCGACTGACACCACGTCTGGAAAACACCCCATTTGGGACAATGATGCCAAGAGGTCTATCTCTGCACACCTGAACTTCTCCCAGATAAGGTTCACAACCTCTGGATGAAGTTGCCATTCCGAACTGTGGGGGCCTCTTCGAGAGGTCTGATGCTCAGTTCCTCAGGTGCACTGCTCTTACTGGAAGCAGGTGTTCTTGAGTCCATAGTTAAAATCTCCAGGCAACATGATTGAGAAAGAGAGACCGGAGACCACCCTGGAGGTTGATGTAAGCCACCACTGTGGTGTTGTCTATGTGGATCAACACGTCTCCCTTGCATCTCCTGGGAAAAGTGCTGCAAGGCCAGACGACCTGCCCCCAGCTCCAAAACATTTTTGTAGACCCTCCTAGGGGGTTCCCACATGCCCTGCACACCAGGCCATTCCAGACAGCGCCCCAAGTTGGAAGCGTCTGTGGTCACCACCTCAGAACACTGCTCAAAACTGTGCCCAAGCACGGGTGAGCTGATTGTTTCCACTACGAGAGAGCTTTCATACAGTGAAGAGACACTGTGAGCAGGCGGTGCTGGTCCACGACAGGGTTAAGAACCCTGAGGCTCAACCAGGCATGGAAAGGGCACTTTTGTAACAGCCCTAAGGGAAAGATCTGAGGTGCTGCTGTCATCAGGCCCAGAAGTCTTTGGAATGTCAGTACCCTCACTGCTGAAAAAGCCCCAAGAAGACAGAGCCTCTGGATTCTGACCCCCGACAGAGTGGTGATCATGCTTGCACAATTGAGGCTTACGCCGAGATAGACAACCCTTTGAGAGGGAGTCAGCTGACTTTTTGAATGGTTTACTGTGAATCCTTTGGAGGTGGCTGGTGACCAGTTCTGTGTGCAACTGCCTGTGCTGGTGACTCAGCGCATATCAGGCAACTGACCACTCTGATGCCTTTAAGTCTCAGAGGACCCAGTACAACTTTTTAAAAAGTGGGCGTAGCTAGAGGGAGAATGAACAGCAGCACATGTAACTTATACCTGGTTGCTTGTAAGACAAACCCCAAGCATTTCCTGTGGTCTTTTCAAGATGTGAAAGTAGGTGTTCTTGAGGTCCACTGTAGTGAAACATTCACCTGGCCTGACTGACTGCAGCAGCTGCTGCATTGTCAGCATTTTGAACCTTTGTTCTATCAAATATAGATTGAGATGTCTCTGGTCAAGGATCAGCATCCCATTTAGGCATCAAATATCACCTGGAGTAAAACCAGGTGATGGTGGGACTGCTGTTTGGGAGCAGGGCACTGGTATTTGCGGTGGCCTTGCGCTGTGCATCCTGAAAATTGTTTGGCACATTAGCCTTAGCACAGGCTGAGGGTGCCTGTTTCACCAATGCTTTGCCTGCTTATGGGCTGGGTGCTTCTGCTTCGGGAGGAGGCGTGCCAAGTCCCTGGAAGTCTCCCGTTCCTGGCAAGACCGTCTTAGCATGAGCAACTATGCTTTGTCCTTTGGCATGACAAAGCCAGGGCTGCCAACGTGGCTGTGCTCCTGACCAACGCCTGCCCATTGTACTTAGACAACTGGAGCAGGTGGTTATTTCCTAAGCGCAGCTCGTCCAACCAGTGGGACATGGGCCTGTGGTCAGTGGACAGAGTCTGCAAAAGCATGGACTGGTAAGCCACTAGTATGATACTGTAGCAACAAAGGCGCGTGCAAAATGCAGAGGCCGTCTTCAGCATCACTTCTGTGACGCCGCATTACATTTCTTTATTTTACCTTTTTATGGAAGAGGGGGCTTTGTTTTTCAGGTTATAGCCTTCAGCATTTTAACTTTAGCAGTGGCTCTGGACCTATTGTCAAGAGAACAGTTTTATGGGCTAAAATATTATCAAGCAGAAGCTCAATTTGAGTGGCTAAAAATGTACTTTCTTTTTCTCATTGTTGCGACGACATGTGAGCTTCCTCACTGTTTTCCAGTTAAATGGAAGTCCAGCCTATTGTAATGTGACTAATTGGCTTGTTAAGGAATCGCAAAATCAACTGCCGTTTCAATTGAATCAGTCACAAGCATAAGTCGCAAAAGGCAAGGACAAATTAACCTGCCCGTGTTAAAAATAAAGACGTATATAATTAGATGACAAAAAAGACTCGCAATGAAAATGCATTGCGACCTCAACCTTCTCTACTAAAAATGCCTCTTATGAAAATCAGTCACCATGTGTCTTCTGGGTTTCATTCCAACTGCCCTCTCAATTACTTAACCAAACCCTTAATTGAACTAAGAATTTGCTTTTAGTGAGCCCATTTATAAAATAAATAAATAAATAAATACATAAATGAATAAAGTTATACAGGATGTATCTGTATTTGTACCTGCGATTATTGTTAAATGCGTGTAGTTATTTGTTACTTTTCAGTGCAATTGGAATTATAATTGCAAACACTGCAGCACAGTGATCTAATTGTAATTAAACATAGTAGTTGAAATTGCAATTTCAGCAAATTATAATTATAGATCATTGTTATCGTTATCATTATTATCAATAATAATACAGGTATTTGCACACATTTCTGAAAATGGATAATCTAATAAATCTCGTGACCTTGTTATACTGATGTGTAAATAACTTCCACACATGGTACAGTAGTGGAGACGGCACTCACGCACATAAGTCAGTTATCCTACCTTGGTTCTGAATGTTAGTGGGGACTGACAAAGTTGTAGAATAATTAGCCCCTCGGAACAGGGGGCTCCAGATGATCCCCAATACATGACAGTGTTTTCGGGTAATACTAGATACCCCAGCCGTGCACATCATAGAGGCAGCCATGTTGTAACCGAGTAAGGAAACCCAGCTTGGACAGACTGTACTGAAAAAAGCGAAGTCAAAATCCCTGCTGTTAAACACTTGCCCACAGCTCACACTACCGCAATATGCCGGCAAATGCTACGTGTCGCTATAGTTTCACAATTCAGTTTTAATGATAGGGTGCATTAAGTATTTAACAGAGTACGATTAGATATAAAATAATACAATTAACAAGATTTCTGTGTGTCTTGTGCTATCTA